>NC_089257.1:79895245-80202432 GCF_963930625.1 Muntiacus reevesi
AGAGAGAAGTCACATCTGATTGTTCACGTGGTGGTGAGGATGATGCTATGTGACTCATAGCTTGGGCTAAATATAATGCTCAGTATTTTGCACATTGCCTCTTGTTTAATCCTCACAGCAAGTAGTGAAGCATGTAGATTATTTCTATTTATAGATTTTTAAGGGATATTGAGTTATTGACCCAAAACATGTAATTAATAAACTGCAGAAATTTTAATTCATGACTATTTTGTATGATTTCAGAGTTATTTAATTTCTAAGATGCTGTTCGCCAATCAGAGTATGTTCAACAAACATCTGCTATTTGGTATGGGCTATGAAAATCTGGAGGAAGAGGAATCACAAATACAAAACTTAAAAAAAAATGAAACAATATATCTGAAGCTACTGATGTTAAAGCCTGGAGATAGAATCTTCCGTTGTGTATGTGTGTATGTGTGTGTATGTTTGTGTGGTAGACAGGATTCTAGATGCTGGGATTTTATTTTTATTTATTTATTTTTTCAGTTCTGGAGATTTTTTTTTTCATTTATTTTTATTAGTTGGAGGCTAATTACTTTACAGTATTGTAGTGGGTTTTGCCCTACATTGACATGAATCAGCCATGGATTTACATGTGTTCCCCATTCCAATCCCCCCTCCCGCCTCCCTCCCTATCCCAGAATCTTCTAAACTCTACCTGACATAAAAGTGGTAGGTGCATACACCACCTGGAAGTTTGGAATAAGGAATACCAAAAATAGCTTTCTCATTGGCTCAAAACAAATGGGCAGAGCTAATGAATGTATCAATTTATTTTTCTAATAGCCTATAATCATAAAATATACCAAATCATCATTTGCATCCAGTTTACTGAAGTCTCAAATTGTATTTTCTGAATTTACCTAAAGGATTCATTTTCTGTTAAACAGAAGGGTCATATATGAGCAACAAATAAGCAAAAAAAAAAAAAAAAAACACGTGCTAGAACTTCTTTGAAATACTTTTTTAATTTTTAAAAATTAACATCTCTAGTCTAGCTAAATCTTGAATGACTTTGGTTTTCTTGTATACTATAAAAATAAAACGTATTCAAAATAATCTGCTTTCAAATTCATGAACAAATTAAGGAGTTTAAAGAAAAGGCAATATGAGAGGTAGAGGTTTATAAGAGAATGTGAAAGTGAAAGTCTCTCAATCGTATCTGACTGTTTGTGACCCCATGGGCTGTATAGTCCATGGAATTCTCCAGGCCAGAATCCTGGAGTGGGTGGCCTTTCTTTTCTTCAGGGGATCTTCCCAACCCAGGGATCAAACCCAGGTCTCCGTAATTGCAGGCGGATTCTTTACCAGCTGAGCCACAAGCGAAAAATATCTGTGAAAAAAATGGTGTCAGTCCTAATGTTGCCAAAACTGTAGAATGGTTTACACAGAATGAAGAAAAGATAAAACCAAATGTTTCACTTGTCTGAAAGGAAGTGCCGAATCAGAAATATGGGCATATATGACTTAGAAGATTGGAGGAAGTCTCTTAATTCATTCACTTTACAAATGATTTATGAGAGACTTATAGTATAAAAAAGACTTTGTAAAAACATTATAATTTAAAGAAATGAGTGTTTCATGTCTTTAAGTATGTTTACTTCTTTGATGAAGAATGGAGAGGTTCCTCTGTTACTTAATAAAGAAAGAGGAGGAAATGGAGGAGGAGAAGGAGGAAGAGAAGAAACTCAGCTAAGGCTCAGAAATGTATGTTTCAATCATTTCTCTAGATAAATGGGTGCTAAAGTTTGAGACTGACTGATTGAAATTAAAAGGAAAACAACAACAACTTTATGTTATTAGCAAATTTAGATGACTTCTTCAACTTTGACAAGAAAGTATTAAAGTAATGATTGTCTGAAGGACAAAGAAAGCTGAAAAAGAATAAGCATTCCATACTTTGGATCATTTTGTGTCCAAAAATCCCTGGGTTTTCTTTTTTTAAACATAAAAGAATACAATAAAATTTCAATGTGTATTTATCAATGGGAAATGATAATTATAATAAACCATCACAGAAAAAGTAATAGTATAGAAGAAGAATGGAAAAATATTTATTAATTGTATGCTATACATAAGATATTCAAATGTCTTCTCTTATTTAATCTTTACAACCCTCTAGTTAATGGATGAGGACAGTGATATCTGCTCAGCAAATTTTATGGTGACTCCACTCCAGTAATCTTGCCTGGAGAATCCCATGGACAGAGGATCCTGGCAGGCTACAGTACATGGGGTTGCAAGAGTCAGACACAACATAGCGACTAACCCCCCACCATATATATATGAAACATTATTCAATAAGAAATATTTTACACTATCATGTGAATTTCAAAGTATTCAAGATTATCTAATAGATCATCTCTGAAAATAAAATATGCTAGAATACCTTTCTAGATACTTTGATATAAATGGAAGTAGGATGTTCATTGCCAATATTAAAGCAAAAATATATTTAAGGTCAATTTGAAATAGCACAATATTGGCTATTAGTGTTTAGTCATTATTTTTAGTCTACCTGCAGTAGGTTGATACAGTTTATTTCATTAATTACATAAAAACAGAATCACTATATTTGTCATACTTGATTGAGATATCATTTATAGTATTTTGTGGGATTTTAAATTTTCTTTGAAGCAAGTGATAGAATTTCAATATAGATTGATTTACGTGAAAGAGGGATCTACCAAAAGACCATGGACAAACTCGAGAAACCAGATTGATGGGCAAGCACCTAGAATCAAGCACCTATAATCAGTTATTTGCATTGTGATGGGAAGCAATAGAGTCTATTAAATAGACATCTGCAGCTCAGCCTTATGAGCAACAGGGACTTGTTGACTGAATGTTTTTGAGTGTGTCTCCCATTTCTACTCTGTGTGATAGATTTCTATTTTTCTGCCTGTGAAATACTTCTTTCTACAAGGTGTTAGCCATCACCTCTGTGTTTTATATATTGCAAGTTCAGTTGATGGAAAGAAACAAAAATCTCCCATCTCATGCATCCAACCTGGGCTGGTGACAAGTGCTCGGGCCTGGTGCACTGGGAAGACCCAGAGGGATCAGGTGGAGAGGGATATGGGAGGGGGGATCGGGATGGGGAACACATGTAAATTCATGGCTGATTCATGTCAGTGTATGACAAAAACCACTACAATATTGTAAAGTAATTAGCTTCCAACTAATAAAAATAAATGGAAAATAATAATAATAATAACAACAAAATCTCTCATCTTAGTTCCAGGACCAGAGATCCCAGGGAAGGATTCATTGACCTTATTTTTCCTTGCCTCATCTTCAACTGGAGGTCAAGAGGCGAAGTGGTTTGTACAAATACGCCAACTCCCTTCTGGGTGATTAGAGTGTGGGAAGACAGAAGTACTTCCCAGAAGGTTTTTTTTGTTGTTGTTGTTGTTCTTTTAATTTTTCATTTATTTTTATTAGTTGGAGGCTAATTACTTTACAATATTGTTGTGGTTTTTGCCATACCAAGATTGATGCTTGGAAACTGGTCCTGTGGTTCTAAACCACACCAGTAAGTTTAAACAATGTAGACTCATATGCTGAATGAGACCTTCCCCCTGAATACTCCTCTCCAGTACTTAAACTAAGAGAAAGAAACACAAAGATGACCAATAAAGACTTAAATTTTAAAAGTAATAGCATTGTAAATGTAAGTAAGGAAAAAAAGAAGGTGAAATCTGAATTTATATAATGCTCAAGGATAAGGAGAATAGTTAATTTATTTATTATTTAATAATAATACATATATGTATACACATGCCCTGTGGATACTAATTTTTCAAGAATTCCCCTTCATTTATTTTGAAATAGTCTACTTTCTGGCACATGAAATAGCTTGTTAAATAATTATGTATGCCTGTTTGCATGCTTAATTATCAAGACAGATTTTTAAAAGGCTCATTTTTGGTTCATTCTCTCAGTAGAAAGCAATGTATGAAATTGCTTTTATTATAAAAAAATAATGAAAAGTTATTTCCATTCCAATGAAAATAACCAGTATCTTTGAAAGGCATATATATTTTTGTAATTGAAAGAATACTGTCATATTTTTTTCTGACAATTTGAATTCCTTTGGTAAAGTTTTAATATTTGTAACATTTGAAAGAGAAAACTCTCCTTTGAAACTAAACCTGTGTATGCCTTATGATTCTAAGCAAAATTCAACACTTAAACTAGGCTCAGGCAATGATTGACAATTCAAATTGCCTTTCATAACTTAGATAACTTGCAAAATATGAATAAAATCAGAAATAGATTTTGCAAAATGAGGAATACTTTCATTACAATGTTCTTCCCTATGGCACTTCAAAAAAGAAAACTGAACATCACTACATTTTATTTGAGGCATTGCAAATAATAAATGACATACAATAGCTAGTAGACTCTATTTTATATGAATATTATATGCATGAATTAATAATATATCATCTATATTCTATCATGAATTAAACAGAAGGAGGTAATTCTCTATGGATAAAAGTCTATCCAAATGTGTGGTTTTGTGTATCTCAGAAATTTGGTCAAGTGGCCAAAGTCTGTTTATGATTATTCTTGCCATAATTTCATTTATGTATTAAGCTTCCTCTATGATACTGTTATGCTTCTGCATTTGCAAGATATAACTTTAAATATGCTTTATTAGAAGTAAGAGCCCCAAATATGTCACCTTCAATGTAAGAAAACTTCAAGAAAATCATTGACTAGATTGTGTGCAAAGATCCAAGAGACAACCAATAGAACTTAAAAAAAAATAAACTTTATTGGCAATTAGATCGAGATGGTGGGGTAAGAGGATGTGAAATTCACTTCCTCCCATGAACACATTAAAAATACATATACATGTGGTCAACAGGAAAAGGATGACAGAGGAGTAGGTTGACTTGGAGTACATCTCTCTCTGTGGATGCATCAAGAATACACCTTCAGGCACAGAAGTGCTTGCAGAACATCGGCTGAAAGTGGACAGGACTACTTGAGCACTGGAAAAAAATATATAGAACCATGCAAAGCTCTGTAGGGCAAAAGAATCGGGGGAAAACAGGAGTGTTAGTAGGACTGAACCTGCCCTTGGCAAGTGGGGGAACTGAAACAGGTCCAATCCCCACATCAGGACAATTGTGTGGGTCAGAGAAGAAACATTTAAGGCTGTGAGTGAAGCAACTGATCTGTGGCAGCCTAAATGGAATGAGATTCAGACAGTCCTTGCCACAGTCATACATACCCTGAACAGGGACACAGGTCTCCTAGAATGAGCAGCAGTTAGGAGTTGGAGCATGGGGATTGTGGAGGAATCTCAGGGTGAGCACTGCTGTTGACTATGGAGAGATGGACTGAGGGGACATGAGGGAGGAGACTGTGGTGGGAGATGCCTATGGAGGAAAGCCAGATAGCCATGGAAGCAAGGCGATACTGCTGAGTCATGCATAGTGGGTGAAGCCATCACCATACCCTCTCTCCCCACACGCCAGCATTGGCAGATGGAAATTAGAGAGGTTGGCCCATCAGGTGCCTAACACAGGAACAGCAGAGTAGGACCCACCTAGTGTTTCCCTTGAAGTGACTGATGCACTGAATTACAGACTAGGATCCCAAGCAGGGGTGCTGAGGCAACAAACAGAGAAGGATCCCTGGCAAGGGAACCCACTAAGCACCTGAAAGGGTGCAGCCAAAGAGGTCTTCTGATTGCCAACTACAGCTGGAAAAAGACTCTGATAGGACCGTAACTCCTGTGACTGAAGAAGTCTTAATCCCTGCACACTTGGCACCTTCAGGGTCCCTGCGACCCAAACAGCTGCACTACCTTCACACTCAACACTCACTGGGGAAGAGCTGTCACAGGCAAAAAAAAAAAAGTCTTGCACCTATGTACAAGGAGTCACTTTGATCATGCCCAACTCTTTGCAACTCTGTGGAATGTGGCTTGCCAGGTTTCTCTGTCAGTGGGATTTGCCAGGCAAGAATACTGGAATGTATTGGCCAATGCTGGTTGTCATACCCTTCTAGAGCACTATATTTCCTGATGCGTTAGCTGCCAACATCCCTGAGTACTTGGTACTGCCAGAACTCCTGGGAGCCAAGCAGCTACCCAACGTCCCACCTGGTCCTCACTGGGACAGACCCAAGTCCTCCAAGGCAGCCTCAGCAGCAAACCCCAGTGGATGACCCACTTGCAGAGGTGGAAATAAAAATCACAATTGAAACCCAGGGGCAGTGTGTCTAAGGAAGACCAAAATCTTCCCACCAGATGTAGAAACTGATAATTAAATTCACACAATCAACTAGGCAGACTCTGTGTCTATGGAATATATAAAAGGACACTGAGAGCTCTCACAAAAGAAAATGCACTATTTCTGAGAGCTGCAGACATTGGAGACAAGAACAAACAGGAGTAGGACCAGGTTATAGTCTGAGCTGCTCTCACAGCAGGTCCAGAGTTCAGCACACTGTTGGAGGCCATTCTAGGGAGGTGAGGTGGACTGTGACTCCCAGCAAGGAAAAGGAAAGGATACTGACAGCAGATACTCAATAAAAAACATTTATTACTCTTAAATTTTGACTTTTTCTGTAGTTTCTTTTGGATTTTTCTTTTCTTTTCTTTTTTTTTTCTTTCATCTCCCCTACCCCATTTTAGTTTTTGATTTTATTAGCACTATGAAATCTAATTAAGATTTTGATTTTTTTTTAATCACACTTTTTATTGCTGTTATAAACCTCTGCCTCTATATTGGCTTTTTGCAGTTCTGTGAAGTTTCCTTTCCTTTTTGTTTTTTTAATTTTTCTTTTTGTAAATTTTTTAACCTATTATTATTTTTTCTACATTTATTCCTTTGCTTTTCCTACTGTCCTTTCCCCTTGCAGTTAATCTTTAATATATATAAATCTTCTTTATCTAATTCCATGGAACTTTGCATTTCTATTCTTTCTTTTTTTCAATCTTTTTCTCAGAATATTTGTTAGTTTTGGTTTCATAAGTTTATTTCCCAATTGGCACCTTCCTTTAGTTTTGTTTTCCAGTTTGTGCTTTAGCTAGTTTTGCTCTTAATTTCTGGTTTCCTTTGTATACTGGGCCAATATATTGTACTTTATTTTTGTTGGACTGCTTTGATTTTGCTTATGAGTGTATATATATGTGTGTGTGTGTCTATATTCCATTATTTTAATTCTTACTTGCCTGATTTTGTAACTGCCACTTGACTGGGGTTCATCTTCGGTTTCTCACTTCTGGGTGTTTGTTTTAATCTCATTTAATGCCATAGCAAGCCACCTTTGGAATCTCTTTTCTTGGCCAGAGATCAGTATCTGAGACTTTGGAGAGGGAGCACTGACTCCAAGACAGTAGGCTACCAGAGACCTTCTATCCCATCAAATAGTGAGAATTCCCACAAAGGAAACCATTTGAAAAAGAGACCCAGAATCATCCAACTACCAGTAGCACCCTGTGCAGGATGCCTCATCCAAACAACAAACAAGACAAAAATACAAACCTATCATCGGCAGACAAGATTAGCACCTCACTCAACCCTGCACATCAGAGGGGGGAAAAAAGTACTCAGCACATATCTCACTCTATACAAAGATTACATAAACCACTGGACCAACCTTACAAAGGCAGAAACCAAAAAGAAGAAAGAATTCAACCTTAAAGCTTGGGAAAAGAACATATTAAGCAAAATAAGCTTTAAAAAATAATGAAAAGGCAGAGGAATACTGCCCAAATGAAGGAACAAACTAGAAACACAGAAGTACAGATGAATGAAAAGGAGATAGGCAAAGTGCCTGAAAAGAATTCAGAATAATGATAGTAAAGATGATCAAAAACTTTTAAAATATAATGGAGAAAATGCAAGAATCAATTAACAAATACCTAGAAGAATTAAAGAATAAACATACAGAGACAAACACAATTACTGAAATTAAAAATACCCTAGAAGAAATCAATAGCAGAATATCTGAGGCAGAAGAATGGATCAGTGAGCTGGAAGATAAAATAGTGGAAATAACTGCTGAAGAGCAGAATAAAGTAAAAAGAATGAAAAAAACTAAGAATAGTCTCAGAGAACTCTAACAATATTAATGCAACAACATTCGAATTATAGGGGTCCCAGAAGAAGAGAAAAAGAAAGGGTATGAGAAAATTTTTGAAGAGATCATAGTTGAAATTTTCCCCAACATAGAAAAGGAAATAGTCAATCAAGTCCAAGAGGTGCAAACAGTCTCATACAGGATAAATGCAAAAAGAAACATGCCAAGACCCATACTAATCAATCTTACAAAGATTAAACACAAAGAAAGGATATTAAAAAACTCAAGGGAAAAGCAACAAGTAATATACAATGGAAATGCCATATGCTTAACAGCTGATCTTTCAGCAGAAACTCTGCAGGCCAGAAAGGAATAGCAGAATATATTTAAAGTATTGAAATGGAAAAATCTACAACCAAGATTACTCTACCCAGCAAGGATCTCATTCAAAATTGATGGAGAAATCTAAAGCTTTTCAGACAAGCAAAAGTTAAAAGAATTCAGTACCACCAATATATATATTGATATATATATCAATAATTACTTTAAATGTAAATGGATGAAATGCTCCACCCAAAAGACTGATTGGATTGATCAACGGGTCAAAAAAACAAAACCCATATATATGCTGTCTACAGGAAACCCAGAAACCCATTTCAGAGCTAAAGACACATATATCCTGAAAGTGAGAGGATGGAAAAATAGGGAGTAAAAGAAAGCTAGAGCAGCAATCCACATATCAGACAATGTAGAACTTAAAATAAAGATTATTACAAGAGATAAGGAAGGACATCACATAATAATCAAGTGATAAATTCAAGTTCAGTTCAGTTCAGTCGCTCAGTCGTGTCCGACTCTTTGCGACCCCATGAATCGCAGCATGCCAGGGCTCCCTGTCCATCACAAACTCCCGGAGTTTGCTCAAACTCATGTCCATCGAGTTGGTGATGTCATCCAGACATCTCATCCTGTCGTCCCCTTCTCCTCCTGCCCTAAACCCCTCCCAGCATCAGGGTCTTTTCGAACAAGTCAACTCTTCACATTAGGTGGCCAAAGTATTAGAGTTTCAGCTTCAGCATCAGTCCTTCCAATGAACACCCAGGACTGATCTGCTTTTAGGATGGACTGGTTGGATCTCCTTGCAGTCTTCTCCAACACCACAGTTCAAAAGCATCAATTTTTCAGTGCTCAGCTTTCTCCACAGTCCATTTCTCACATCCATACATGACCACTGGATAAATATTAGTCTTGACCAGATGGACCTTTGTTAGCAAAGTAATGTTGAAGAAGGAATTCATAGGGCCTGGACTCCATCTCAGACCTGTCCGTGCTGGTGGTGCGCGGCCACCTCTCCAGTGGACTCTGAACTCTGTGCTTGGCGCCTGTGGGAATGACAATGGAAGGATAAGATCCCCCCTCTGGGCAGGGGAATACACTAATCACCCCAGCCACCGGACAGTATCTATCGAAATGTAACCACAGGCTTATCGGTTATTAACTGGTTGGAATGTAACCGCGGGCTTAACACATAACACGTGAATAATGGGGTTATTGTGATTGTATTCACCCTTCCTTTGTTAAGCCTCAAGGGATTTTGGGATGGTGCATTTGGACACATACACATGGGGTATAAAAGATTTTCACAAATGCTGGTCAGGGTCCTTGGCTAAGAGGAGACTCTGCCTTGAACCCGCCGGTGTAATAAACTGTACTCCACTATCTGCATTGTCCTTCTGAGTGAGTTTGTTTCCCGGAAAGCATGGCTATAACATTTGGTGCGTTGGCTGGGAAACTCCTCCCTCTGAGGAGACAGGTCTCATTTGAGGCCACCCCGAGGCTTTGTAGCTTGAATCTCCTAGAGGGGGAAGGCTCCTCGCCCCTCTGGAAGGATTCTGTTTTTCAACGCCCGGACCTTCCCCGTCAGCAGGTAGTGGACGTCAGCAGGTAGTGGACGGCAGCAGGGGAACTGAGTGCTCAGGTGAGGAGGAACCCACCCAGCAGGGTGGAAGAGGGGGCCTGATCACCCCCCCTAGGAGGAACTAGAAGGAGCAGGGACCCACAGGAGCCTGGAATAGGCAGGTGGCAATTGCTTGGTACACAGGTCGAAGAGCGTGCTAGGGTTTAGGAAGGAAATTTGTGAAGGTCATTTAGGAGGTGTGTCCACGCCATCTCGGGGAAAATTATTACCAAGCGATCGCCAGGGGATTTTTAAACTGGTCCTTGTATGCTCGTATCCTGCCCTCCACCAGGAGGTATCCCATCTGCTGTGAAATTCTTGAACCCCTCGGAATTGTTAGGCTAGAAGGAGGAGGATACAAAAGTGAGTATGAATTGGTTTTTCCGGAGATGGTCTGGGACGTGGGATATTTAACCCATCTGTGTTTTCATGCGCACATGATCAAACCCACCAAGGCAGAATGGACTTTAAGGGAGAAACAGTCTTGGACCATGTGATGTTCTGGTTCAGCTGTGCTGACCGACAGGTGAAGACACGCTGATCCCCCTTCTCCCTCTGGGATCTGGCAGGTAAGGCTCTTCTCACCCCAATTAGGAAGGAGGCAGAATGGCAATTTAAGTGTCACTGAGTGGAAGAAGGTAAGCAAGATGGGGCGAAGTGAATCTAAGGCAACTGTATTGGAGTGCATGATTAAAAATTTAAAGAAGGGATTAGGAGGAGACTATGGGGAAGATGAAGCCTAACCACCTCCACATACCCTGTGATGTCAAATGGCCCCCTATGGGAGTAGGATGGCCACCAGAAAACACCACGAACTCAAAAATAGTGGAAGCAGTCTACACAGTAGTCACAGGAAAGCCAGGACACCTGGATCAATATCCATCTGTTGACTCATGGCTAGAGTTAGTTTGAGACCCTCTTACTTAGACAAGGTTCTGTATCCAGAAGGGAAAGGGAAAAATATTAATGGCACAAAAATTGACTGATGATAAAAAAGGAAATTCTACAGGATTTGGACGGGGATGACCTGACCCCTCCCTCATGCTGGATAATGATGCGCCTGCCTCCCAGGACCAGAGGCTGCCTTAATGCCCGATCCAGGGCCAGGTGAAGTTTATGCAACAGCCTCTGCTCCTCCACCAGCTTTCCTGAATTTCGTAGAGCCGCCGTTTGGGCAGACTCCGATCCTGGTGATAGAAGCCGATGGCCAACACTTCCAGGATCTGGCTCCAACCGAACCGCCCAAGCTATACCTGTCTTTCCCGGTGAGTACTGACAAGAAGGGGAGGGAGACGTTGGAATTAAGAAGAGACTGCGCTCTGCCAGAGAGCTGGAGGGAACGAAAGAGAACAGACAAGAGACTTACAGTGCTAGCTGCTGCTCTGGGAAAGTCTATCTCGGGCCCTCTGGAAAACCTCCTCTGCCCCAGGGACAGGACAGTCCTTCAGCCAATCCCAAGGGAGGCCCTGGGCCCGTTACAGCCAAACCAGTGTGCCCGGTGCTAAGGTTTTGGCCACTGGAAGGATGAATGCCCTAAGGCAGGGAAGGAAGAGGAAGCTCCCGCAGTTGTGGGGTTTGCTGACTTGGAAAAAAAGTGGGGGACCAAAACATTGACTTCATGGTGGATACAGGAGCAGAACGTTCGGTAGTAACAAAACCTGTGGCCCAAAAAGACTACCGATGTAACTGGGGTATCGGGAGAAGAGATGATTAAATCGTTTTGCCAGCCCAGAAAATGTCAGATGGGGTGGAGGGGGGAACCAAGTGACATTCCTGAGTGCCCAGTATCCCTGTTGGGAGGAGATTTGCTCTCCAAACTAGGAGTACAGGTGATTTTCTCCCCTGAGGAGAGGCCCACCTTCTGGATGGATTCTATGACTTATTTGCCCTCTCTCTCAGTGCCAACCCAAGATGAGTGGAGGTTGCATGAGCCTCTGAAAGCGGAACCGGGTGGGTCGGAAAGAGCCCTGAGGTCTGGGTGGAAGACAAACCCCCTCCCCCCAGGCTGGCTAAACATCACGCCCCAGTGATAATGGAACTCAAACCAGGCACCATCCCGGTTAGAGGGCACCAGTTCCCGCTATGGATGGAGGCCTGAACCGGCATATTGCCCCACATCAATAGATTGAAACAAGCAGGCATTCTAGTAGAGTGTCAGTCGGCTTGGAATACGCCAATCCTACCAGTCAAAAGGGAAGGAGGACAGGACTATAGGCCTGTACAAGATCTCAGGCTAGTCAACTAGGCTACTGTGACTTTACATCCCACTGTTCCAAACCCCTATACCTTGCTTAGCCTCCTTCCACCGAGGACACTTGCCTAGATCTCAAGGATGCCTTCTTCTACATACTCCTCGCCCCAGCGTCACAGCCCATCATTGCCTTTGAATGGGAATATCCAGTTGGGACCACCAGATAACAAAGGCTAACTCCACAGCCATCTTTGGGGAAGCCTTGGCTTCTGATCTGGACTCATTCCATCCGGAAGAGTATGGATGTCAGCTCCTACAATATGGGGATGACCTGCTGCTGGCTGCCTGAGACCAAGGAAAAATGCTGGAAAGGGACAAATGCACTGTTCCAGCTGTTGATAGAATAAGGTTACCGGGTGTCGAAGAAGAAGGCACAGATCTACAAAGAGGAGGTAAGGTATCTGGGGTTTGTTTTAAAGAAGGGCTCAAGGTTCCAGACCCTAATTGGGTCCTATACACTGATGGCACAAGCCTGATAAAACAAGGACAACAGCTGTTGGGTTAGCCAGAGCAGAAGGGGCCATCAAGACTGAAAAGAGATGGTGGGAATTGCCAACTGGCAAATTATTGGTACCGGAAGAGCTGGCACACACTCTGGTAAGCCAAACACACCAAATGACCCACCTAGGCCATGCTGCCTGCTCACAGGTTAATGCTGCCTCTCGGGTATTCAGACAAAAACCTCCAGGTATTCAGCTGAAAGGCACACTGCCCCTTGAACACCTGGGAGTGGATCTCACTGAAATGAAACCTCACTGACACTACCCTTACCTGCTGGTCATGGTATGTGCTTTCCTGAGATGGGTAAAAACTTTTCCTACCTGGACTGAAAGAGCATCAGAAGTAGCCCAGTGCCTGCTTAGGGAAATGGTTCCCAGATGTGGGTTTCCTACCAGCATTGGATCAGGCAATGGCCCGGCTTTTGTAGCTGATTTAGTCAAAACTTTAAACTGCATACTGCATATAGGCCCAGAGTTCTGAGATGGTGGAATGAACCAGCCAGACACTTAAAGAGACTCTCCAGGTGGATCAGAGAGACTGACTGCTCCTGAGTGGACTTGCTTCCAATGGCTCTGCTCAGACTCAGGATGACCCCACAGTCCCAAGGCTATTCTCCATACGAAATTGTGTATGGGAGGCCTCCTCCCATAATAAAACAGGTGTCAACAAATTTGCCTCAGGTAAGGGGGGATAGGATTTCACAGCAGATGGAACAGGGTAAGGTAATAAATCAGGTAACTAAGTCTGTACAAGAAAGGGTGCCGTTCCCCCTTGGAGAACAGATTCATGAGTTTACACTTGGTGACCAAGTATGGGTCAAAGATTGGAAACATGATCTGATAGCCCTTTAATGAAAGGGCCCTTATGTTATTCTAACTAACCCTACTGCACATTTAACATGAAAATATTACTGGTGGATAGTAATCTTGATCATACTGCTTTGTGGGCCCTGCTTCCTATAATGCCTTGTGAATTTTGTAACCCAGAGGTTGATAGCATTCTCTCATGTGGGTGGCAGGAGGGCTAAGGTACAATATATCTCAATAAATGATGCTCATTATGGAAACTAAGAGCATCAAGAGGGGAGAATGAAGAAGGAATTCATAGGGCCTGGACTCCATCTCAGGCCTGTCCGTACTGGTCGTGCGCGGCCACCTCTCCAGTGGACTCTGAACTCTATGCTTAGCGCCTGTGGGAATGACAATGGAAGGATAAGACCCCCCTCTGGGCAGGGGAATATCGGTTATTAACTGGTTGGAATGTAACCACGCACTTAACACATAACACGTGAATGATTGTGATTGTATTCACCCTTCTTTGTAAGCCTCAAGGGATTTGGGGCTGGTGGATTTGGACACATACACATGGGTTATTAAAGATTTTCACAAATGCTGGTCGGGGCCCTTGGCTAAGAGGAGACTCTGTCTTGGGCACGCCGGTGTGATAAACTGCTCTCCACTATCTGCATTGTCCTTTTGAGTGAGTTTGTTTCCCGGAAAGCGTGGCTATAACAATGTCTCTGCTTTTTAACGTGCTATCTAGGGTGGTCACAACTTTCCTTCCAAGGAGCAAGTGTCTTTTAATTTCATGGTTGCAGCCACCATCTGCAGTGATTTTGGAGCCGCAAAAAAAATAAAGGCTGACACTGTTTCCACTGTCTCTCCATCTATTCCCCATGAGGCAATGGGACCAGATGCCATGATCTTAGTTATCTGAATGTTAAGCTTTAAGCCAACTTTTTCACTCTCCTCTTTCACTTTCATCAAGAGGCTTTTTAGTTCCACTTCATTTTCTGCCATAAGGGTGGTGTCATCTGCATCTCTGAGGTTATTGATATGTCTCCCAGCAATCTTGATTTGAGCTTCTGCTTCTTCCAGCCCAGCGTTTCTCATGATGTACTCTGCATATAAGTTAAATAAGCACGGTGACAATATGCAGCCTTGCCGTACTCCTTTTCCTATTTAGAAGCCATCTGCTGTTCCATGTCCAGTTCTAACTGCTGCTTCCTGACCTGCATACAGGTTTCTCAAGAGGAAGGTCAGGAGGTGTGGTATTCGCATCTCCTTCAGAATTTTCCACAGTTTATTGTGATCCACACAGTCAAAGGCTTTGGCATAGTCAATAAAGCAGAAATAGATGTTTTTCTGGAACTCTCTTACTTTTTCGATGATCCAGCAGATGTTGGCAATTTGATCTCTGGTTCCTCTGCCTTTTCTAAAACCAGCTTGAATATCTGGAAGTTCACGGTTCATGTATTGCTGAAGCCTGGCTTGGAGACAGGATTTGAAATAGCTCAACTGGAATTCCATCACCTCCACTAGCTTTGTTCATAGTGATGCTTTCTAAGGCCCACTTGACTTCACATTCCAGGATGTCTGGCTCTAAGGGAGTGATCACAACATCTTGATTATCTGGGTCATGAAGATCTTTTTTGTACAATTCTTCTGTGTATTCTTGCCACCACTTCTTAATATCTTCTGCTTCTGTCGGGTCCATACCATTTCTATCCTTTATTGAGCCCATCTTTACATGAAATGTTCCCTTGATATCTCTAATTTTCTTGAAGAGATCTCTAGTCTTTCCCATTGTATTGTTTTCCTCTATTTCTTTGCATTGATCGCTGAGGAAGGCTTTCTTATCTCTCCTGGCTATTCTTTGGAACTCTGCATTCAAATGGGAATATCTTCCCTTTTCTCCTTTGCTTTTCACTTCTCTTTTCACAGCTATTTGTAAGGCCTCCTCAGACAACCATTTTGCCTTTTTGCATTTATTTTCTTTGGGGATGGTCTTCGTCCCTTTCTCCTGTACAATGTCATGAACCTCCATCCACAGTTCATCAGGAGCTCTGTCTATCAGATCTAGCCCCTTAAATCTAATTCTCACTTCCACTGTATAATCATAAGGGATTTCATTTAGGTCATATCTGAATGCTCTAGTGGTTTTCCCTACTTTCTTCAATTTAAGTCTGAATTTGGAAATAAGGGGTTGATGATCTGAGCCAAAGTCAGCTCCTGGTCTTGTTTTGCTGATTGTATAGTGCTTCCATCTTTGTCTGCAAAGTATATAATCAAGAAGTGCACCGGCTGTGACGGACTGCACAGAAGCATGGCTGTAAGGAGCTACCCCTCTCCCAAGTTCAGGGGTGGTGACCAAGAGCACCAGGCTGTGACAACACAGGAGCACCCGAGAGGAGCTACTCCACATTCGAGGTCAGGACGGCGGCCGAGAGGAGCTACCCACGTCCAAGGAGCAGTTGCTGTGCGGGTGCAGAAGGGCCAAGAGGAGCTATTCCACGTTCAAGGTCAGGAGGAGTGGCCATGAGGAGATACTCCTCGTCAAATGTAAGAGAAACCCAAGATGGTAGGTATTGCAAGAGGGCACCAAAGGGCAGACACACTGAAACCATAATCACAGAAATTTAGCCAATCTGATCACAGGACCACAGTCTTGTCTAACTCAGTGAAATTAAGCCATGCCGTGTGGGGCCACCCAAGACAGTCGGGTCATGGTGGAGAGGTCTGACAGAATGTGGTCCACTGGAGAAGGGAATGGCAAAACACTTCAGTATTCTTGCCTTGAGAACCCCATGAACAGTATGAGAAGGCAAAATGATAGGATACTGAAAGAGGAAATCCCCAGGTCGGTAGGTGCCCAATATGCTACTGGAGATCAGTGGAGAAATAACTCCAGAAAGAATGAAGGGATGGAGTCAGAACAAAAACAATACCCAGTTGTGGATGTGACTGGTGATAGAAGCGAGGTCTGGTGCTGTACAGACCAATATTGCATAGGAACCTGGAATGTTAGGTCCATGAATCAAGGCAAATTGGAAGTGGTCAAACAGGAGATGGCAAGAGTGAATGTCGACATTCTAGGAATCAGCAAACTAAAATGGACTGGAATGCGTGAATTTCACTCAGATGACCATTATATCTACTACTGTGGGCAGGTATCCCTTAGAAGGAATGGAGTAGCCATCATGGTCAACAAAAGAGTCCAAAATGTAGTACTTGGATGCAATCTCAAAAACGACAGAATGATCCCTGTCCGTTTCCAAGGCAAATCATTCAATATCACGGTAATCCAAGCCTATGCCCCAACCAGTAACGCTGAAGAAGCTGAAGTTGAACGGGTCTATGAAGACCTACAAGACCTTTAGAACTAACACTCAAAAAAGATGTCCTTTTCATTATAGGGGACTGGAATGCAAAAGTAGGAAGTCAAGAAACACCTGGAGTAACAGGCAAATTTGGCCTTGGAGTATGGAATGAAGCAGGACAAAGGCTAATAGAGTTTTGCCAAGAGAACGCACTGGTCATAGCAAACACCCTCTTCCAACAACACAAGAGAAGACTCTACACATGGACATCACCAGATGGTCAACACCGAGATCAGATTGATTATATTCTTTGCAGGCAAAGATGGAGAAGCTCTATACAGTCAGCAAAAACAAGACCAGGAGCTGACTTCGGCTCAGATCATCAACCCCTTATTTCCAAATTCAGACTTAAATTGAAGAAAGTAGGGAAAACCACTAGAGCATTCAGATATGACCTAAATGAAATCCCTTATGATTATACAGTGGAAGTGAGAATTAGATTTAAGGGGCTAGATCTGATAGACAGAGCTCCTGATGAACTGTGGATGGAGGTTCATGACATTGTACAGGAGAAAGGGACGAAGACCATCCCCAAAGAAAATAAATGCAAAAAGGCAAAATGGTTGTCTGAGGAGGCCTTACAAATAGCTGTGAAAAGAAGAGAAGTGAAAAGCAAAGGAGAAAAGGGAAGATATTCCCATTTGAATGCAGAGTTCCAAAGAATAGCCAGGAGAGATAAGAAAGCCTTCCTCAGCGATCAATGCAAAGAAATAGAGGAAAACAATACAATGGGAAAGACTAGAGATCTCTTCAAGAAAATTAGAGATACCAAGGGAACATTTCATGTAAAGATGGGCTCAATAAAGGATAGAAATGGTATGGACCCGACAGAAGCAGAAGATATTAAGAAGTGGTGGCAAGAATACACAGAAGAATTGTACAAAAAAGATCTTCATGACCCAGATAATCAAGATGTTGTGATCACTCCCTTAGAGCCAGACATCCTGGAATGTGAAGTCAAGTGGGCCTTAGAAAGCATCACTACGAACAAAGCTAGTGGAGGTGATGGAATTCCAGTTGAACTATTTCAAATCCTGTAAGTTGATGCTGTGAAAGTGCTACATTCAATATGCCAGCAAATTGGGAAAACTCAGCAGTGACCACAGGACTGGAAAAGATCAGTTTTCATTCCAATCACTAAGAAAGGCAATCCCAAAGAATGCTCAAACTACCGCAAAATTGCACTCATTTCACACACTAGTAAAGGAATGTTCAAAATTCTCCAAGCCAGGCTTCAGCAATACATGAACCGTGAACTTCCAGATATTCAAGCTGGTTTTAGAAAAGGCAGAGGAACCAGAGATCAAATTGCCAACATCTGCTGGATCATCGAAAAAGTAAGAGAGTTCCAGAAAAACATCTATTTCTGCTTTATTGACTATGCCAAAGCCTTTGACTGTGCGGATCACAATAAACTGTGGAAAATTCTGAAGGAGATGCGAATACCAGACCACCTGACCTGGATGAACTGGACAAAACAACAGACTGGTTCCAAATAGGAAAAGGAGTACATCAAGGCTGTATATTGTCACCATGCTTATTTAACTTATATGCAGAGTACATCATGAGAAACGATGGGCTGGAAGAAGCAGAAGCTGGAATCAAGATTGCTGGGAGACATATCAATAACCTCAGAGATGCAGATGACACCACCCTTATAGCAGAAAGTGAAGAAGAACTAAAGAACCTCTAGGTGAAAGTGAAAGAGGAGAGTGAAAAAGTTGGCTTAACGCTCAAAATTCAGAAAACTAAGATCATGGCATCCAGTCCCATCACTTCATGGCAAATAGGTGGGGAAACCATGGCTAACCTTGTTTTTCTGTGCTCCAAAATCACTGTGGATGGTGATTGAGCCCATGAGATTAAAAGAGACGTACTCCTTGGAAGGAAAGTTATGACCAACCTAATAGCATACTAAAAAACAGAGTCATTACATTGCCAATAAAGGTCCATCTAATCAAGGCTTTGGTTTTTCCAGTAGTCATTTATGGATGTGAGAGTTGGACTGTGAAGAAAGCTGAGCACTGAAAAATTGATGCTTTTGAACTGTGGTGCTGGAGAAGACTCTTGAGAGTCCCTTAGACTGCAAGGAGATCCAACCAGTCCATCGTAAAGGAGGTCAGTCCTGGGTTTCCATTGGAAGGACTGATGCTGAAACTGAAACTCCAGTACTTTGGCCACCTCATGCGAAGAGTTGACTCATTGGAAAAGAACCTGAAGCTGGGAGGTATTGGGATCATGAGGAGAAGGTGACGGAGAAGATGAGATGGCTGAATGACATAACCAACTCGATGGGCATGAGTTTGAGTAAACTTCGAGAGCTGGTGATGGATAGGGAGGACTAGTGTGCTGCAATTCATGGGGTCGCAAAAAGTCGGACATGACTGAGCATCTGAACTGACTGAACTGACTGATGAGAAGAAGTTGAGGGTAAGTCTCCACAGTCCAGAATCAGGGGCTCCAGGCTCTTTAAGTCAAGAAGGGCTTAAGGAGATATGATGAGTAAATGTAATGTGAATCCTGGAAATGAAAGTTCATTAGCAAAATCAAAGTGGCTTTGAACCCAGTATGGACTTTCATTGATAATAATGTATCAAAATTTATTTATTAACCATAAATCTATATGCAATAGAAAACATATGATATTAATAATAGAGACTGATGCTTTTAATAATAGAATTAATGCTTTTGAAATGTGGTGTTGGAGAAGACTGTTGAGAGTCGCTTGGACTGCAAGGAGATCCAACCAGTCCATCCTAAAGGAAATCAGTCTTGAATATTCATTGAAATGACTTTTGCTGTACCTGAAACTCCAATACTTTGGCTACCTGATGTGAAGAACTGACTCATTTGAAAAGACCCTGCTCATATACTAACGCATATATATGGAATCTAGAAAGATGGTGCCAATAATTTATTTTCAGGTCAGCAATGGAGAAACAGACATAGAGAACAGACTTATGGACATGGGAGAGGGGAGGAGAGGGTGAGATATATGGAGAGGGCAACATGGAAACTTACATTACCATATGTAAAATACATAACCAAAGGGAATTTTCTCTATGTCTCAGAAAACTCAAACAGGTACTGTGTATCAACCTAGAGGGGTGGGATGGGGAGGGAAGAGGGAGGGAGGTTCAAGAACGAGGGCACACATGTATACCTATGACTGATTCATGCTGTGGTTTGACAGAAAACAACAAATTCCTGTAAGGTAATTTCTTTCAACTAAAAAATAAAAAAATTTTAAAGAGAAAAAATTAATACATATACTCATGGAACAGATCTCACTGAAAACTGAATGAGAACTGGTAGAAAGACTGTAAGATAGAAGAACACATAAGAAAGAATGACAATCAGGTTGGGACCTGAGACTCTCAGAAGGAACTCAAAGGGAAAGAGAGAAACCTGCCTGGAATGAGTAGCAAAAGTCACAGACATGGAGGCCCAATCCCCATGTCCTACACCCACCATCCCCCACCCCATGGGAGATGACGCCCTTTGGCTATTTGGAGGACCACTGAAACTAACAGGAGGGCTATGATAAGCCAGCCTTCCACTTATGAGAAGCATGTTCTTGCTGGATTGCACCTAAGGAAAGGTGAAAGGGACAGTTTGGAGACTGCTCTAATGACTTTCCCACACCTGCCTTGGCATGCACCACAACCTGAGCAGAGCAAATACTTCATCCCTATTTACTGCACTTTGCAGTGTGGCACATGACCTAGGAATGCCGTAACCAGGGAGAAAACTTGGCCCTGGAACACTAAGGCAATCTAGTTCTGGGAAGGATCATGGGTTGGTGACCATTGTTGGCACCTACTCAAAAGTCCCTCAGAAAGAGCCCAGAACTCTGGCAGTGGCTGCTTTATTAGAGATCACACCTTGATATATAAAAGTGTCCACATGGGCTCCCTTACACTATAGTGAGGCTCCATAGAGGGGGTGGAGGGACAGTGGAGGCTGGAGGCAGTGATCAGCTGTGAAAGACAAAGGGGACTTTCACCTGAGTCTGCATCTGTTCAGATCAAGACAAGCAACTGTAGGCACTTGTACAAGCAGTGCATTGAAGACACCTTGGCTCTATGCTACTGAAAACAAACAAACAAACACACATAGGCATTCCCTATTTCAGCACTATCCCCTGCAGGGGCAAGAATTTCTATGTTGGAAGTACACACTTGAAAGGAACAGAGCCAACTCAGGGCCCGTTCTCAGAACTTCTGATCCCAGTACCTTGAAATCAGACCCTACCCCATGAGGGTGATGACAGAAACTGAACAGAAAGAAAGTCATGCTTCACACCAAGCCCTTGCTCTAGCATCTCCATCTCCAGCCCCAAATATTATCAAAGCGATAGCTGCCATAGCAACATGAGGAAACCTGTGACTTCACATCAAACCCAGTTTGAGAGTAACCAAATGCATTGGCCATGCATAGTCTGTATATAGGAGCTCCCACATAAGAACACTACTTCAAGATTACAATAGGTAACTGTTTCATCTAAATTAATAGAAGGAGAGAAAGTGAAGCAAAATGAAACTGTAGAGAAACTGGTCTCAGTGAAATAGCCAGAGAAAACCTCTGAAAAAATAATGAAATAGAAACAAACAATTTACCTTATAAAGAACTCAAAGCACTGGTAATAAGAATGTTAACTGAATTAGGTAAAAGAATAGATGGACATAGTAAAAATTTAACAAGGACTTGAAAATAGGGAAAAGGCCCAAATCAAAAAAATAAATAATTCAATAACTGAAATGAAAAACAAACACTACCAGGAATGAATGAGTAACTTACTAAATGATACAGAAGAACACATAAGTGATCTGGAAGATAGAACAATGGAGATCACCAAATCAGAACAGCTAAACGAAAACAGTTTTTAGTTTGTGGTAGTCTTTGACAACTGCTGTAGGAGACTAATACACCATCTTAGGACTTTTATGATTCCTTTTGCAACATATCTGATGAAAACTCTTGCCTCTCTTGCTTCTGAACTTTCTGAAACTCTTCAGGGACAACTTCCCTGATCATTGGAGTTAAGGTAGCCCACCCCACCTAGACATTTTTATCACATCACCTGCTTTATTTTCTTC
Organism: Muntiacus reevesi; assembly: GCF_963930625.1. Lineage (NCBI taxonomy): Eukaryota > Metazoa > Chordata > Mammalia > Artiodactyla > Cervidae > Muntiacus > Muntiacus reevesi. The sequence continues at coordinate 79,917,280 of NC_089257.1, forward strand.
TTCATTGTTTGAAAATGGTTTATACTTATTTTTTCTTTAACTTGCTTATTATCTTATCCCAGCACATAAAATAATACCTGGTATGTAATAGATGCTTAGTAAATACTTGTTAAAAGAAGGAAGAAAAGAAGGAAAGATTATTACTAATTGCTTGATGATAAAATGTCATTTAATAAACATCTGGACTATCAAAATATGAAAAAAGTTTAAGAGATTTATGAGATAAAATTGAGCTTACATATATTTGCATTATTGGAATTCTTGAGAAAGAGAAGAGAGAAAGAAGGGGATCAAAAATGCGTATGGGTAAATTATGGCTGAAAATTTCCCAAACCTGAAAGAGGAAACAGATATTCAGGTAAAGAAAGTATGGTGGGATGGGGGCTCCAATCAAGATGAAAAGAAAAAGAATGACTCGCACAAAAAGACATATCATAATTTAAATGGTAACAGCTAAAGATAAAGAAAGAATTCTAAAGGCAGAAAGATAAAACAGACAGTAATATTTATAAGGTAATCCCCATAATGCTATGAGCTGATTTCTCTGCAGAAAACTTGCAGACCATAAGGAAGTGGCATGATATACTCAAAGTGCTAAAAGGAGGTAAACCTGAAACTTAAGATACTACAGAAAAATTCTCATTTAGTATCAAAGGAAAGATAAAAACCTTTCAGACAACTGAAAACTAAAAGAGTTCATTAATACTAAATTTACACTAAGGAAATGTTAAGAGGTCTGCTTTCAATAGAAAAGAATAAACAGGAAAGGGGAAAAGCCCACTAGGAAAGGCTATATATATATATATATATATATATATATATATAATAGGGACTGGGATTCAATCGTGTGGTTAAGCCTTAAAAAGATTAAAGGCAAACAAAGATTGTAACAGCATCTATAACTGCAATAAACAATTAAAGGATAAGCATGAAGATGTAAAACATGACAATAGAAACAAAAATGAAGGAAAAGGGAGCAAAAATATAGGTGTTTTACAATGTGTTTGAACTTAAATGACTGTTTAAAACAAATAGATATAAATTGTTATAAGTCCACATATATGAGGGCTTCCCAGGTGGCACTAGGTAAAGAACCTGCCTATCAATGTAAGAGACATAAGAGATGTGGGTTCAATTCCTGTGTCGGGAAGATCCCCTGCAGGAGGACATGGCAACCCACTCCAGTATTCTTGCCTGGAAAATCCCATGGGCATAGCGGCCTGGAAGGCTGAAGTCCATAGGGTTGCACAGAGTCGGACATAACTGAAGCAATTTAGCATGCATACACAACACGTATATGAACATCATAGTAACCACAAATCATCGATCTACAATGATATATGAAGAAACTAAAAAGAAATGAACATAGGTATTTTACTAAAGAAAATCATCAATCGACAAGGAAAGAAAGAGAGAAGAATTATAAAACAATCAGAAAACAAGTAATAAAATAATGATAAGCATAAACTTATCAATAACAATTTTAAATGCCAATGGACTAACTACTCTAATCAAAAGACATAAGGTGACTGGCTGGAATAACAACTACATGCAAAAGAAAGAGATTAGAACATTACCTCACACCATATATAAAAATAGACTGAAAATGAATCAAAGACCTAACTGTGAGACCTGAAACCATAGAATTCCAAGAAGAAAAAATAAATAAATAGAATACTCTTTAACATATATCAAAGCAGCATTTTTTATATCTGTTTCCTAAGGCAAAATAAATAAAAGTAAAAATAAGCAATGAAACCTAATTAAACATAAAAGTTTTGGCACAGCAAACAAAATGAAAAGACTGGTAGAAAATATTTGCAAATGATATCACAGATAAGACGATAATAAGACAATAGTATTCAAAATTTATAAATAGCTCACAAAATTCTATGAAAAAAAAAGCAATCAATTTGTTTTAAAAATGAGCAGAAGACCTGAATAGCCATTTTTTCAAAGAAGACAAAAAGATGGCAAATAGGCACATGAAAAGATTCTCAATCCCATTATTTACTGCTGCTGCTGCTGCTGCCGCTAAGTCGCTTCAGTTGAGTCCGACTCTGTGCGACCCCATAGACAGCAGCCCACCAGGCTCCGCTGTCCCTGGGATTCTCCAGACAAGAACACTGGAGTGGGTTGCCATTTCCTTCTCCAATGCATGAAAGTGAAAAGGGAAAGTGAAGTAGCTCAGTCGTGTCAGATTCTTAGCGACCCCATCGACTGCAGTCTACCAGGCTCCTACCTCCATGGGATTTTCCAGACAAGAGTACTGGAGTGGATCACCATTTCCTTCTCCACCATTATTTACTAGAGGAGTGCAAGTAAAAACCACAATGAGATAACACCTCACATCAGTCAGAATGGCTATCATCAAGAAGTCAATAACTATAGCTTATATAACTGTAACTATAGCTAATGTAGATAAAGAAAGGAAACCTTTGTGCACTCTCAGTTGGAATGTATATTGATGTCACTGTGGAAAACAGTATGAGATTTCCTCAAAGAACTAAAAATAGAACTACTATATGATATATTCATTCCTGGGTATATATACAAAAAAAGTAAAACATTAATTAGGAAAGATACATATCTCCCAATGTTCATAACAGCACTCTTTACAATAGCCAAGACGGAAGGAAATGTCCATCAACAGATGAATGGATGAAGAAGATATGGCATATACCTACAACGGAATGTTAGTCATAAAGAAGAAATAAAATTCCACCATTTGCAGCAATGTGGATGGACCTAGAGAATATTATGCTTAGTGGAATAAGTCAGACACAGAAAGGAAGAAAACTCTATGTCATTACTTTATGTGAAATCTAAAAAATAAAACATACCAATGTGTATAGCAAAACAGAGATTCACCTATGTAGAAAACAAACTAGTGTTTACCAGTGAGGAGAGGGAACGTGCCGGGAGCAAGGTAGAAATATGGGACTTAGTTATACAAGTCACTAAGTATAAAAGAGAAGAGAAACATTGACATAGTGTACAGCACAGTGAATTTAGCCATTACTTTGTAACAACTTTTGACAGTATAATTTATAAAAATATTGAATCACTGTACTTTAAATCAACTATTTCTATACAATATACATGTATAAACTTTAAGATCAGTTTTATACATAGAGAAAATTACAAAGGTACAACACAGAGTTTCCATTTATCCTGTACCCTGGTGCCCCTATGATTCAGTTCAGTTCAGTCAGTAGGTTGTGTCCAACTCTTTGTGATCCCATGAACCACAGCAAGCCAGGCTTCCCTGTCCATCACCAGCTCCTGGAGCTTACTCAACTCATGTCTGTTGAGTCAGTGAAGCCATCCAACTGTCTCATCCTCTGTTGTCCCCTTCTCCTGCATTCAATCTTTCCCAGCATTAGGGTATTTCCCAGTGAGCCAGTTCTTCCCATCAGGTGGTCAAAGTATTGGAGTATCAGCTTCAGCATCAGTCCTTCCAATGAATATTCAGGACTGATTTCCGTTAGGATGGACTGGTTTGATCTTGCAGTTCAAGGGACTCTCAAGGGTCTTCTCCAACACCACAGTTCAAAAGCATCAATCCTATTATTAAAAGCATCGATCACTATTATTAATATCTTACATTTGTATTACATATTGTTTTATGGTTAATGAATAAATATTGATACATTATTATCAACTAAAGCCCATACTGGGTTCAGAGTCATTTCAATTTCGCCTAATGCCCCTTTTCGATTCCAGGATTCACATTGCATTTACTCACCATATCTCCTAAGCTCTTCTAATTTAAAGAGTCTGGAGTCCCTTATTCTGGACCCTGGAGACTTACCCTCGATTTCTTCTCATATCTACTGCTAAAACCTTCTAAAACATTTTTGAAGTTGCCCAAAGTTGCATCTCTTTACTGAGGTGCCAGAAGGCAACAATATGGATAGCACAACAGTTTGAATTCCCTAAATTTCTATTTGATAATTCTATGCTAACAAGTTTGTGTACATTGTCTGGCTTAATCCTCCCCACAACATGAGATAAATATATTTTAGGTCAACTTAAGTAACCTACTACAAGCACGAGACTAGGAAGTGGCAGAGCATCCCATTTGTAGTTTTATATTTTTGCCTGTCATGGAGATCAAAATCAGAATCCTTTATTGGTTTTGAGGTAGTTGGCAAGATTTATTAGGGGAGAAAAAAGGCTTAATGATAGTATTACATTGGAAGTTTAAGAGCTATATTTTGGGGAGATTTTATCATTGTTGATGTTATTATCATTTTTATTTGTATTGTCATATAAGACTAACACACATGAAAACATGATATTATTTCTGAGAAACTGCATTTCAAATAACCAAATTTCTCTTTTCTCCTTTAGTGATGGTCAATTCTATGGTACACATGTTTTATATAACAAAATGTTTGATTCAAGTTTTGATTCTGCTTCTTGGTAATTCTGGGATCTTGGACATACCATTTGAATTTCCTCATGTGAGAAACAAGGCAAGTTGTATCATTGTCAAAGATTTATGGAAAGAGTTAAATGAGATGATTCTAATGTTCTTCTTGCCTTAACTGTCATCAAATCAACTATTCAATAATCTCAAAGATGGGCTCAAAAATTTCAAATTAATATGAGCTGAGCTCTTTCATTTGGGTTAGTGTTCATTTTCTGCTATCTGTAATAATAGGGGTTCTAAATACAACTTTCTTTTGTGCCTACTGATGAATTACTATATAACACATAAATAAATAATTTCTTAAGTTTCTTTGAATAATATTCTTTCCTGGGGACTAAAACACTAACTTTCAATTCTCGGTTTTACAGGTCTAGGTTTAGTCTTAGCTTATCCTGGTTTTTTCCTCATAACTTATAAGTATCAGAGTGGTATACCTCGTTCTAAGTCAACACATAAAGTCTTTTTGTCACAACAGTGAGAAGTGAGATTGAATATACTTTATATGTAGTAATTAAAACTCAAAAATCCTATTTGACAAATCAGAGATCTGAGAGTATAAACTATTGATAAGTATAAATGGAAGACTTCTTTCTGTTCACTGCAGCAAGATGCTGTTGGCATTTTTATGTATTTAATACTAAGACTTTTATTATATAATTGAATGTAGCTCTGACTAGAATAAACTACAGATATTATAAAATGAAAATGAATGTTCCCTTTAGAGACATTACCTGTATACTTGTACTAATCTATACACTGGTTGATTTAGTAATAATAGGTTAGCTATTTAACATTTCTTACCACAATGCCTGTTTTCTCTTTTACCTTAACGTTTAATCTCTGATCCTTTAAATAGGAGCTGGAAAATATTTTCTTAAAAGCCAGATAATAACTATCATAGAATTTTGAGAACAAATGATCCATATGGGGCACTGGACTCTGCCTTTGAAACAAAAAAGCAGCCATAAACAATAGATAAACAAATAGGTGAGGTTTTGTTCTGATAAAATTCTTTTTACAGGAATGAATTATTAGCCAGATTTGACCCATAAGCCACAGTATCCCTGAGTTGGGCTAAATGAATTCTTATGTTTCATCTTTTGCTCTATTCTCCAAAAGAATCATAAAAAATTGACATGATTTTAAATAAAGTGATCTGACATATTACAGCAGAGAGTGCTTACACAGACCATGTCAATTCTTTCTTAAGTGTGGCTCCACAGAAGAGTGGTTATGTGTAATGTCTCTGGAGCTGGAATGAACTGGGTTTAATGCTAGATTCCCCATTTAATTTACTTTACCTCTTTCTATAATATTCTCAACATCAGTAGGGAATTGTGACAATTTAAATCTATAAATTCTTTGACACTCCCTCTACTGAGAAGTATAGTCTATATTTCTTATTCTTGACTTTAAACTACTCTTCATGGTTTAAATAACCAGGACAATACAGCAAATATGATGCTTTGTCTGCTAAAGCTGAATCAGAAAAAGCTACTGAGTTACTTGATTATCTCTGTTTGCTCTGGTGAAAGTCAGAATGCATGTACAAAATACAACTGCCCTGTGATCCACATGTATCTATTTCAGTCAACAACTCCAGCTGATCTCCCAGCCAATAAAAAGCAAACATTTCCAGCTGTAAAGAAGAGCCACATTAAAAATAGTCAGTTCAGGTATCTAATAAAGACTGCAAGGAAGAACTATCCTGGGGGGCCCTTGTTGTTGCTTAGTTGGTGAGTCATGTTCGACTCTTATATGACCCCATGACTTGTAGCCTGCCAGGCTCCTCTGGCCATGGCATTTCCCAGGCAAGAATACTGCAGTGGGTCGACTCCAGTGGGCTCTTTTCCAGGGGACTTTCCCAACTCAGGGATCGAACCAGTGTCTCCTGCATTGGCTGTGGATTCTTTACCACTGAGCCACCAGGGAAGCCCTTAGCAAATTCCTAATCCACAAAATGTGAACAAAATAAAATAATTGTTGTTTTACATTGTTTTGGAGAAATATTCTATGCAACAGCAGAAAACAGAAGAGAAATGATGAAAATTATACTTCCTCCATATCTTGACTACTGCAAATAATGTCACTATGATCATTGGGGTGGATATATCTTTTTGAATTAGCTTTTTTTGTTTTCTTCAGATATAACTCAGATATATACGAGCAAGAATTTCTGGTTCCTATGGTAGTTTAATTTTTAATTTTTTGAGAAATCCTCATTGTTTTACAGATACAGAGGACAAACCAGTGGCTAACAGTGGGAAGAGGAATGGGAAAAGAGGCAAGATAGGTGAAAGGGATTAAGAGGTACAAATAACGAGACAGCAAGTAAGACATGAGAATGCAATGTACCACAGGAAATAGAACCAACATTTTATAATAACTTTATATGGAGTATAACCTATAAAATTACTGAGTCACTATGTGGTGGACCTGAAAATAATATAATACTTTGTCAACTACTCAGTTACAATTTTAACAAGTAATACTTCCTCATATGCTTGTTATAAAAATTAAATGAACTTATATGTGTAAAAGTATTTGGAACAATGTTTGAGTGAGTATTGCACAGAAAAAGTACAAGTGGAAAAAATGTTAGCTATTATTAATAACCTGTTCAATTTTAGCTTCCTAACAGAATGGGAAGCAGTAAATCTTAAGAATGAAATTTGAAATAAATAAAAACACTAAACTAATTAATAAAAGTATTACTATGAGGTAGAGTGACTTATCCATCAGTCACAGTTCAGCAGACCCTTGATATTTTCAGGGATATACAAAATGTTTTTACTTTTTTTTTAAAGGAAGGAACATATATCTAATAATAGTGAATTTCTGATAGTACATACATTCTGGTTATATTCCTTCTTATACTAAGATACTCATCAGTTCAGTTCAGTCACTCAGTCATGTCCGACTTTTTGTGAAGTCATGGACTGCAGCACACCAGGCTCCCTGTCCATCCCCAACACCCAGAATTTGCTCAAACTCATGTCCATCGAGTCAGTGATGCCATTCAACAACTTTATCCTATGTCATCCCCTTCTCCTCCTGCCTTCAATCTTTCCCAGAATCAAGGTCTTTTCCAATGAGTCAGTTCATTGCATCAGGTGACCAAAGTATCGGAGCTTCAGCTTCAGCATCAGTCTTTCCAATGAATATTCAGGACTGATTTCCTTTAGGATGAACTGGTTTGATCTCTTTGCAGTCCAAGGGACTCTCAAGAGTCTTCTGCAACACCACAATTTAAAAGTATCAATTCTTTGATGCTTAGCTTTCTTTATGGTCCAACTCTCACATCCATATGTGACTACTGGAAAAACCATAGCTTTGACTAGTTAATTCTGATAGCAAAGTAATGTCTCTGCTTTCAATATGCTGTCTAGGTTGGTCACATCCTTTCTTCCGAGGAGCACGCATCTTTTCATTTCATGGCTGCAATGATTTTGGAACCCAAGAAAAGAAAGTCTGTCACTGTTTCTATTGTTTCCACATTTATTGGCCATGAAGTGATGGGACCAGATGCCAAGATCTTAGTTTTCTGAATGTTGAGTTTTAAGCCAACTTCTTCAGTCTCCTCTTTCACTTTCATCAAGAGGCTCTTTATTTCCTCTTTGCTTTCTGCCATAAAGGTGGTGTCATCTGCATATCTGAGGTAACTGATATTTTTCTTGACAATCTTGATTCCAGCTTATGCTTCATCCAGCACGGCAGTTTGCAAGATGTACTCTGCTTATAAGTTAAATAAGCAGGGTGGCAATGTACTCATCGCATATTTAAGTATAAATGTACTCATAGCATATTTAAAATATTTTTTTCTATAGAGGAAAGAGCTAGCAAAGGCAAGAATTCACAAAAGTCATATATGTCTCCAAGTAAGCATATATCAATCTAGATTTATATTCTCCTTTTAGAGTTTCTAATTGATGTTACTCTAAAATTCTTGGCTTTAAACTTGCAATTAAAAGAAAATAAAAAGCTCATCTGCTTATTTAAGTCATTATTCTCTCCCCATTAAGCTAATATTTTGTGACAACAATTTATATATGCAAGATAAACTGAAATTCCTATTGTTTAAAAATCAAGTGCTGGTGACATCAGAAAGTATAACAATGGAACTTGAGAAGCATTTAGGATATATGATTGCCAAAGTGATGCCAGATTTCTTGGAATCTCATCCAAAATCTTCTCAATTTTGTGGTTAGTGTCAGCTCCACCAAAAATAGTTTCATCTCTAAGATTTCAAAGTATAATGATCTCTAAGAACTGTTAGACTTTTATATTTCATTGGCTCAGATTCATCTGGATATGAGGTGTTTTCAGATTTTGAAAATATTTTTTAATCTGTCCTGTGGAAAATAATAAGATAAGCTACAGCTTGGGAGAAAATATTTACAAAAGACCTATCTGATAAATGACCGTTATAAAAATATAAAAGGAACACTTAAAACTTAATAAGAACCCAATTTTTAAAATGAGCAAAAGATTTTAATATATACCTCATCTAAGACAATATACAAATGACAAATACACATATGAAAAGATGCTCAATACCATATGTCATCACAGAACTGCAAATTAAAACAACAGTGAGATACCACTACACACCTACTAGAAAATCTGGAATACTGACATCATCAAGTGCTGACAAGGATTTAGAGCAACAAGAACCCTCATTCAGTGCTGGGGGAGATACAAAATGGTGCAGCCACTTTGGAAGACAGTTTGACAGCTTTTTACAAAACAAAACGGGCTTTATTCACACAAAGGATTTGAAAATTTATGTCCACTCAAAAATCTGTACATGAATGTTCATAGACGCTTTACTTACAGTTGCCAAAATTTGAAAGCAACCTTCAGTAGACTAGTGTTCAATTCCAGGCTTGGAAGAACCCCAGAAGGAAATGGCTACTGACACCAGTATTCTTGAGTGGAGAATTCCATGGACAGAGGAGCCTGGCAGGCTACAGTTCATGGGTCATGAAGAGTCAGACATGACTGAGTGACTATCACTTTCAAAGGTGAGTTGAGGCTATATATGAGTGGGAGTAGCATGTTTCCCTCCATTTTGTTGTGAACCTTAAACAGCTCTAAAAAATAGTCTTTATTTTAAAAATTATCTTAAGATGGCAAAATACATATAGACCATTGTTGGTATGTTCAGTCTCCAGTTTACACAAAAACATATTCTTGTGTGATTTTCTTGACACTGTCCTTTGCATCAGCTTTCAGAGAATGCCTTTGGATTTTAAGTGAGATCCATGATTTCTTATAGCAAAAGAAAGTATGGTCAATCGTTTTTCTTTTCTTCTTATTTGATTTTAATTAGCTCTAAAAAGAAAGGTGATTAAGAGACCTGAAACCACTCAGCATGTTCATGCATTAAACATGGGTAATGATGAAAGACAGCTTGAAAATTGTAAACCTAAATCAAATTATTCTAGTTATTTGATATATGGACCAAAGTAAGTTATTTGGCAAGTCTAAAGCAGTATCCTGATTTGACTGCTGTTGTTCAGTTGTGTCTGGCTCTTTTGCAGCCATGGACTGTGGCCTGCCAGGCTGTTATGTCCATGGGATTTCCCAGGCAGCAATATTAGAGTGGATTGCCATTTCCTCTTCCAGGGTATATTCCCAACCCAGGGATCGAACCCAGGTCTCCTGCAATGGCAAACATATTCTTTACCACTGAGCCACCGGGGAAGCCCCACCCTGATTTAGGACTCTCCTAATATTAACTACAGTTCTTTAACTGACTCTCTTTGATTGTGTTATATCAAATTTTATTAGAGTACAGTTGCTTCACACTGCTATGTCAGTTTCTACTGTATAGTAAAGTGAATCAGCTACACGTGTACATATATCCCCTCTTTTTTGGATTTCTTTCCCATTTAGGTCTCCACAGAACATTGAGTAGAGTCCCCTGAACTATACAGTAGGTTCTCATTAGTTATCTATTCTATACACAGTATCAGTATACCCTTTGATTGATACTGTGTATGAAAGATTATTATTGCTTTTTAAATCTTCATATGTAGGGCACTAGTACTACCTCTGTGAGAAAATATTCAAAATAGTCCTTAACAGCATGGGGCTTATAAACTAGTTTGAGATGGAGGAACCTGAATATGACATGGTGCTGTGTTCACTAGGCTGACAAAAGAATCAGGTTCTGATTCCAACTCTATAACTTAATAATTGAAGAATTGTTACCAAATATTTTATCTCTCTGAGCTTTAATTTCTTCTCCTGCTAAATTAAAATAACTGAATGTGCCCCATCTGCTGCAACATGTGTTTATGAGGAAAAAGGGTGGGGGATAATGCACATGAAATATTTAAATGGTAATGTAAGAGAGCAGGTTTGTAATTGTAGCAATAATAGCAGTAGTGTTGACAGCAAGAAATAAGGTATAAATTTTGGACTGACAGCATGTTACAGAAAATTTGGATTTAGAAAGAAATCTTCACAAGTTTGTCTCTACTTACAAAAGCAATATTAAGCCTGCACTGCCAGCAGAAAGTATAATGGTCCCAATAATGTGAAGTTAAATAGAAAATGACTAATCCTTAAAGAGTTTTTACAGTGTAGAAGAAAATCTGTACATAAATAAATATAGGGTCCCATATGACTTCAGTGTAGACCATGATTTTTCAGATTATGAGATTTCATAATTTATTAATATCTTAAATAGAGGGCTCATACTTCTTTTATTTTTCAAGGATATTTAAAAGTGTACTCTCATTTCATATAAGAAACAAAATATTGATATCTCAAAGGGAGGCCAATATTTCCTTTAGCAAAGGATCCTTACTGTGATAAATTATTTCCAATTTAGCAATGTAATGTATACTCCATCATTGATTTTACTCATTCTCTTTTACAATAGAATTTTTAAATGTAATGCATCAGAAAGCACAGCTCATAAACTGAAGTTTCAGAAATCAATAAAAGGTTAAAATACAGTGAGATTATATTTTACAAAAGTGTGGTTAGCTTATTTGATAAAGTCAGTATAGGTATATTTTAGGAAAGTTCCATGAAATAGGCTACTCACAAACTGAATCCTGAATTATGAAAAACAATGGAGGATGAAGCAAAGGCAAAAAATTTAAATTGTGTAGTATAGTCATTAAGAGTTTGCCTTTGTGCCAGGAATCAGGTTAAATACTGCCTCTGCTCTGTAACTTTGACCAAGTAATAAGATATATTAAACATATCTTTCTTGGTCTATGAAATGGAATTTAAAATACAGATTTCTTACAGAATTGTGATAACATAACAAAATTTTATTAAAAAGTTGAGCATATCTACTATATATTAAGTACTAAATAAATATTGTTAATAGCTCTTTTTATTTTTATTTTTTTCATTACTATTATCTTTATACAGTAGAAGTGACAAATAGATTCAAGGAACTAGATCTGATTGACAGAATGCCTGAGGAACTATGGCAGGGGTTTTGTAACATTGTACAGGAGGTGGTGATCAAAACCATCCTCAAGAAAAGAAAGAAAATGCAAACATCACTCCTGAATATTCATTGGGAGGACCGATGCTTAAGCTGAAGTTCCAATACTTTGACCACAAGAGCTGACTCATTGGAAAAGATCCTGATGCTTGGAGAGACTAAACGCAGGAGGAGAAAGGCATGACAGAGGATGAGATTATTGGATGGCATCAAGACTCAATGGACAAGAGTTTGTGCAAGCTCCGGGAGATGGTGAAGGACACGGAAACCTCGTGTGCTGCAGTCCTTGGAACCTCGGAGAGACATGACTTAGTGACTGAACAACAAATATATTAGTTTCATTTATATGATATTATTTTCATTATATTTTATTATTAGTAGTAGTATTAAATTTATTACTCTCATTATTTTATATAGTTAAACTGAAAAGTTCAGCAAGGTGTGTTAAAAGTCAAGTGAATGACATGTTTCAAAACAAAGAGCATATTTTATGTCAGATGAAGATCCTGGGCCTTTGGGAGACCTAACCTCTATTTTGTTCTTAGAAAATCCTTTTTTATATTACTGTGTTTGTGTTTGTCACTAAGTCATGTCCAACTATTTGCAACCCCATTGATTGTAGCCCACCAGACTCCTCTGCTTATGAAATTCTTCAGGCAAGAAGACTAGGTTGGTTTGCCATTCTCTTCTCTAGGGGATCTTTCTGACCCAGGGATTGAAACCTGGGTCTCCTATATTGCAGGCAGATTCTTTACTCACTGAGCCACCAGGGATATTACTGTCTAGAACCAAATGGATGAGGCAAGAATTTGCAGCACATATACTAGATTGGAGCGTGTTCCAATAGTCCAGGTGGCATGGCATGATGGTATACTACAGTGAACGACAGTAAACATGGCTATGAGAAGGAGGGATTTAATAAGGATTGTAGACATATTTTAGGAAATAGTGAACATGTGGAATCAGCATGCACTGCTGTGCTTTTGAAGGAGAAAGAAGAGTGTCCCAAGGTTTATGTTTCATTATATGTACCTTGATGTAAACAATTCTAAATATCAGAATGAACTATTTTGGGCATAGTGAGAATGCATTATTTTTCAAAATAAATTATGCCGTTGACCTCTGATATTCAAAGCAATAACTTATCGTGACTTATATCGTACACAAGGTGGTAGATATCAGGTTTAAAGTGCCTATAACCCCTTCATGTGGAGGAAATTAAAGTCAGGTGGTAAAATCATGCAGGACTTGAATTATATTCCAAAGTTTTAAAGGAAAGGATATTGGCTCAATTGTCAATTGTTATGTGAAGTTGATTGACATAAATGAATGGTCTTATAATAAGGCAAACATTTGTCAAAAACAAATGCAAGCACTGTTCAAAGTTAAAGGCTGGAAGCATTCACTGACAGGGAGAAATACACTAAAATACAGGTTTAGTTAAGGAAATTATAAATTGAAGTTTCCAGTTCTAGTTTGGAAAATAAATTTTTAGCTTTGCAAATAACAATATTGACTGTAAAAATAAAAGCTATTGGCATTTAAACCTGACTTCTATATAGTACTTCATGTTTATAAATTAAAGCAATGAATTTGAGCTTTAGTAATAGAATTAAAAGGGTGAGATACAGATATGCTAGCTATCTATTGGGTTTTCCATGTAGAATTACTGTCATCAGACCTGTGGCAATTTTGACATTTTACTAGATAAAATATAAGGTGCAAGAAGCTTAAGCTGTCCTCTCTTAAAGCTATGAGGAGGACCATAAGCTTCTATGTTAACAGAATTCTGCTAACTGAAATACTTCCAAAATTCTCTTTATACTTAAAGTCTTCTAAATTTTCTTAAAATTGCATTTTTAATCTGCAAATATTACAATTATATCACTGTGTGAGCAGTCCTATCAATCCTATGGAAGAGAATAATTTTTGTACTGTCATTATTAGCTCAATAGTCTTTTTAAGATTCCATGGAACAATGAAGGATTATAATATTCCTGAGCAGATTAATACCCAGAAGAGATGTTTGAGTGTAACCACACATCTTTCAAGGCAATTCAACAAAATAGAGTTTCTACAAGGAGCAAACAAATACTTTGGATAAACCTGGATCATGGTATGGTTTATATAACTTTTATATATATTTATTTATTTTTTAATTGAAGGACAATTGCTTTATAGAATGGTGTTGTTTTCTGTCAAATCCCAACATGAATCAGCCATAGGCATGCATATATCCCCTCCTTTGTGAAACTCTCCCCCCTCCCACCATCTCCCTCCCAATCCCACCCCTCTAGATTGATACAGAGCCCCTGTTTGAGTTTCCTGAGCTAGACAGCAATGGCTATCTATCTTACATATGGTAATGTAAGTCTCCATGTTACTCTCTGCATACATCTCACCCTCTCCTCCCCTCTCCCCATGTCCATCTATTCTCTATGTCTGTTTCTCCATTGCTGCCCTGTAACGAAACTTCAGTGCCATTTTCTAGATTCTGCTTGTATGTATTAGAATATGATACTTATCTTTCTCTTTTTTACTTCACTCTGTATAATAGGTTCTAGTTTCATCTGCTTCATTACAACTGACTCAAATGAGTTACTTTTTATGGCTGAGTAATATTCCATTGTGTATATGTACCACAACTTCCTTATCCATTCATCTGTCAAAGGATGTCTAGGTTGCTTTCATGTTCTAGCTATTGTAAATAATGCTGCAATGAACAATGGGATACATGTGTCTTTTTCAATTTTGGTTTCCTCAGGGTATTTGCCTAGGAGTGGGATTACTGGGTCATATGGTGGTTTTATTCCAAATTTTTTAAGGAATCTTCATACTATCTTCCATAGTGGCTGTATCAATTTACATTCCCATGAACAGTGCAAGAGATTCCCTTTTCTCCACACCCTCTCCAGTATTTATTGTTTGTAGAATTTTTGATGATGTCCCTTCTGACTGGTGTGAGGTGATACTCACTGAAGTTTTGATTTGCATTTCTCTAATAATGAGTGATGTTGAGCATCTTTTCTTGTGTTTGTTAGCCATCTGTATGTCTTCTTTGGAGAAATGTCTGTTTAGAGCTTTTTCCCACTTTTTGATTGGGATGTTTATTTTTCTGGTGTTGAGTTGTATGAGCTGCTTGTATCTTTTTGAAATTAATCCTTTGTCAGTTGTTTCATTTGTTATTATTTTCTCCCATTTTGAGGGTTGCTTTTCCACCTTATAGTTTATAGTTTCCTTTGCTGCACAAAAGTTTTTAAGTTTAATCAGGTCCCACTTGCTTACTTTGGTTTTTATTTCCATTACTCTAGGAGGTGGGTCATAGAGGATCTTGCAGTGGTTTATGTCTTTGAGTGTTCTGCCTATGTTTTTCTCCAAGAGTTTTATAGTTTCTGGTCTTACATTTAGGCCTTTAATCTATTTTGAGTTTATCTTTGTGTATGGTGTTAGGAAGTGTTCTAATTTCATTCTTTTGTATGTAGCTGTGCAGTTTTCCCAGAACACTTATTGAAGAGGCTATGTTTGCCCTATTGTACATTCTTGCATTCTTTGTCAAAAATAAGGGACCCATAGGTGCATGGGTTTATTTCTGGACTGTCTATTTTTATCCATTGGTCTATATTTCTGTTCTTGTGCCAGTACCATACTGTCTTGATGACGTTAGCTTTGGAGTATAATCCAAAGTCAGGAAGGTTGATTCCTCCATCTCCATTCTTCTTTATCAAGACTGCTTAAGCTATTCAGGATCTTTTGTGTTTCCATATGAATTGTGAATTTTTTCGTTCTAATTCTGTGAAAAAATGTCATTGGTTATTTGATAGGAATCACATTGAAGCTGTAGATTGCATTTGGTAGTATAGTCATTTTCACAATATTAATTCTCCTACCCAGGAACATGGACTGGCTCTCCATCTGTTTATGGCATCTTTGGTTTCTTTCATTGGTGTCTTAAAATTTTCTGTGTACAGTTCTTTTGTCTCCTTAGGTAAGTTTATTCCTAGATATTTAAATTTTTTGTTGCAATGGTGAATGGGATTGATTCCTAATTTCTTCTTCTGGTTTTTCATTGTTAGTTATAGAAGTGCAAGTTATTTCTGTGTGTTGATTTTGTGTCCTGCAACTTTGCTAAATTCACTGATTAGCTCTAGTAATTTTCTGATAGTATCTTTAGGGTTTTCTATGTACAGTATCATGTCATCTGCAAACAGTGAGAACTTTACATCTTCTTTTCTGGTCTGGATTCCTTTTATTTCTTTTTCTTCTCTGATTGCTATAGCTAGGATTTCCAGAACTATGTTGAATAATAGTGGTGGAGGTGGACACACTTGTCTTGTTCCTGATCTTAGGGGGAATGCTTTCAGTTTTTCACTATTTAGAACAATATTTTCTATAGGCTTATCACATGTGGCCTTTACCATGTTGAGGTAGGTTCCTTTTATGCCCATTTTTTGAAGAGTTTTAATAATAAATGGGTGCTGAATTGTATCAAAGTCTTTTTCTGCATCTATTATCATATGAATTTTATCTTTCAATTTGTTAATATAATGTGTCACACTGATTGATTTGTGTATTTTGAAGAATCCTTGCATCCCTAGAATAAACCCAACTTGATCATGGTGTATGAGCTTTTTGACATGTTGCTGAATTCTGTTTGCTAAAATTTTGTTAAGGATTTTTGCATCTATGTCCATCAGTGATATAAGCCCGTAGTTTTCTTTTTTTGTGTTTTCTTTGGTTTTGGTATCAGGATGATGGTGGCCTTGTAGAATGAGTTTGGAAGTGTTCCTTCCTCTGCAATTTTTTGAAAAAGTTTTAGAAAGATAGGCATGAGTTCTCTAAATGCTCGATAGAATTCTTCTGTGAAGCCATCTGGTCCTGGGCTTTTGTTTTTGGGGAGATTTTTGATCATAGCTTCAAATATATTTTATTTACTTATAAATAAATAAAATTTTAATTTATAAAAATATAAATATATTTATTTTTAATTGGAGGATAATTACTTTACAATATTGTGTTGATTTCTGCCATACATCAACCTGAATCAGTTATAGGTATATATATATATTTCCCCTCCCTCTTCAATCTACCTCCTGCTTCCTACCTCTCACCCTATCTGACCCCTCCCATGCATCCCAATTCTCTTGATTGTCACAGAGCACTGAATTTGAGCTCTCTGCATGTATGCATGCTAAGTCACTTCAGTCGTGTCCATGGACTGTAGCCAGCCAGGCTCCTCCATCTACAGGACTCCTCAGGCAAGAATACTGGGATGGGTTGCCATGCCTTCCTCCAAGGTACCTTCCTGACCCAGGGCTCAGACCCGTCTCTCTTACAGCCCCTGCATTGACAGGTGAGTTCTTTTACCACTAGCACCACCTGGGAAGCCCTGAGCTCCCTATATCACACAGCAGATTCCTACTGGCGATCCATTTTACAAATGGAAATGCATATGTCTCAATGCTATTCTCTCAACTTGTCGCACTATCTCCTTCCCCCACTGTGTCCACGAGTCTGTTCTCTATGCCTGCATCTCCATTGCTGCCCTGCAAAAGGTTCATCAGTACCAACTTTCTAGATTCCATATATATGTGTTAATATACTATATTTGTTTTTCTCTTTCTGGCTTGCTTCACTCTGTATAATAGGCCTTAGGTTCATTCACCTCATTAGAACTAACTCATATGTGCTCCTTTTTATGGCTGAATAACATACCACTGTATATAGGTACCACAACTTCTTCATCCCTCATCGGTCAATGGACATCTAGATTGCTTCCAATCCTACCTATTGTAAACATTGCTGCAATAAACACTGGAATACATGTGCCTTTTCCAATTACGGTTTACTCAGAGTATTTGCCCAGTAGTGGAATTTTGGGTTATATAGTAGTTTTATTCCTGGTGTTTTAAAGAATCTTCGTACTGTTCTCCATAGTGGCCATGTCAATTTACATTTGCAACAGTTGTGTAAGAGGGTATCCTTTTCTCCACACCCTCTCCAGTATTTATTATTTGCAGATTTTTTTCTTTTTAATAATGGCCAGTCTGAGTGGTGTGAGTTGACACCTCATTGTGGTTTTGATTTGCATTTCTCAAACAATGAGCAATGTTGAGCATCTTTTTATTTGTTTATTAGCCATCTGTATGTCTTCTTTGGGGAAACGTCTGATTAGGTCTTCCCACTCAGTAGACTATGGGGCATTCTGCTTTCTTAAGATCAAGTAATGAGGAAAGCTGTTAAATTTATATTTAAGTAGGAATATTAATTGTCACATAGACATAAATGAGCATGTAATAAAATAAATTACTGGTTTCAAGTTCTTCTCCCATTTTTTAATCCAGGTGTTTTTGTTGTTGTCATTGATTTGTAGGAGTCCTATTCAAATTTCAAATAATAACCCCTTCTCAGATAAATAAGTATTTAATTCAGTTGGTCACAGAATTTTCAAGCAGTATGAAATCAAGGACCCTATCTATCATTTTCATCACTTTATCAATATCCAATGGCTGACACATGTGTTCGTGTTTGTGCTCAGTGAAATCCAGCTCTTTGAAACCCCATGGGCAGTAGCCCACCAGGCTCCTCTGCCCATGGAGTTTTCTAGGCAAGATTACTGGAGTGTGTTGCCATTTCCTACTCCAAAAGTGGCTGGCATACATTATGTCATTTATTTGTATGCTTTCAATTATATGATTTCATATTTTAATTAATATTAAAAAGAAGATTGAAAGCAAACTTGCCAATATTAACTGATTATCTCTGAGTGGTGAAAATAATTATTTTTAATTACCATTTTTTCTATATATTTTTTATTTTATGTATTGAAATGTACATTTTTATAGCAGAGAAAGCTATTAATGCTGCACACAAAATGTTCAATTTCAAGAATAAATTTCATTGCATAATATTTGTAAATAAAATTTGAGGTTACACTGAGACTTCACTTAGGTATTCTCTCTGGTAAATTTGTAAGACCTTCTGAGAAACATGCTAGACTCAGTCGTGCATACATTTATATTTACCTTCACAGCAGCCTTTAGTGGCAGATGCTATTACATTACTGCTGGGGAAACTGAGGCTTAAAGATATTAAGTAAAACACACACACACACATAATTATTGGAACTAGACTCAAATGCAGATATTAATAGGGAGCCTGCCTCCTACTACCACACTAAATTTTATTGTCCTAACCAAATGAAATTTGCTCTGAGTTATCACTGGTGATCATTACTCTTTTTTTAATTTGATTGAAACATCTCTGAGCCAACACTCAGATTAACTAATCTTCATCATGAAACACAATGCTCCAATAAGAACAGAATATTTCCTTCAAAGGCCATACATTAATTAGAATTAATCAAAATATAAATGACACCTCAACTGCATGTACTTAAAAAAAGATTCAATTATTACTTATTTAAAATAAAATAATTTACATGTAACTACATAAATTTTGATGATTTATAATGTTGAAATAAATATTAAATATAAGTAAACATAAGATATTCAATTATTTGCAATGAAAGCAAATAAATATAAACTATCAATACTTTGGTTAACGTTTTACTCCTGTTGAATAAAACAGAAAAGGAAACAGAGTTATATATTGTTATCATTATTTAAACAACAAAACAAACTAGCTATTTCTGAAAGGATATTCTTTTCTCAGACACCAATTGCAGCGTATTTTGACTATACAGATTTTTTTTATAAGGAACATTAAGTAATATAATGAGCAACTGCTCCAATTTTGACTTTGCAAAGGATAAATGTCATTTGCAGATATCATTAAGGTGTGTGTGATTTAGAGTTAGTTTCTCCTAACAAGACTGCACTTGTTTTCCTACATAGTAAAATACTTCACGCATTATATATTGCATAAGTCCTCATCCTACCACATGTTAACCAAAGCTTTAGCTGAAAATGACAACAGTAATGGGGGGTTTATTTATAAGGGATCTAGAATATAATAAACGTTATTCACACCAGTACCATCTATAACTAATATAGCAGTTTCTGCAGCTTTTATTTGTGTTGTGCTTGGTCTCATAACTAGGTTGTCCATCTTATTATGGAAAACAAGACAGAAAAAAATAATATCCTTGCTTGAATCTTTGATTCATGACTTAGTTTCCAATCTGGGATGGGCAGAGCACTGTAAATAGGAAATTAAAAAATATAATTATGTGCTGAAAATATCAAGTTCTTTCACATGTATTAAGGTTATGTACCATTTGTGAAACTTTTTATTCAACTAAGTGTGTCTGGGATGGGTAAATTTAACTCAGATGACCATTATATCTACTACTGTGGACAAGAATCCCTTAGAAGAAATGGAATAGCCATCTTGGTCAACAAAAGAGTCCAAAATGCAGTACTTCGATGTAATCTTAAAAACAACAGAATTATCTCCGTTTGTTTCCAAGGCAAATCATTCAATATCATGGTAATCCAAGTCTATGCCCCAACCAGTAATGCTGAAGAAGCTGAAGTTGAACGGTTCTATGAAGATCAACAAGGCCTTTTAGAAATAACACCCAAAAAAGATGTCTTTTCATTATAGGGAACAGGAATGTAAAAGTAGGAAGTCAAGAAAAACCTGGAGTAAAAAGCAAATTTGGCCTTGGAATACAAAATGAAGCCGGGCAAAGGCTAATAGAATTTTGCCAAGAGGACACACTGGTCATAGCAAACACCCGCTTCCAACAACATAAGAGAAGAATCTACACATGGACATCTCCAGATGGTCAACACCGAAATCAGATTGATTATATTCTTTGCAGCCAAAGATAGAGAAGCTCTCTACAGTCAGCAAAAGCAAGACTGGGAGTTGACTGTGGCTCAGATCATGAACTCCTTATTGCTAAATTCAGACTTAAATTGAAGAAAGTAGGGAAAACCACTAGACCATTCAGGTATGACCTAAATCAAATCCCTTATGATTATACAGTGGAAGTGAGAAATAGATTTAAGGGACTAGATCTGATAGACAGAGTGCCTGATAAACTATGGATGGAGGTTCATGACATTGTACAGGAGACAGGGATCAAGAATATCTCCAAGAAAAAGAAATGCAAAAAGGCAAAATGGCTGTTTGAGGAAACCTTACAAATAGCTGTGAAAAGAAGAGAAGTGAAAAGCAAAGGAGAAAAGAAAGATATACCCATTTGAATGCAGAATTCCAAAGAAGAGCAAGGAGAGTTAAGAAAGCCTTCATCAGTGATCAGTGCAAAGAAATAGAGGAAAACAATAGAAAGGGAAAGACTAGAGATCTATTTGACAAAATCAGAGATACCAAGGGTACATTTCATGCAAATATGGGTTCAATAAAGGACAGAAATGGTATGAACCTAACAGAAGCAGAAGATATTAAGAAGAGGTGGCAAGAATACACAGAAGAACTGTACAAAAAGTATCTTCACCACCCAAATAATCATAATGGTGTGATCACTCACATAGAGCCAAACATCCTGGAATGTGAAGTCTTGTGGGCCTTAGAAAGCATCACTATGAACAAAGTTAGTGGAGGTGATGAAATTCCAGTTGAGCTATTTCAAATCCTAAAAGATGATGCTGTGAAAGTGCTGCAATCAATATGCCAGCAAATTTGGAAAACTCAGCAGTGGCCACAGGACTTGAAAAATTCAGTTTTCACTATAAAATTCCTAGAGGAAAACATAGGCAAAACACTCTCCAGCATAAACCACAGCAGGATCCTCTATGACCCACCTCCCAGAATATTGGAAATAAAAACAGAAATAAACAAATGAGACCTAATTAAAATTAAAAGTTTCTGCACAACAAAGGAAACTATAAGCAAGGTGAAAAGACAGCCTTCAGAATGGGGGCAAATTATAGCAAATGAAGCAACAGACAAAGAATTAATCTCAAAAACATACAAGCAACTCCTGCAGCTTAATTCCAGAAAAATAAAAGACCCAAAAAGTGGGCCAAAGAACTAAACAGACATTTCTCCAAAGAAGATATACAGATGGCTGACACATGAAAAGATGCTCAACATCACTCATTGTCAGAGAAATGCAAATCAAAACCACAATGAGGTACCATTACACGCCAGTCAGGATGGCTGCTATCCAAAAGTCTACAAGCAATAAATGCTGGAGAGGGTTTGGAGAAAAGGGAACCCTCTTACACTGTTGGTGGGAATGCAAACTAGTACAGCCGCTATGGAAAACAGTGTGGAGATTCCTTAAAAAACTTGAAATAGAACTGCCACATGACCCAGCAATCCCACTTCTGGGCATACACACTGAGGAAACCAGATCTGAAAGAGACATGTTCACCCCAATGTTCATCCCAGCACTGTTTACAGTAGCCAGGGCATGGAAGCAACCTAGATGCCCACAGCTTGTGGTACATGTACACAGTGGAATATTATTCAGCCATTAAAAAGAATGCATTTGAATCAGTTCTAATGAGATGGATGAAACTGGAGCCTATTATACAGAGTGAAGTAAGCCGGAAAGAAGAACACCAATACAGTATACTAACGCGTATATGTGGAATTTAGAAAGATGGTAACAATAACCCTGTATGTGAGACAGCAAGAGAGACACAATGTATTGAACAGTCTTTTGGACTCTGTGGGAGAGGGCGAGGGTGGGATGATATAGGAGAATGGCATTGAAACATGTAAATTATCATATGTGAAATGAATTGCCAGTCCAGGTTCAATGAATGATACAGGATGCTTGGGGCTGGTGCACTGGGATGACCCAGAGGAATGGGATGGGGAGGGAGGTGGGAGGGGGGTTCAGGATAGGGAACACATGTACACCCATGGTGGATTCAAGTCAAGGTGTAGCAAAACGAATACAATGTTATAAAGTAAAATAAATAAATAAATAAATTTTTTTTAAATGGAAAAGGTCAGTTTTCATCCAATCCCAAAGAAAGGCAATGCCAAAAAAAATGCTCAAACTACCGCACAATGGCACTCATCTCACACACTAGTAAAGTAATGCTCAAAATTCTCGAAGCCAGGCTTCAGCAGTACGTGATCCATGATCTTCGAGTGTTCAAGCTGGTTTTGGAAAGGGCAGAGGAACCAGAGATCAAATTGCCAACGCTCGCTGGATCATCAAAAAAGCAGGAGAGTTCCAGAAACACATCTATTTCTGCTTTATTGACTATGCCAAAGCTTTTAACTGTGTGGATAACAACAAACTGTGGAAAATTCTGAAAGAGATGGGAATACCAGATCACCTGACCTGCATCAGGGGATATCTGTATGAAGGTCAGGAAGCATCAGTTAGAGCTGGAAATGAAACAACAGACTGGTTCCAAGTATGAAAAGGAGTACGTCAAGGCTGTATATTGTCATCCAGCTTATTCAACTTCTATGCAGAGTACATCATGAGAAACTCTGGGCTGGAGGAAGCACAAGCTGGAATCAAGTTTGCCAGGAGAAAAATCAATAACCTCAGATATGCAGATGATACCACCCTTATGGCAGAAAGTGAAAGAAGAACAAAAGAGCCTTTTGATGAAAGTGAAAGAGAAGAGTGAAAAAGTTGACTCAAAACTCAACATTCAGAAAACTAAGATCATGGCATCTGGTCCCATCACTTCATGGCAAATAGATGGGGAAACAGTGGAAACAGGGCTGATCTATTTTGTGGGGCTCCAAAATCACTGCAGATGAAGACTACAGACATGAAATTAAAAGACACTTACTTTTTGGAAGCAAATTTTTTTACTATCCTAGACAACATATTAAAAAGCAGAGACATTACTTTGCCAACAAAGGTCCATCTAGTCAGGCTATGGTTTTTCCAGTAGTCATGTATGGATGTTAGATTTGGACTATAAAGAAAGTTGAGCGCCGAAAAATTGATGCTTTTGAACTCTTTTGAATAAAACTCTTGAGAGTCCCTTTGACTGAAAGGAGATTCAACCAGTCTGTACTCAAGTAAATCAGTCCTGAATATTCATTGGAAGGACTTATGTTGTAGCTGAAACTCCAATAGTTTGGCCACCTGATGCGAAGATCTGACTCATTTGAAAAGACCCTGATGCTGGGAAATATTGAAGGCAGTATGAGAAGGGGACGACAGAGGGTGGGATCCTTGGGTGGCATCACCAGCTCAATGGACTTGAGTTTGGGTATACTCAGGGAGTTGGTGATGAACAGGGAGGCCTGGCATGCTGCGGTCCATGTGGTCACAAAGAGTCAGACACAATTGAGCGACTGAACTGAACTGACCTGAAGTGTGTGTGAACATGTATGTTAGTAACTGCATGTGTGCGCATGCACAAGCACTGTGGGTCCATATATAAATATATTTCTCACTAGGTTTTGAATGTTTAAATTTTGAAAATGATGGCCTATCCAGGCTACTAGTTGAATTGGATGATTTGCACTTAGTATCAAAGTTATATGATCAAAGGTGAGGAATATGGGGCAAATCAACTTTATGATATACTTTTGTCTGAAGTTAAGAACAACTACTTAGAATAAAAAAGTAAAATTTTTCAGGCCCCCAAATAGCTTATTAGAGATTATCTGCTAATAATAAAACAATCTCTTGCCTATTTTGCCAGTACTCCTTTTGTATATATTAGTTTTGTCTACTTCCCAAGTTTAAGACTAGCTAAAACAAGGCAAATATCTAATTTTTTCTATATTTACTCTATGTACATCTACATAATGTAATGACTGAATGGGTCAAACTGAGGTCATCTAGGAAACAAGGTTTTATATTCTCTGGTTAAGGAATTTCTTAGAATATTGCCTCTATACAAGATCATATTCACACTTTATTTTTTAATTATTTATTTTATTTTATTTTTTTAATTAATTTATCTATTTTACTTTACAACATTGTATTGTTTTTGCCATACATTGACGTGAATCCACCATGGTTGTACCTGTGTTCCTCATCCTGAACCCCCCTCCCACCTCCCTACCCATCCCACACTTTAGATATAAGGTCATTCTCTTCCCCAAATAAAATATTAGAAATACACCCAGCAGGTAAATAACAACAAAAACACAAGTTAACTTGTACCTTCAAAGACAACAAAAAAGAATGATGTTAATGATTATGTTTACTGTCCAGATAACACGCACTATTCTTATCCTCACAATAACCCTGTAGTAATACTATTATTAGTCTTGTTTGGAAGATAAAGACTGCTCAGTTTAGGAACTTTAAATAACTGGTACTGAACCAAGCACTTATTGTTAGTCGGTAACGTGTGTGTGTACAGGAACACTAGGTCAGTTCAGTCGTGTCTTACTCTGCTCAACCCTGTGGACTACCGCCCACCAGGCTTCTTGGTCCATGGGATTCTCCAGGCAAGAATACTGGAGTGGGCGTCCATGCCCTCCTTCAGGGGAATCTTCCCAACTCAGTGACTGATCCCACATCTCTTAGGTCTTATGCACTGGCAGGCAGATTCTTTATGACTAGTGCCACCTGGGAAACCCAGTTAGTAATATGTTTATTATCTAAACCTAGCTGACCCCCAAACCTGTGATGATGTACTAACAGTCTATTGATGCTTTTATATTTTCAAAGTTTATTATTTAAGTTCACTGTATTAGTTACAAATATCTATGCCCACTAAAAGGGAAGTCAGAGGATGAGACGGTTGGATGGCATTACCAACTCAATGGACTTGACTTTGAGCCAGCTCTGGGAGATGTTGAAGGACAGGGAAGCCTGGTGTGCTGCAGTCCATCGGGTCACAAAGAGCCGGATATGACTGAGCAACTGAACAACAGCTTGACTATTAAAAGTAAAGGTATCCATGGTGTTATATGAATAATTATATTTTTATCATTTTCTCTTTATATATTAAGGGAGAACAGTAAATTCTACTCTTGCTTATCCTTGTATTTAGTCAGGAAAAAAATCAAATAATTTAATTTATAACTCAGATAGATCAAGATGGTGAGGTAGGAAGACTCCAAACTCAACTCCTCCTAAAAGCACACGAAAATTACAACTACTCACAGAGAAATGAAAATAACCAATGGAAATAATTTAAAGACTGACAGAAAAGGTTTTCCACAATGAAGACATAAAGAAGGAGACACAGTCAGTGGGTCGGAGGAACAAAAAGGCAGCCTACACAAGACCCATACACCTGAGCACAAACATGAGGAATATCACAACCACAGAGTTTCTCCTCATTAAGTGAGGGGTCCTAGCCACACATCTGGGCTGAATTTCTCAGCCAAGAAATTCAGCAACAGAAAGACCAGTCCCCAGAAAGCTGAGGTTTGAAAAACAATGGGACTTCATTCAGTAGAGCCATAGCGTTACTGGAAAGAGAGAACACTTCTAAAGAGTATGCTCAGAAATTCACGCTCTGAGTCCCAATAAAAAGCACGAGTTTGAAAGGTACTTGGGTCAGACCCACTTACTGATTTTGGTGAGCCTCCCGTATAGATAGAGTTGCTGCTGGGGACTGAGAGGATGGTATCAGTCATTTGGTATTTTGTTTTAACATGCTGACACCAGCACTGGCGAGCCTATTAGTCATTCCTCTAGCCTATGGAGGCCTGCAGCAGCCAGGTCTGAGGATGCACAGCCAGGAGTGTGGGGAGACTGCCCCCACTCACCAGAGTTCAAGGAAGCCACATGAGACAAGGCATCTTAGTCAACTAGACCTGGAGCCAACCTTCACTACCAGTGTTTCTATTGTATTTGACCCCAACACAACAGATGGGTCCTGCAACCCACATAGGAGACACACCTATATTATTTAGTTGTGGTAGCCAGAGGGAATCATGCTAATAGGTGCATTGGAAATCTTTACATAAGGCCATTTCTCCCGTATCTAGAGATGTAACAAACCTACCTAATACTTATAAGTAAATACAGAGAATTAGACAAAATGAGACAGAGCAAGATGCTCCAAATGAAGGAAGAAGACGAAATTCTCAGAAAAAGACCTAAACATGGCTAGAGAAAAAGTAATCTACCAGATAAAAAGTTTAAGATAATGATTATAAAGATGCCCAATGATTTCAGAAAGAAATAAAACACAGTGAGAACTTCAACATAGAGCTATAATACATGAAAAAGAATCAATAAAAGGTGAAGAATACAGTGACTGAAGTTCAAATTATACTAGAGGAAATCAATACTAGCTTAGATGTTACAGAAGAACAGATCATCTATTTGAAAGACAAAGTAGTAGAAATTAACCAAGCAAAAGAGGGGAAAAAATTTAAATGTGGATAGTTTAAGGACATTTGAGACAATATCACATGTACTAATGTTTATATTATAGGCATCCCAGAAGAAGAAGAAAAGAAATAGGCAGATAACTCATTTGAAGAAATAATAACTGAAAATGTTCTTAAACCTGGGAAAGAAAAAAGATAAGACATCCAGATCTATTAATCACAGAGAGTACCAAACAGGATCATCCCCAAAAGAATCACACCAAGGTCAATTGCAATTAAATGAAAAAAATTAAACAAAATACTAAAAGCAGCAAGGGAAAACATCTAGTCAAGTACAATGGAAATTCTATAAGGCTACATCATCTAACTTTTATCATAAACTCTGCAGGTCAGAAAGGAGTGGTATGATATATTTAGAGTAAAGAAAGGGAAATACTTACAACCAAGAATGCTGTATCCACGAAAGATTCCATTTATATTTGAAGGAATAATAATAGATACTACAGACATAAAAACATAAAAGAAATTAGCACCACTAAACCAGCTTTACAAGAAATGTTGTAAGTTATTTTATAAGCAGAAAAGAAAAGATAACAAGACATATGAAAAATATGAAAGGGAAAAATTGCATTGGTAAAGGTAAACATGGAGTAAAAGTAGTAGATCAACTACTTATAAATGTAGTAGGAAGGTTGAAAGACAAAAGTAGTAAAACCATCTATAGACACAGTCAATATTTAAGACACTAAAACATAAAAATCATGAAATATCACATCAAAACCATAAAATGTTTGGGGAAAAGTAAAAGTGTAGGGCAATTTAAAACTGATTTTAAGCTTAATCTTAAACTTAATCTTAAGCTTGAGTTTAAGAGCTCATCAATTTAAAACATGTACCAAAAATGTAAAGGATTTAGTAATAAACATTTGGCAACCACAAACCAAAAGCATATAATAGATACACAAAAAGAAAGAGAGAAATTAATCCAAATATAGCACTTAAAAATTATCCTCAGATCACAAGGAAGGTGAGCAAGGGAAGAATACAGAAACAAAGAAGAATGACAAAACAACCAGAAAGCAATCAACATGTGATCACTAAGAACATCTATCAATAATTATGTTAAATGTAAATGAATTAAAAGCTCTATTTAACCCACAGAACTGCTGAATGGATGAAAGACCAAGATTCATGTGTGTGCTGCCAACAAGAGGCTTTACTTAATACGTGTAACTCTATGGCTGATTCATAGCAATGTATGACAAAACCCACTGGAAAAAATAAATAAATAAATAAAACAAAAAATAAAAAATAAAAAAAAAATAAAACCACACACACACACACAAAAAGAGACTCACATCAGATCTGAAGACACATACAGGCTGAAAGTGAGGAAAATGAAAAAGGCATTCTATGCAAATGAAATAAAACAAACTAAAAGGCTAGGATAGCAATACTTATATTAGATAAAATAGACTTTGAAACAAGGACTGTAACAAGACAGGGCTTCCCAGGTGGCTTAGCTGTTAAAGAATACATTTGCAGTTTGGGAGACCTGGGTTTGATCCCTGAGTTGGGAAGATCCCCTGCAAAAGGGAAAGGTACCCATTCCAGTATTCTGGCCTGGAGAATTCCATGGACTGGATAGTCCATGGGGTTGCAAAGAGTCGGATACAACTGAGCAACTTTCACTCAGGTAGCAAGACACAAAAAGATGTTACAAAATGACAACGGGATCAATCCAAGAAGAAGATATAATATTTGTAAATATATGTGCACCCAAAATAAAAGCACCTAACTACACAAAGCAAATATTAACAGATATAAAGGAAGACATTGACAGTAATAAAATAATATTAAGGAACTTTAACACCCCACTTACATTAATGGAAAGATCATACAGAGAGTAAAATCAATAAAGAAAGGTTGGCTTTAACTGACATATTACATCAGTTGATTTAAGAATTATATAGACAACATTCCATTAAAAAACAGCAATATACATATTCTTTTTAAATATACATGGAATTTTCTGGCAGATGGATCACATGCTAGGTCATAAAGCAAGTGTTAATAAGTTAAATAAGAATGAAGGATATTAAGTATCTTGTCCAATGATAATGTTGTAAGACTAAAAATTAACTGTAGGGGAAAAAACTGGAAAAAACTTAAACTTGTGTAGTTTAAATGATATGCTACTATGGCACTAAACAACTGATGGGTTGTTAAAAAGTCAAGGAGGAAATTAGCAAACACTCAAAAACAAATGAAAATTAAAAAACAACATTATTAAATCAGTGGGAAACATCAAATCCAGTTCAACAAGGGAAGTTTACAGAAATTCAGACCTACCTTAGAAACAATGGAAATCTCAAATGAACAATCTAACCTATACCTAAAGGAATTAATTTTTTAAAAATCTAAGTTATTAGAAGAAAGGAAATAGCACATATTGGAGTATGTATAAATGAAACAAAGACTAAAAAATTAAATAAATAAAAAGATCAATGAAACTGCAGGTTTCAAATTTGGTTCTTTGAAGAGATAAGCAAATTGATAAACTTAGTTAGACTCAGATATGCAGATGACGCCACCCTTATGGCAGAAAGTGAAGAAGAGCTAAAGGGCCTCTTGATGAAGGAGAAAGAAGAGAGAGAAAAAACTGGCAGTTTGAGCAAACTCCTGGAGATGGTGAAAGACAGAGAAGCCTGGCTTGCTGCAGTCTGCTGAGCTACAGAACAACAACAGTTAGACTCCTTGAAAGAAAACGAGACAGAACCTAAAAGATGAATCAGAAATTAAACAAGAGATGTTCCAACCAACACTTCAGAAATGTAAAAAATATGAAGACATTACTATGAACATTTATATAGTGACAAATTGGAAAACTTAGAAGAAATGAATAAAATCTTAGAAGTATACAACCTCCTGAAACTGAATTAGGAAGAAATATAAAATATAAACAGGCTGATTATTACCAAAATTGAATCAAGAGTTTTAAGACTCCCAACAAATTTCAGGACCAAATAGATTCACAGGTGATTTCTACCACACATTCTATCAAACTTCAAAAGAATAGAGTCCTTATATGATAAGCCCACAGGTAACGTCATTCTCAATGACGAAAAGTTGAAAGCATTTACTCTAAGATCAGGAAAAAGACAAGGATTCCCACTCTTATACTTTTATTCAACTTTATTTTAACCAAAACAATCAACTGAAACAAAAAAAAATGGAGTCCAATTTTTAAAGGAGGAAGTCAGCATTTGCTGATGAAATGATACGATATGTAGAAAATTCTTATGACTCTACCAAAAAAAACTTTTAAATTAATGAATCCAGTAAATTGACAGGATACAAAATTAATATACAGTGAAGAGAATTAAGATGTATAGACTTCTACTTATAAAATAAATAGTCATGGAGATGTATTATATAGCATAAGGAATATTATCAATAGTATAATAACTATGTATGAGGACAGATAGTACCTAGATTACTGTGGCAATAATTTTTTAATGTATTTAGATGTCCAATCAATCTGCTGCACCCCTGAAACTAACAAATACATCAACTCTATTTCAATTTTAAGAGACAAATTAAAGAGAAGTAAGATATATTTAATACTAGTTGTTTTGATATGGATTTTAGTTTGCGATGCCCATAGTTTTCTATTTGTTATTACTAGAATGTGCTCCTCTCAACTTCAGTAATGACATTGCATTAATTAGAATTTATATTAGGTAATATTGTCACTGGCCTTTCCCAGTGGCTCAGATGATAAAGAATCTGTCCACAATGCAGGAGACACAGATTCAAACCCTGGGCTTGGAAAATCCCCTGGAGGGGGGCATGGAAACCCATTCCAGTGTTTTTGCCTGGAGAAACCCATGGACAGAGGAGTCTGGTGGGCTACAGTCCATAGGGTCGTAAAGAGTTGGACACGACTGAAGTGACTGAGTACACACACAATAATGCCACTAGGCCATGCTTTCTGGTAACAGAGATTTGGAAATTTAATCTATTTAGAAATAAAAATTGAGATCAGAGAGACTTGTTCTTCATGTAACTATCGTATTCTTTTTTTTAGATTTCAACCAAGTTCTTCTCTGAAAGACTATAGAAATGTGTATTGTATCTATATAAATTTTATAGAAAATGAAAAACCAATTTAAGCAAGAATGTTAGAAAATCTACAGCTACTCAGAGTTTTGACTTGCTTCTCCTTATCTAACTTCAAGGTTTTACTCCCACTGTAAGTTTTTATTTAGTCATGTTTGCAGGCACATAGCTTTCTAGTTCCCTGGAAAAGGAAATGGTAACACACTCCAGTATTCCTGTGCTGAAGAATCAATGCTTCTGAACTGTGGTGTTGGAGAAGACTCTTGAGAGTTCCTTGGACTGCAAAGAGATCAAGCCGATCCATCCTAAAGGAGATCAGTCCTGAATATTCATTGAAAGGACTGATGCTGAAGCTGAAACTACAATACTATGGCCACCTGATGGGAAGAACTGACTCCTTGGAAAAGATCCTGATGCTGGGGCAGACTGAAGGCAGGAGGAGAAGGGGAGGACAGAGGATGAGATGGTTGGATGGCATCACTGGCGAGAAGGACATGAGTTTGAGCAGGCTCTGAGAGTTGGTGACAGTCAGGGAAGCCTAGTATGCTACAGTCCATGGGGTTTCAAAGAGTCAGACATGACTAAGCAACTGAACTGAACTGATTTTTGCCTGGGAAATCTGTTTTCTCGTGCCTTGAAATTCTGAGTTTTAATCTACTAGACCTGCTTCCTGGTTACTAGATTATATTAGAATCTAAGGGTCTCCATTTGGAGAAGGAAATGGCAACCCACTCCAGTGTTCTTGCCTGGAGAATCCCAGGGACGGGGGAGCCTGGTGGGCTGCCGTCTATGGGGTCACACAGAGTCGGACACAACTGAGGCGACTTTGCAGCAGCAGCAGCAGCAGCAGCAGCAAGGGTCTCCATTATTTTCAAATGCCCTTATGCTTCTCTGTGAATTTAGGACTAGCTCTCTTGTTTCTCCAGCTATGCTCTATTGTAGGCACTGATGCATTCATGCGCAGCAGCTATTCTCACATTTTAGTGTCTATGAATCACAGTAAAATCACACATTTTTTATCTACAGAGATTCTGGCTTAAGAAGTCTGATATGAGCCATAAAAGTGCACTTTGAAAATCTACTATGTCTTTTGCTGCCAATGGCCTTGGGATACTCTTTGAGAAACATTGCATTATCTCTTGCCCCCAAATGCCACAAT
The DNA here is from genome assembly GCF_963930625.1 of Muntiacus reevesi. Classification (NCBI taxonomy): domain Eukaryota; kingdom Metazoa; phylum Chordata; class Mammalia; order Artiodactyla; family Cervidae; genus Muntiacus; species Muntiacus reevesi. The sequence goes on from NC_089257.1 coordinate 79,949,638, forward strand.
GTAGACAGCTGCAGCCAGCCTTGGGAACTAGTTCTAAATTCAGTGCTGATCTTGCCTGTTGCTTTCTGGGCCCCACCTCATTACAAATCCCATAATTCACTACCTGAGCCCTAGATGTGCCTCTTAGCTGAGAATAGATGGATTAGGTTAAGATGAATGCTTCTCTACTGTGTTCTGCTTTCTAAAATTCAGTGAAAAAGAAGATAATCTTCCAATAAGCTGCTTTACCACCCACTCCTCTCATGATAGCTTTTTGTTTAACATTTCTTGAGAAAAAGACATGGAACAGAAGGGGAACTATATCTTCTTATCCTCTCTGGTATATCTCCCAGATTCCCTTATTTATAATGCTTTAGAGGATGAAGAGGAGATTTCTTTAACCTTACTTGAGATCCTTCTATTTCAGCTCTATAGGTCAATTTCAGACATAATGAAGACTCTTTACTTCCTTCTATTTCAGTAAGTAGGCACTTTCTCTGTCTTCCTGATTGAAGCTGACAGCAATTACTTTTTAAATGACCGAAACCTGTTTTTGAACAATTTCAAATACATCTCATGTAACTTTTGAGCAATTATGCATAACTATGAGCTTAGTCAGGCATATTGAAATTATATTCCTGCGTATTATATTTCTAAAGTGCCTAAATAAATGTGTCTATCTTAAATACATCAGTATCACTAGAAATCAATTAAAAGACTTAAAAAAGAAGAAAGAACCCAGGGAAGGAACTAAGATTTATGTCTAGATTCACACCTTTAGTATCTTTCCATTAAAATAGTTCCATCATTTTAGAGGTCATTTCTTCAAAATGAAATAGAGTTGGAAGTGAAATACTGCTATTAATAAAAAATACTGCATTTGTTAATAAAAATACTTGCTTAAAAAAAATGGGATAATTTAGATCAGTGAGAAACTCAGTTCTATGTTGCTTCATTCCACTTACTTCAGGGAGTAAAGAAGATTATTCAAAGCCTTTGCCAGATCTTATGTATGCTGAACAGTTAGATCCAGAGTAGTTGGATTTTGGTTTGCTCAAGTCTGTTAATTAATCATTAGATATGTGGAGAGTGATCAGGAGTCAAGAAATTGGTTACATTTTTTTTTTATAAGAACATGAAATTGAATTCCCAAAATATTATCTTAAGAAAGGGGTGATGAATGAGATAGAAAAATGTGAAAAGGCTAAATAATCACAGGGCCACAAAATAACATGGGAAAAAATGAAATTCAGTAAGGGGAGCAGAAATGGCCAAAGGATTTTTACAAACAAGCATTTAAGTTTCTCCTGTAAGATATTGTTTTATAACTATTGTCTTAAAAGTTCCAGTAAGTCAGTAAAACATGAGCTTGTTTTTAGTCTTTAGTTATGGCAGAGCAGTAACCAACCATAAGATGAGAGCCTAGTAAAATCAAGCATTCAGTAGGTGTTAGTAATTTGAGAGAGAAGTAACTAGGAAACCTATAAGCTTTCAGTATTCTGAGAGATACTGAGGTAGACAGCATGTGGGTTTTCCCACAAGTGATATGTGAATTTAAATGATTTTCACTTCAATAAAACTGAATGAGTAAATTCTAGTGATAAAAACTGGGGGTTTCTAGGCAACTGCTGATTATGTGCATTTAGCAATACCAGTTCCTGTTTTACAGGTTTGCTTTGCAGCTCAACAATATATTGTATATGAATCTATGCTGTACTCTGTAAGGTTATACACAAATATATTTATAAAGCCATCAAAATATCTCATCATAGCAGAAAAGGCTTATGATTACAGAAAAGAAATTATCAAACACATTTTATCACAAGACATTCTAATCAATTAAATTTAGACAAGCTTTTTATTTTCTTTTTTGTGATGTTAATAGTTTTCTATATCAACTTAGAAAAAATGTATGTAATAAGAGTACAAGTGCATAGAAAAGTTTACAAACATTTAAAATAAGTTCAAGGGAGTTAATTAACCATTGTTTTATCTTTAGAGTTCAAAGTAATCTTAGAAAAGTATAAGTCTAAAACTCTAAAGACACAGTGATAGAAAACCAAAATAAATTAATTATCACTGACTCAAAACAAGACATCAATCTGTTGCCATTGTCATATAGATTGAACATATGTCACATTAAATGTCATGCACTGACTTGAAGTCCAATTCTCATGATAGGTCAGTCAGCTTTAAAAATGCCTAATAATGGTTTTCAAATGGGTCAGAATCAACTCCTAGCATATTGCTTTGTTAATGCAGACTTCGATTGTTATCTATCGATGGTACAACAATAATAAATTACAATAAATTTTCAAAAGACAAGAATATCAGAGAAGAGTTTATGTCAAAGAAGTTTTTAAATAAATACTTTGAGTTTTCAGTACTTTAATACAAGACTAAAAGTAGAAGTAAGATTTATATAAAAGTATCTAATGAGACTGATAAAGTTATGTGAAGCTTATATATTTATTACAGCTAGGAATAATAATTTTAAAACTTAGGTTCAAAATACTCTAAAACATATAAATTATTTCAGGACAGACTTGAGCTAAACACCAAATTTAATTTAGTTTACTTTTATACTTATATTTATCAGGGGCTTCCCTGATAGTTCAGTTAGAAAAGAATGCACCTGCAATGCAGAAGTCCCTGGTTCAATTCCTGAGTCTGGAAGATCCACTAAAGAATGGATAGGCTACCCACTCCAGTATTGTTGGATTTTCCTTGTGGTTTAGCTAGCAAAAAATTTGCCTGCAATGTGGGAGACCTGGGTTGGATCACTGGGTTGGGAAGATCCCCTGGAGAAAGGAAAGGCTACCCTCTCCAGTATTCTGACCTGGAGAATTCTTTGGGTTGCAAAGAGTCAGACACTACTGAGCAACTTTCACTTTATATTTATACATTTGAATATTTTTTAAAAATATTTTTGATGTGAACAATTTTTAGTCTTTGTTTAATTTGTTACAATGTTGCTTTGGTCTTGTGTTTTGTTTTTGGTGTGGAAGCATGTGGGTTCTTTGCTGCCTGAAAGTGAAAGTGAAGTCACTCAATTTTGTCCAACTCTTTGCGACCCCGTGGACTGTAACCCACCAGGCTTCTCAGTTCATGGGATTCTCCAGGCAAGAATACTGAAGTGGGTTGCCATTTCCTTCTCCAGGGGATCTTCCCGACCCAGGGGTCAAACCCAGATCTCCCGCATTGCAGGCAGATGCTTTAACCTCTGAGCCACCAGGAGTCAAACCCTCATCCTCTGCTTTGGAAGGTGTAGTCTTAATTACTGGACTTTCAGTAAGTCCCTGCATTTGAACATTTTGTTACTTTTTTGATATGCCATGAACCTCACAATAGTTTTATTACTTTATTCCTTAAGATTGCAATGAATTTTCTCCATTATCTATATACACAAATAGATAGTTTTATGAACAGATATTGAGATACCATAACTTAAAAATGAAGTTTTTTTAATCTCTCCATTTTGTCACCTCAGACTAATGTATAATAATACTTTAATGAATACTACTTGATCATCCTCAACTTTGATACAAAAAAAGCTTATATATTTCTGGAAATGTTTCTAAAAATGTTTTTCTACCATAAAGTATGTTTTTAACACTTGGCTATGATTTTAAGGATAAATTAATGTTTATGAAAGGTATAATCCACAAGTAGCAGTTGAGGTTAAATATAAAATTCTTCTGCTGATCTCTCTAGTAAGGAAGCTCAAACTCTAAAGATATGGAGAGGAGAATAACAAGGCAGTCCTACATAAGAGAAACTATTGAGAAACTCTTCTCAATCAACAGTCTATTCTTCCTTAAAAGTGCTTCAGACTCAGCTTTAATAGCGCTTCTTTTCCCTGCACTCAATGAGAAGCAGGCAAGTGCAATGACTAAGAGTTTAGCATCTAACTTCAGCAATCCTATCTTTGAATCCCTACTCTGGTCAGTGAATTAAGCAAGATACTGAATTGTTCTGTGCTTAAGATAATGTCTTAAATTAGATACTGACTTAACTTTGTGTGTGTATATATGCTCAGTTGTGTCTGACCTTTTGAGACCCCCATGAACAGGAGCTTGTGGGGCCTTTCTGTCCATGGAATATTCCAGGCAAGAATACTGGAGCATGTTGCCATGTCCTTCTCCAGGAGATTCCCCAACCCAGGGATGGAACCCATGTCTCTTGCATCTCCTGCATTAGCAGGCAAGTTCTTTACCAGTTGAGCTACCAGATAAGCCCCAACAGGTTAATTACAAGCATGTGTGTTAGTCAGTCTCATGTCCAACTGTTTGTGACCCCGTGGATTAACCCCTCCAGACTCCTCTTGCCTGGAATTCTTCAGGCAAGAATATTGGAGTGGATAATCATTCCTTTCTCCAGGGGATCTTCCCAACCCAGGGATCAAACCCAGGTCTCCTGTGCTGCAGGTAGATTCTTTAGCATCTGAGTCACCAGGGAACCCCATGACTTAACTTGAGCATCCAAGTATTTTGAAGTAGACTTTTTGATTAGACGTTGTACATGCTTTATTAATTTTTGTATTTTCTGAACTTATTTGGCAAAAAGAGGAAAAAGAGGAAACAAGGAGAGGTAGAGAGTAGGAGAGAATAGCCAAGCCAAGTTCATTTTGATTATACAAATTTCCACTGTGAGTGCTAAAGAGTTTGCTAAACATTGAGCTAGGATATGATTCTGGGTGTATTAGCATAAAGATAAATTTATGGTTATTAGGACACTGAAGATCCATAGCCTTAATTTGGGATTCACATATTGACCCATAGTGTTAATTGATAGATAAAAGAGGGTCTTCAGCTCTGATTAGAACACACATTATAACTCAGAGCCTGAAATTAGGGGAAAAACCCCACAGAATTAGCTTTAGAAGTAAAACTGACCTGAGAGTTTTAGATTTGTCAAGAAAACAGTGTTTGGATCATTGAAGAGTTTCAAAAAAAAAAAATGCAGAAAAAACAAATTTGCTGTTGAGTAATTCTTAAAAAGAGGGCAAGTGCAATCCTGTGTAAACCAGTTTGGATTTTTCATTCAAAATTCATTTCAAGGATTTCATGGGAATTAAGAGAAACAGAAGCATTCCGTAGTTATGGAAATATGCAAAATGGACTATCTGGCATATAATTTCAGGATGGAATATTGTCAAGTTCAGTCCAAAGGTATACATCTTCTATGAGGAAAAAGAGTGTGATTTAGTCAAAAATATTAGTGCTTTTCAAAGAAGCTGAAGCAACTAAAATTTAACATGGGAGTTTCCAGATCTCTTAAATATTAATAAAGTCATGTTTATTTCCTTTCTTTGTTTTTCTTCTTCCTTTTTTATTCATTCTTCAGAGAACATGAATTAAGGGTCTATTATGGACAAGGCACTATTCCATGTCCAAGAGAAAGAGATTAAGAAGTAGAAAGAGGTCTTCAAAGAACACAGTTTACTCAAGGGAAAAATACTTGTAATGAATTGTTATATTAACATAAAATAGTATTAAAGCAAAGGATGAATGGAATAATTGACTCATTCAAGCATAAAGGAAAAAAAAATTTGTAAAGACCATATAGGAGGATTCTTAAGCTACTTCAGTGATAAGAAGGAATTTTATAACTAGAGCATATGAGATCATTTTTGCCCTAGGAAATAGTATACTCTTTTAAAAGGAGTTAAGCAATTACATAATTAGCATGATGTCTATTCAGTAATTTTTTTTAAAAAACTCCAATGTAATTAAGATAATTGTATCTATTTTCTAAAGAAAGATAAAACTTATTTTTACTTTCTTCTGAAATTAAATAGCAATTGATCACCTTGATCCTGCCTGATATTTTTTCAGGTGATTCTATTTCAGATTTTCCCTTACTCCTAAGGTACAGTGCTTATTCCTAGTTTAGGAAATTACTTTTAGGGTATGTCTCCTCCTCAGAGTTTTTGGCCTTAGGGATTTAAACCTACACTGTAACAGCTAAAAACCCACACTGTAACAGCTGGTCCACATTGATATGGAATTAAAGTATAGCCTTGCTTTTCAGAAATCTGCAGTTTCTGAAGCCTCTCTTTAGTATTTTCTGCCCCCAGCTGTTGGGTTCTACTAGGTGACTTTGCATATGTACAGTTCAGAATTTAAGGGGGAAAAAAAAAGAGTGGTGTTTTTATACAGGTTTTGGTAACAGTGTTGGAGTCCATCCCCAGAAGATCAAGGTGTCTGTTAATTACAGAGAAAGGTTTAGGTGTTGGATTCCATTCCCCATCCCAGTTGGGATAGTTTTCTGCTAGTACCCACAGGTTTTGATGACTTTCTCTCTGGAGTCTAGGCTTTTGCATTGGAAAGGAAAGCAGTGAGTCAGGACAGATTTCAGTAATGGCTGCTGTTCCCCTACCCCAGTAAGCAAGGGTGGAGGGTTGGGGTGGTGGGAGATCTTTCTCTAGGTTTTTATGATCCACTGTGTAAGATTCCACTGAGTTTCCTGAAACCCCATGTGTCTGTCCCATCAAGCCCACACCAGCTCACACTTGATCATTAGAAATTCATTAAAAATTTCTAATTTAATCATCCTACTGGATTGTTTGGCTTCAAATAATATCTGCCTCAGGTAATCAAATGTTCAGGTATTTTTACTGCCCAAAGTTATCCTTCTTCCAGACTTTTGTTGTTTGTCTTGCACCTTTAATTTGTAATTAGTACAAGACTTTTAGTTGTGAGACTGTTTTCAGTTCTCTGCTTGAGTTGCAAACTGAGATGGAGAATTAGTAGAAAATTTCCTAACTTCTCCCCAAATATTCTAATAAATTAATACATTAAAAATAGGAAATACAATTCTCAGATATTTACCTGTTAGGAAAATGATAAATTATGTTTACTTATACAATTGTGAAATCTGAAATTACTTTAAAATTTTAATCTACTCTTTTCTTGAACATGCTTCTCAGAATAAAAAATGTTGATTTATTGATTAACATCCACCTAACTCATCAGAAAACTCTATCTACACTACTTCACACCACTTTATTTGGAAAATTGGATTAGAACTTGATTTATAACTCAATGACTTGGTTCTAGAAATATCAATCATTAATTGAAAATATCTTGGAAATAAGATCAATTCTTAATCAGGACATAAATGACTTGTCAAATCATGTTTCTGGATATTTCTGAAATATTCTGAGGAATAGGCTACTGTATTTAATAAGTTTACAAAGGTACTGTAGCATACATATTCCATATTCCTAGATTTGTTCTGCTGCTCAAAGTCTTAATTCTTATACTTAACACTTAGAACTCAGGTAATATGTTCTTTCCAAAATATCAGAAGAAATGAAAAAGTAAGGAAACGAGATTTTGTGTACCTAAATTTGTGTTAAGATCAAAATCCTCAGGATCTTTCCTCAAAGGAAAGAATTTACCTCTCATGCTCCATGATGACGACTATGGCTTTGATTTGCCCCATTGGTGAGTTTACTACACTAAGATAGTAAATCAACACAATTAATAATATTGATAATTATATTGATTACATAGGAGAGATATCATCTCACAAGTCAAATTTATGTAATTGAGAGTATCTAATTCACTTTTCTTATTTATTACTCTAATAAAGAGGTATATTATGATGAAGTTTTTGGAGTTTTGAAATGAATAAGAGGACTTTTATTCACAAAAGAAAAACATTGAATAATATTAAATATAAATAAATGTTTGAAGCATTTAGTAGAAAATATTGATAGCTAAATGATTCTATAAGAACAAGAAAAATATGAGTACATTAATAATATTAAAAGTATATTGAAAAGTTTAAGTAGAAATAAGTGCTAAAAATGAGGACATAAATTTAAAATATCCAAAATATTGAGAATGTACAAATTCCAATGGGCTCAAATGTAGTTAGCTTAGAAATTGAAAGGAATATACCATTGCAAACTGTAACACTGAGGCTCATCTAGACCTAGACAAAGAATGAAATAAATGAGTTCATTTTCAAAACTACCCTGCAGTCATTTTTTCATTCCTATATAGCATGGCATCATCTATGCAATGGACATGAACCTGGGTAAACTCTGAGAGGATGGTGGAAGACAGGGAGGCCTGGCATGCTGCAGTCCATGGGGTCACAAAGAGTCGGACTAGGCTTGGCCACTGAACAGAGTTATTAGACTGGCATGTCCTATGGAGCTGTGTATTTTTAACCGCATTATGAAACTCACTGCATAGCATCAAATTGGCATGTTTAATGTATGTTAAAATGAAGTGTTAGTTGCTCAGTCATGTCCAACTCTTTGCAACCCAATGGACCAGGCTCCTCTGTCCTGGGGGTTTTCCAGTCAAGGATTCTGGTGTGGGTAGCCATTCACTTCTCCAAGGGATCTTCTTGATCCATGGATTGAACCCTGGTCTCACCCATTGCAGGCAGATTCTTTACCATCTGAGCCACCAGGAAAGCTCAATACTGGATAATAACTGGATGAATGACATCAAAGTATTATGGTTTTACTATCACTTGTACTGTGGAGTACCTTCTGAAACTACCTGACAGACTTCTCTGTGCCACTAAAGCTTAATTTTTTTTCTCTCTCATTTCCCCTTGACTTTAATTTAGGAAAAAAAGGTTAGTTAATTCAATATAAGTGGCTAGGTTGATTTTATTATGCCAATGTTTCAAGAGGACAGAGGTCATATTATATATACCTTTCTATTCTCAAAGAAATTTGGTTCAAGTGGAAAATGGGGTGGTTGAAATAAATAATTGATATTATAGTTCTATGGATTGCAATGTATGAGTTACCAGCTGCATTCTAATCCACCAATGTCTGTCCATGTATCCACTTTTTGTCAAATTGAGATTGGTTGGTTCTCTCACTGAATACTTCTATGATAGTGAAATAAGTTTATAAATGAAGTACTATTTATTATTTAATGATTGCTTACCTTTAAACGTTTGCTTTAATTTAAAAATACTTTTAAAGCACAAGTTCATTCTAACAAGGAATTTTCAAGATATTACATATTCTACAATAAAATCAATTTATAAACTTACAGTTGACCCTTAATTTACATAGTGTGTGTTCCCTAAAGTAATCAAACATTTTTGAGTGTTTCTTTAATCCATAAATTCTAACTAACTCTATTTTTGCAACTGATTTGTTTTCAATATGCCAAATAATTTCCTGTAATTAAGCTTTTAAGCACTGAGTTATAGCTTTCAATTTGTTCTTTGAATTTACTATTAGCCAAAGAAGAGAGCATATTCACTTAAGTACTCTAGAAAAAATATTATATACTGACTGAGAAATATTGTTCAGGAAAAAGGTGAATTTAAATATATTTAAATGATTTTAAATGATTTTGTATGTTTATAGTTATTCAACTTATAAAGCTTTACAAGATTCAAGCAGAGTGTCATGCTACATTAAAAGATTTTCTAACAAAGAAAATACTTATCTGAGTCATGATAGCACTCAAAGAACAAATAATGTAAATAAATATACAAGTGGAAAATTATCTTTAGATAAATTATAATCTCCTTGAAGTTCTCATTCATTTTTTTTCTAAATCAGCATAGTAGCACAGAATGGGTTATGAATAATTTATTAGCTGGCAATTAAAGCCAATTGTTGTAACTACTCATGTTAGTAAACATTAAAAATGAGATAAATCAAATAGTCAGGAGAAGGTTAAATATCTTTTGAAACACAAAATATATTTATCAACTCAACATTATGAATGTTATCTAATTTCCCCTCTGACAGAACAGAAAACTATCAAATTTATTTTAAAATAAAGCCTCAAAGGAATTTAAGACTCTACTTTTTTTCTTCCAGTTACCTGAGCCCAATCATATAAACTCAGTTTTGGAAGAAATTGGTACATATTTGTTAATGGGAATGAATACACGCACATGCACATGTATGCAGTGACACTGATAACAGCTTACAAATATGTTCTTGTACGGTAGTAAGCATTTTCTGTGTATCTACTCATTTAATTCATACTATAAACTTATACATTAAGTACATTCTTCTATTCCTATTTTTCATATGAAGGAACTGAGACACAGTAAGGTAATTTACTCTAGATGGCACAACTAAAATATATTTGTAAATATATTTTATTTTGTAAATATATTTCCTTATCTAGCACTGGATTTTTCACTTTCAGTTACTTTCATGCTCTTCAGTGTTCAATGCTGCACTACAGTAGCCAAGATATGAAAACAACCTAACTGTTAATCAACAGATGGACAAAGAAGATGTGGTATATTTATATGAAGGAATATAATTCAGCCATAAAAGCATGAAGCAATGCCATTTGCAGCAACATGGATGGACCAGGAGATTGTCATATTAAATAAGTGAGCCAGACAAAGACAAAACCATATATCACTTATATGTAGAATCTAAAATAAAAGAAAAATAAAGATACAGATGAATTTATATAGAAAACAGAAATAGACCCACAGACAGAGAAAACAAACTCAAGTTTACCAAAAGAGAGGAAGTGATGAATTAGGAGTTTTGGATTAACATTTACACACTACTATATATAAAATAGATTACCAACCAGACCTACTGTATAGTACAGGGAACTATACTCAATACTTTGTAATGGCCTATAAGGGCTTCCCTTGTGGCTCATGGTTAAGAATCTGCCTGCAATAAGGGAGTCCCAGGTTCGATCCCTAGGTTGGGAAGATACCCTGGAGAAGGGAATAACAATCCATTCCTAGAGAATTCTTGCCTAGAGAATTCCATGGACAGGGGAGGCTGGTGGGCTACAGTCTATGGGGTTGCAAAGAGTCAGACACGACTGAGCGACAACAATTTTACTTTCATAAGGAAAAAGAATCTGAAAATATATATGTATATATATGTATGTATAACTGAATCACTTTGCTATACACCTGAAACTAACACTACTTCATATCAGCTATATTCAATTTTTAAAAAAGGAAATAAAATACTTCAGCGCTTCCTTAGAAGTGAAAACTCCATAGGAATCTTTTGTGTCCCGTACTCTGCATCATAACACATAACATTTCATGGGAAACATGGTACAAACTTGATGTGAACCAGAACATTGGTAATTAAATAACTGTTCTTTAAATCAAAAGGCTCTACATAAATAATATACTCATTCAATGTCTAAATAAAAATTCTGGTCAGTTGGGTTTTTGCAACAGTTAAATAAGTGTTTCTCTACTATCTGATTCATTTCTTAGTTGCATGTTGACTTAGACAGGTGAAGAAATCTTCAATTCTTTCTTTAAAGGAAAATTAAGGAATATTCCCAAGTAAAATTGCTAAACTTCTTCAAAGTTTCAGAAAAAGTTAAAAATATGTTATTTGTGCTGGTGCATGCTATTGGTTTTCTGCTAACAAAAGACATGATTATTCTTTCCAGCCTGTTCTCTGTGATATAAAATGTAAACTATAATAATAATAGTAAAAAGCATTAATAATAATAATTTGGTGATGCGATAGTTGATAAGATGTTAATAACTCTAGCAGGTGATGGTGGTGTCCAATAAATCTCTGTGTTTTCTATCCCTTTAATGCACACTGCCTAAAATTCTTCCACTAGGGCATGTATTTCTTTGTATTTTTCTGAAGTCAAATCATTGAAATACACTTTCCTTTCTTGTGCTCCATATCAGAGTGTTGAGGAGTCAGTGCTACCTGTTAGCAGACTTCACCTAGCTGATGAAAGTTGGTATACAAATTCCAGCTTTCAGTTCTCAAGCAGGATAGATCTAAACCATGTTTTCAGTGCGATCAATTTTGTGGCTCACATTAATAAGCAGCTCAGTAATAGCCTATTCCTTTCCCTTCTGTTTGTCTAACTTACTTCTTTATCCTCTCTCCTTCACTTTTCCAATTACTTGCTTGCAGTTGAATCCTTGCCTCAGGGATTACTCCTAAGGGAATCTCTATTATTAGCATCTTTAGATTAATCTAAAAACTTAACATTCAGTTTAGACATATGAGACTTAGATTATTAGACTTGCATGGGACAGTATGTCTCATCTGTTTCTGATAGTCTGGGCAAATCCATAACTGCATAATCATGAGATATCATTATATAACAAAAGCATGCCTTAGTCTGACTTTGCAAGAATGATAGTTTTCATGATAATGTGTTAAAATAAATAGCTTTTAATAAACAAAGACTTTTATAAATATCTTAGTCCCTAAAAAAACTCACCGTCTTGCTTATATTTCTGTTTCAAAGGAGTTTAGTAATGTGTATATGTATGTATTTAGTGATATTTCATTCAGTTCTTTGGTTTCTTTTTTGATCTATAGAATTTAAAAATTTATTCACTGATCTCTGTTGCTTAACATTTTCTCTTGGGATTTCACGGAAAACACTGAGAAGTGACACTAGGAAATCATTAGCCCTGATACACATTTCTAGGATCCTTACTCTTCTCCACATACAATGTAATACAAGGACTGCATAGAATAAGTAACTATTATATGATAGGCTATATGGATTATATATGTAATCTACTGGATCCTGATATAGACCTACACAGTAAGTGTTGTAATTGTTGTTTGCTTTTGTTCAGTCGCTAAGTCATGTCCAAAACTTTTGGCATCCATTCTTGTCAATTTTGACAAGGATACTGGAGTGGATTGACATTTCTCTACTCCAGGGGATCTTCCTGATCCAGAGATTGAACCTGCATCTTCTGCTTGGCAGGGAGATTCTTTATAAAGATGGATTATAGTATTTAGTCTTGTTAAAATTGTAATATTCCTGCCAAAAATGAATATTCTGAACGTTCTGAAGAAACATGAGACAAACCAGATTTGGATGACATTTAAAAAATGACTGGTCTCTATTCCTAAAAATTTAAAGGTCATAGAAGACAAGGATAGGCTGAGAAAATAAACCAAGATGAAGGCTAAAGAGACAGAATAGCTAAATACATTGTGGGATACTAGGTTAAATTGTGGACATGGAAAATATAGTTTTTATAAACATTATTGCAAAAATTAATTTTGACTGTCTAAGGTGGATTAGGTAAGTATTTTACTGTAAATCTCTATTTCTGATCATTGTGCTACAGTTATGAAATGGTAATGTCAGCATTTCATCAAGATAATAACATTAAAAACATAATTATAGTGCTTCTGTTGTTAACTAATGCAAATGCATATTTGTTTTGCAGGATCCTTTGTGGAACCTGGTTATTGTATTACAAATTTCTACAAGTTAATTTAAGTCTTATTTTGATGGTACATTTGAGATGAAATAATTGAGTCAAAAAGTGAATGACAAGATATAAACATTACTTTTGAAGTGCAAACTAATGAAAGTGACTGACTGAAAGGTAAAAATGTTTGTGAAGTTCTGTTTAAAACATTAACCATCAATTATCAAACATAAAATACTCAGATATAAACATAAATATTATCTAAATTTAAATACATTGGGAAATTTTTCAACATTTTATATTTATAAAGGTTTCTTTAAAGTCTACAGATATTTTCATGAAGAGGAAGCATACTATTTTCAAGGTACAGAAGACAAGCTGAAGTTTATGTCTAACTTTAAAGAAATAACGAACTAATAAATGGGCTATAAAGGTTACGGTAATGATAGGAAATGGAAACCTATAGAAGAAGTTTAGTTAATGCAAAACTTACAGAGGAAGTCACAGAATAAATTAATTTTAACATTACATTAATGTCCCTAATTTCACACATATGTATATCAAATGTGTTCGTGTGTGTGTGTGTATAGTTCAGTTAAGTTGCTCAGTCGTGTCCAACTCTTTGTGACTCCATGGACGGCAGCACACCAGGCTTCCCTGTCTATCACAAACTCCCGGAGTTTACTCAAACTCATGTCCACTGAGTCAGTGATGCCATCCAACCATTTCATCCTCTGTTGTCCCCTTCTGCTCCCACCTTGAATCCTTCCAAGAATGAGAGTTTTTTCAAAAGAGACAGTTATTCGCATCAGATGGCCAAAGTATTGGAGTTTTAGCTTCAACATTAGCCTTTCCAATGAATACTCAGGATTGATTTCCTATAGGATGGACTGGTTGGATCTCCTTGCAGTCCAAGGGACTCTCAAGAGTCTTCTCCAACACCACATTTCAAAGGCATCAATTCGTTTGTGCTCCGCTTTCTTTATAGTCCAACTCTCACATCCATACATGACTACTGGAAAAACCATAGCCTTGACTAGATGGACATTTGTTGACAAAGTAATGTTTCTGTATTTTTATATGTTGTCTAGGTTGGTCATAACTTTTCTCCCAAAGAAAGAGTAAGCATCTTTGAATTTATGGTTGCAATCACCATCTGCAGTGATTTTAGAGCCCAAATAAATAAAGTCTTCCACTGTTTCCACATCTATTTGCCATGAAGTGATGGGACCAGATACCATGATCTTAGTTTTCTGAATGTTGAGCTTTAGGCCAACTTTTTGACTCTCCTCTTTCACTTTCATCAAGAGTCTCTTTAGTTCCTCTTCACTTTCCGCCATAAGGGTGGTGTCATCTGCATATCTGAGGTTATTGATATTTCTCCCTGCAATCTTGATTCCAGCTTGTGCTTCATCCAGCCCAGCATTTCTCATGATGTACTCCGCATATAAGTTAAAGTTTCGGAGTGACAATATACTCTTTTGATGTACTCCTTTTCCTATTTGGAAGCAGTCTGTTATTCTATGTCCAGTTCTAACTGTTGCTTCCTGACCCACAAACAGATTTTTCAAGAGGTAGGTCAGGTGGTCTGGCATTCTTATCTCTTTCAGAATTTTCCACAGTTTGTTGGGATCCACACAGTCAAAGCCTTTGGCATAGTCAATAAAGCAGAAGTAGATGTCTTTCTGGAATTCTCTTGCTTTTACGATGATCCAATGGATGTTGGCAATTTGATATCTGGTCCCTGTGGCCTTTCTAAAACCAGCTGGAATATTTGGAAGTTCACGGTTCAAATACTGTTGAAGTCTGGCTTGGAGAATTTTGAGTAATACTTTACTATTGTGTAAGATGGGTGTCATTGTGTGGTAGTTGATCAGTTGATCATTCTTTGACATTGCCTTTCTTTGGGATTGGAATGAAAATTGGACTTTTCCAGTCCTTTGGCCACTGCTGAGTTTTCCAAATTTGCTGGCATATTGAGTGCAGCCCTATCACAGCATAATCTTTTAGGATTTGAAATAGCCCAACTGGAATTCCATCACCTCCACTAGTTTTGTTTGTAGCGATGCTTCCTATGGCCCACTTGACTTCACATTCTAGGATGTCTGGCTCTAGGTGAGTGATCACACCATCATGATTATTTGGGTCATGAAAATCTATTTTGTCTAGTTTTTCCGTGTATTCTTGCCACCTCTTCTTAATATCTTCTGATTCTATTAGGTCCATACCATTTCTGTACTTTATTGAGCCCTTCTTTGCATAAAATGTTTCCTTGGTATTTTTAAATTCTTTTGAAGAGAACTCTTTTCTTTCCCATTCTATTGGTTTCCTCTATTTCTTTGCACTGATCATTGAGGAAGGCTTTCTTATCTCTCCTTGCTCTTCTTTGGAACTCTCATTCACATAGATATATCTTTCCTTTTCTCCTTTGCTTTTTGCTTCTCTTCATTTCATAGCTATTTGTAAGGTCTCCTCCAACAGCCATTTTCCTTTTTTGCATTTCTTTTTCTTGGGGATGGTCTTACTCCCTGTCTCCTGTGCAATGCCACAAACCTCTGCCCATAGTTCATCACGCTATCAGTCTATCAAATATAGTCTCTTAAGTTTATTTCTAACTTACTCTGTATGATCATAAGGGATTCAATTTAGGTCATACCTGAATGGTCTAGTGTTTTTTCGTAAGTCTGAATTTGGTAATAGTGAATTTATGATCTGAGCCACTGTCAGCTACCAATCTTGTTTTTGCTGACTGTATAGAGCTTCTCCTTCTTTGGCTGCAAATAATATGATCAATCTGATTTCAGTATTGACCATCTGGTGATGTCCATGTGTAGAGTCTTCTCTTGTGTTGTTGGAAGAGGGTGTTTGCTATGACCAGTGCATTCGCTTGGAACAACTCTATTAGCCTTTGCCCTGATTAATTCTGTATTCTAAGGCTAAATTTGCCTATTTCTCCAGGTGTTTCTTGACTTCCTACTTTTGTATTTCAACTCCTTATGACGAAAAGAGCATCTTATTTGGGTGTTAGTTCTAGAAGGTCTTATAGGTCTTCATAGAACTGTTCAACTTCAGCTTCTTCGGCATTACTGTTTGGGGCATAGACTTGGATTACCATGATATTGAATGGTTTGCCTTGGAAACGAACAGAGATCATTCTGTCATTTTTGAGATTTTATCCAAGTATTGCATTTTAGACTCTTTTGTTGACTATGATGGCTACTCCATGTCTACTAAGGCATTCCTGACCACAGTAGTAGATATAATGATCATCTGAGTTAAATTCACCCACTCCATTCCATTTTAGTTCACTGATTCCTAAAATGCTGACGTTCACCCTTGCCATCTCATTTTACCACTTTCATTTTGCCTTGAATCATGGACCTAACATTTCAGGTTCCTATTTAATATTGCTCTTTACAGCATAGGACCTTGTTTCCATCACCAGCCACATCTATAACTGGGTGTTGTTTTTGTTTGGTTCCATCTCTTCATTGTTTCTGGAGTTATTCTCCACTGATCTCCAGAAGTATATTGGGCACCTACCGACCTGGAGAGTTCATCTTTCACTAACCTATCTTTTTGCCTTTTCATACTGTTCATGGAGTTCTCAAGGCAAGAATACTGAAGTGGTTTGCCATTCCCTTCTCCAGTGGACCACATTTTGTCAGGTATATATATAGTTAAAGATAGATATAGATAGATAAATAATCACCACTCAAAAAAATTATATTAGCTTCTCAGAGTCTTTTTATGTCTGTTCTAGTCACTTTACTCATTTCAGAGGGTTATCATTACTCTGACTTATAACAACATAGATTAGTTTTGCTTATTTTTATATTGGATAAAAATTGGATTAGTACATACCTCTTTAAAAAATGCACACTTCTTTCATTCAACATTTAATTATGAATTTCAACATAATATTGCTCTATAGTGTTCTAATCTTTAAATACATTACAATTTATTTATCCATTCAAACACCAGTGGATGTTTGGACAATTTCCAGTTTGGTGGCATCTGTAAATAGGGGTACTATAAACACTCTAGCTCATATTTATGTGTGTGTAATACATATGTATATATATATATATATATATATATTTACACACATATGTGTGTGTGTATACACATATTTATAATGCTTTGGGGCTTCCCTTGAGCCTCAGCTGGTAAAGAATCCACCCGCCATGCAGGAGTATTAGGTTCAATCCCTGGGTCAGGAAGATCCCCTGGAGAAGGGAAAGGCTTCCCACTCCAGTATTCTGGCCTGGATAATTCCATGGACTGTCTAGTGCATGGGGTCACAAAGAGTTGGACACGATTGAGTGACTTTCACAATAATGCTATTAGGCATATTACCAGGATTGTATATTTGATAAGACAACTATCTTGAGTACTATTGATTGTAGTTTGTGGTATAGTAGAATCTATGTAAGAATTAATTATTGGGAATCATTTAGAAGGATATCAGCAAATGTTTAATAAATGCTTGTTAGTAGTAGTAGAAGTAGTATGTCAAATTAACAGAACAAATGTCTTTTCACAATATAGCAAAGACGTTAAATATTTGAACTCTAGACATAAATAGACCTCAATCAAACTCTCTTCTGTGTCACGTCCAAGATGAGTGATGTTGAAGTAAAATATTTAATAATTGTCATTTTCCTTACCTCACTGGAAAATTTACAAACCATACATTGTTGTGAGTGATGAAGAAGAAATTAAATGTAAAGACTTAGCAAAGCAAAATTTGTAATGAATATTCAATAACTATTAGTATGTATTAGTACATTATGCAATTAATAGAGCAGTTAAGATTATTATCATTTACTAACACTGTCATTGTAATGTAAGGAGTTTAAACAGAGGCTATGCTTAATATTTTACCTCTATCTCTGAACACAAGGATGTGTTGTCCAAGAAACCAACTATCTCTTAGCAAATCAATGTCTCAGTTCCCTTCTAACTTGGAACTTTTTCAGAGGCAATGTTGGGTCCTTTTGAACTTCTGGATCAGATGATAATAACCAGGTACCAGAGAGTTAATATAAAGTGACTAGAGTCAATAACAATCTTATTTGTTTGACTTTAAAATGCATGAAAGACAAGGTTGCTTATCATGCTAAAATTAATATGGAGTGAGTCTGAAAGTAGAGACTCAAAACACTCAGCATTACTGCGAAGTATATCTCAGGGCTTATAAGCTAATTAAAATTCTGCTTAAACTTATATTTCAAATGACTATATTTAAACTAAATTCACTTGAAACAAAGAGGCATAATTCTTTGTTTAAATAAAGCTCACTGTTGCATTTTCTCAAGGAAACATCCATAATGTGATGTTCTTTAGAACAAATCCCTGGGTTTTATTAAGGTACTAAAAATACCAATATATGTGACAGTGGATTTTCTAAGAGAAAGGGATTTTTTTTTCTCCTTTACACTAATAAAAAATGAGGCATACATATTTCTTGAAGGAATTTATGTGGAAAAAATAAACACAACTCCTAGAGTATATCTTATTTCTATAGCTGCCAAATCTTTCTATCAGCTTTCTCTCTTGACAGAAATGCAGCTATTCCTAGATAAGGTTGGTTTTTAACTAAACATTCTCTGTCTTCGCAAGTGAAAAATGAGCTTATGGGAGCTTCATATCAACACATCAGAATTTTCTTTCTAAAATCTGCTACTAATGATTGATTGTTTGCACTAATCTTGTATAGAAGGGTTATGTAAGAGCTATTACAATATAATAGGCAAGATATTCTATGCTAATAATGGTTTTCAAAAGCACACAGAACACTCAAAAAATGTCATATTCAAGCTAGCAGTTCATGCATGGATTTCCAAATCTCTCTCTAACAGTTTTTTAATCTTAATTAATTTAACCCTACTTGGTAAAGCGTCTGCCTGCAATGCGGGAGACCCACGATCGATCCCTCGGTTGGGAAGATCCCCTGGAGAAGGAAATGGCAATCCACTCCAGTACTCTTGCCTGGAAAATTCCATGGACTGAGGAGCCTGATAGGCTACAGTCAATGGGGTTGCAAAGAATTGGACACGACTGAACGACTTCACTTCAAAGATAACTACAGAATGAAGGCACATGTCCACATTTTAGGAGGTATGCAATGTATGTCATTATCTTTTCTTAATGAATCCCTTGAGAATGGACCTATTCTAAGAAATATCATTTCTGTTTTCCATTATAGTTTGTCCAACGTTAATGAGAAATTCTATAGGGAATATTTACCTCTTACAATAATAATCACCTATGGCAACTATATTTCTTTGTTAAACAATAAAACCTAAAAGTTTTCCAATAATCCAATTTATTACTAAAAAAAAAAGCATCACAAAAAAATATTTCTTCAGGCTTACCACTAACTTCAAAAGGAAGTTGAGTAAATACATGAAAGATCCCTTATGCATATGTGAGGTTCTCTATATTACATTATTCTTCCTTCCTGTTCTTGTGTCCTACTTAAATACTGCTTACAGTAGATTTGAGAAGTGATCATATCTAAGGCCCAAATTTCCTATTTCTATGGCTCAGAGACTCTTAGAAAAAATTACATTTGACTCTTCCATCTTAATTCACAAGTGAATCCTGAGGAATCTAAACATCACCTCATCAAACTTCAGTAAATGAAACATTAAAAATATTCATTTTTCTCCCTCCCTCCTTGCCACTCATGGAATATTTTCAGCTTTAGGCTTTATTTGGTTATTCATTTGTTCATTCATTCATTCATTTTTTCCACCAACTCAACAGGTCATCAGGAAGCTCCTCTATCCAACACAGACAACACTGGCAAGGAGAACTGCAAGGAGAAGAACTTGATGTTTTATGACCGTCCTCATCTAAATTGAACTGTCACATGCAAGGAAGAATTAAGACTAATGTACAGTTTAGAGCTAGAGTTAGCAAAATAGTCTCTCGTTCAAAAAACAATGACAAAAGAGGCTCTTTCAAAGGCAAGACTACTTGAGGTTGTTGTGGCCTAATAATGTACATACTAAATAATTTCTCTCTGATAATGTGTTGCTTCACATGGGCAATAACTTAATCTGTGAAAGTCATACATAATCTGATACTATAATTTGAAGCTTCCTCACAGATATCAGTTTAGTTCAGTTCAGTCACTCACTTGTGTCTAATTCCTTGCAACCCCATGGACTGCAGCACGCTAGGCTTTCCTGTCCATCACCAACTCCCGGAGTTTACTCAAGGTCATTTCCATTGAGTCCATGATGCCATCCAACCATCTCATCCTCTATCATCCCTTTCTCCTCCTGCCTTCGATATTTCCCAACATCAGGGTCTTTCCCAATAAGTCAGTTCTTCACATCAGATGGCCAATCAGCATCAGTGCTTCCAATGAATATTCAGGACTGATTTCCTTTAGGATTGACTGGTTTGATCCCCTTGCAGCCCAAGGGACTCCCAAGAGTCTTCTCCAACACCACAGTTCAAAAGCATCAGTTCTTTGGTCCTCAGCTTTCTTTACAGTCCAACTCTCACATCCATACATGACTACTGGAAAAACCATAGCTTTGGATGGACCTTTGTTGGCAATGTGATGTCTTTGCTTTTTAGCACGTTGTCTAGGTTGGCCATAGCTTTTCTTCCAAAGATATAGCTTCACATTTTTTCCCAAATGACACTTTCCTGCTTATTATTTGCATAGAGTAGAAAAAAAAGTCATTGTTTATCACCTGCAGCTGAAGGAAAATATTATGTATATTAACACTTAAAAGGATGCACATTTAATTAAATATGTTAAATGCACAAAATAATAGGCAATAACTTTTTATGTCACAATAATCTATGCTCATAATCCTCAGAAAAACTAATTGTCATGTGATATATCTATTTAATGTTTATATTGGAAACATTGGTCTTAAATTGGGAATACATCTTATGAATATTAAATATATCTGTTGTATATGTTATGAATGAATTTTTTAGCTATTCATCAAATGATGCCCCAGAAGTTTTCTCTTCTAAATGAGAATTGGCAAGTGTAGAAAGCAGATTAACTTCTCATCTGTGTTATTCTGAGTCAAATTGTATGGTATGTTCCTCTTTGTGAGTAACTAGTGTTCTCTGCATATTCTGGAAAGGAATATGTTTATTTTAATTGCAGATGTAGAATGCTCTATTTCCAGACCTGAAATGTATAGGCTTAAAAAATGACGTATTTATAATTAAAGGAATATTTTAAGGTTAAAACGCATGATTCATCACCTCACAGCAGTTCATTTTGGCCTCATCTGGAAGGCTTTTAGATGAAGACCAGCTAATTGAGCTAAACAATGTCCACTCCTCTCCACTGTCACAGTGGTGTGCTGACAGTTTCCTTTCATTACACTCTGAATGCTGGCATGTTTGTCATGAGACATTAAGGATTCATGGATTCCCAAGAATTCCTTCACAATCCTTTCTTTCTTCCTATAATGTCCGTTCTATTTGTCTCTGAGTTTCTCTACTAGTAAGATAATCACAGATGCCCTGCTGCTGCTAAGTCACTTCAGTTGTGTCCGACTCTGTGTGACCCCATAGATGGCATCCCACCAGGCTCCTCTGTCCCTGGGATTCTCCAGGCAAGAATACTGGAGTGGGTTGCCATTTTCTTCTCCAATGCATGCATGAATGCTAAGTCATTTCAGTCATGTCCGAGTCTGTGCCACCCCATGGACAGCAGCCCACCAGGCTCCTCCAGCCACAGAATTCTCCAGGCAAGAATACTGGACTGGGTTGCCCTTTCCTTCTCCAACAGATGCCCTAAATCCCCCCCCCCCCAACAAAAAAAATCTGTAACTGAAAACATTGCCAAAGGAAGATGAGCTTCCAGAATTTTATGGACTTCAATATCAGAATTATTAAAATTAATACCAAAATACCAAGTTTTCCCTAATATCCATACACATAAGGAAAAAACTTAAGAAAAAAACTTCCAAATACCATCCGTGTATGTAATTTGCAATAAAATTGGACATTTAAAATAATTTTTTTAAATAAATAAAATAGGACATTTAAAGATAATTAGGCTAAAAAAATCTCACATATAATAACTAAATCCACATAATATGAGGAAAGTTTAACAAAATAGGATATTTATG
The DNA here is from genome assembly GCF_963930625.1 of Muntiacus reevesi. NCBI lineage: Eukaryota > Metazoa > Chordata > Mammalia > Artiodactyla > Cervidae > Muntiacus > Muntiacus reevesi. The sequence continues at coordinate 79,971,897 of NC_089257.1, forward strand.
TAACTCCATGGCTGATTCATGTCAATGTATGACAAAACCCACTGCAATGTTGTGAAGTAATTAGCCTCCAACTAATAAAAATAAATGAAAAAAAAAAGCACTCAGAAAAAAAAAAATAGGATATTTAGAAGGAATAAATAACAAAGTATGTTTAAAAGTATTCTATAATTATTTTATTTATTTATTTATTTATTTTTAAATTTTTCAGTGGGTTTTGTCATACATTGATGTGAATCAGCCATAGAGTTACATGAATTCCCCATCCCGGTCTCCCATCCCACCTCCCTCTCCACCCGATTCCTCTGGATCTTCCCAGCCCAACAGACCCGAGTACTTGACTCATGCCTCCCACCTGGGCTGGTGGTCTGTTTACCACAGATAATATACATGCTGTTCTTTCGAAACATCCCACCCACCCCTTCTCCCACAGATTTCAAGTCTGTTCTGTTCTTCTGCATCTCTTCTTCTGCCCTGCATATAGGGCCATCGTTACCATCTTTCTAAATTCCATATATATGTGTTAGTATACTGTAATGTTCTTTATCTTTCTGGCTCACCTCACTCTGTATAATGGGCTCCAGTTTCATCCATCTCATTAGAACTGATTCAAATGAATTCTTTTTAACGGCTGAGTAATATTCCATGGTGTATATGTACCACAGCTTCCTTATCCATTCATCTGCTGATGGGCATCTAGGTTGCTTCCATGTCCTGGCTATTATAAACAGTGCTGCGATGAACATTGGGGTGCACGTGTCTCTTTCAGATCTGGATTCCTCAGTGTGTATGCCCAGAAGTGGTATTGCTGGGTCATATGGTAGTTCTATTTCCAGTTTTTTAAGAAATCTCCACACAGTTTTCCATAGTGGCTGTACTAGTTTGCATTCCCACCAACAGTGTAAGAGGGTTCCCTTTTCTCCACAGCCTCTCCAGCATTTATTGCTTGTAGACTTTTGGATAGCAGCCATCCTGACTGGTGTGTAATGGTACCTCATTGTGGTTTTGATTTGCATTTCTCTGATAATGAGCTATGTGGAGCATCTTTTCATGTGTTTGTTAGCCATCTGTATGTCTTCTTTGGAGAAATGTCTGTTTAGTTCTTTGGCCCATTTTTTGATTGGGTCATTTATTTTTCTGGAATTGAGCTGCAGGAGTTGCTTATATATTTTTCAGATTAATCCTTTGTCTGTTTCCTCATTTGCTATTATTTCCTCCCAATCTGAGGGCTGTCTTTTCACCTTACTTATAGTTTCCTTTGTTGTGCAAAAGCTTTTAAGTTTCATTAGGTCCCATTTGTTTATTTTTGCTTTTATTTCCAATATTCTGGGAGGTGGGTCATAGAAGATCTTGCTGTGATTTATGTCAGAGAGTGTTTTGCCTATGTTCTCCTCTAGGAGTTTTATAGTTTCTGGTCTTACATTTAGATCTTTAATCCATTTTGAGTTTATTTTTGTGTACGGTGTTAGAAAGTGTTCTAGTTTCATTCTTTTACAAGTGGTTGACCAGTTTTCCCAGCACCACTTGTTAAAGAGGTTGTCTTTTTTCCATTGTATATCCTTGCCTCCTTTGTCAAAGATAAGGTGTCCATAGGTTCGTGGATTTATCTCTCGGCTTTCTATTCTGTTCCATTGATCTACATTTCTGTCTTTGTGCCAGTACCATACTGTCTTGATGACTGTGGCTTTGTAGTAGAGTCTGAAGTCAGGCAGGTTGATTCCTCCAGTTCCATTCTTCTTTCTCAAGATTACTTTGGCTATTCGAGGTTTTTTGTTTTTCCATACAAATTGTGAAATTATTTGTTCTAGTTTTGTGAAAAATACCGTTGGTACCTTGATAGGGATTGCATTGAATCTATAGATTGCTTTGGGTAGAATAGCCATTTTGACAATATTGATTCTTCCAATCCATGAACACGGTATGTTTCTCCATCTGTTTGTGTCCTCTTTGATTTCTTTCACCAATGTTTTATAGTTTTCTGTGTATAGGTCTTTTGTTTCTTTCGGTAGATATACTCCTAAGTATTTTATTCTTTTTGTTGCAATGGTGAATGGTATTGTTTCCTTAATTTCTCTTTCTGTTTTTTCATTGTTAATATATAGGAATGCAAAGGATTTCTGTGTGTTAATTTTATATCCTGCAACTTTACTATATTCATTGGTTAGCTCTAGTAATTTTCTGGAAGAGTCTTTAGGGTTTTCTAGTAGAGGATCATGTCATCTGCAAACAGCGAGAGTTTCACTTCTTCTTTTCCTATCTGGATTCCTTTTACGTCTTTTTCTGCTCTGATTGCTGTGGCCAAAACTTCCAACACTATGTTGAATAGTAGTGGTAAGAGTGGGCATCCTTGTCTTGTTCCTGATTTCAGAGGAAATGCTTTCAATTTTTCACCATTGAGGGTGATGCTTGCTGTGGGTTTGTCATATATAGCTTTTATTATGTTGAGGTATGTTCCCTCTATTCCTGCTTTCTGGAGAGTTTTAATCATAAATGAGTGTTGAATTTTGTCAAAGGCTTTCTCTGCATCTATTGAGATAATCATATGGTTTTTATCTTCGAATTTGTTAATGTGGTGTATTACGTTGATCGATTTGCGGATATTAAAGAATCCTTGCATTCCTGGGATAAAGCCCACTTGGTGTGCTGAATGGATACAAAAACAAGACCCCTATATATGCTGTCTACAAGAGACCCACCTCAAAACCAGAGACACATACAGACTAAAAGTGAAGGGCTGGAAAAAAATATTTCATGCCAACGGAGACCAAAAGAAAGCAGGAGTCGCAATACTCATATCAGATAAAATAGACTTTCAAATAAAGGATGTGAAAAGAGACAAAGAAGGACACTACATAATGATCAAAGAATTAATCCAAGAAGAAGATATAACAATTATAAATATATATGCACCCAACATAGGAGCACCGCAATGTGTACGGCAAACGCTAACAAGTATGAAAGAGGAAATCAAAAGTAACACAATAATAGTGGGAGACTTTAATACCCCACTCACAACTGTGGATAGATCAACTAAACAGAAAATCAATAAGGAAACACAAACCTTAAATGATACAATGGACCAGCTAGACCTAGTTGATATCTATAGGACATTTCACCCCAAAACAATCAACTTCACCTTTTTCTCAAGCGCACACGGAACCTTCTCCAGAATAGATCACATCCTGGGCCACAAATCTGGTCTTGGAAAATTCAAAAAAATTGAAATCATTCCAGTCATCTTTTCTGACCACAGTGCAGTAAGATTAGATCTCAATTACAGGAAAAAAAAATGTTAAAAATTCAAACATATGGAAGCTAAATAACACGCTTCTGAATAACCAACAAATCATAGAAGAAATCAAAAAAGAAATCAAAATATGTATAGAAACGAATGAAAATGAAAGCACAACAACCCAAAACCTATGGGACACTGTAAAAGCAGTGCTAAGGGGAAGGTTCATAGCATTACAGGCTTACATCAAGAAACAAGAAAAAAGCCAAATAAATAACCTAACTCTACACCTAAAGCAATTAGAGAAGGAAGAAATGAAGAACCCCAGGGTTAGCAGAAGGAAAGAAATCTTAAAAATTAGGGCAGAAATAAATGCAAAAGAAACTAAAGAGACCATAGCAAAAATCAACAAAGCTAAAAGCTGGTTTTTTGAAAAAATAAACAAAATTGACAAACCATTAGCAAGACTCATTAAGAAACAAAGAGAGAAGAACCAAATTAACAAAATAAGAAATGAAAAGGGTGAGATCACAACAGACAACACTGAAATACAAAGGATCATAAGAGACTACTACCAGCAGCTCTATGCCAATAAAATAGCCAACTTGGATGAAATGGACAAATTCTTAGAAAAGTATAACTTTCCAAAACTGAACCAGGAAGAAATAGAAGATCTTAACAGAGCCATCACAAGCAAGGAAATCGAAACTGTAATCAAAAATCTTCCCGCAAACAAAAGCCCAGGACCAGATGGCTTCACAGCTGAATTCTACCAAAAATTTAGAGAAGAGCTAACACCTATCTTACTCAAACTCTTCCAGAAAATTGCAGATGAAGGTAAACTTCCAAACTCATTCTATGAGGCCACCATCACCCTAATTCCAAAACCAGACAAAGATGCCACAAAAAAAGAAAACTACAGGCCAATATCACTGATGAACATAGATGCAAAAATCCTTAACAAAATTCTAAAAGTATTCTATAATTATTTTAAAGTTGTGGAAGGAAGATATCAAAAACATTTCAATCACAGACACATACAAATTATTTGTAGTTCTTGTTTGATCAGGAGTATTTTAGGTGTGCTGATCAATAAGTAAAAGTAAATTATGTGAAAATAATCTAGATATTCCATTTGATTTCACAGTGGAAAACTCTTAAGAGGACAGAGACAATTGTTAAAAAAAAAAAAAAAAAGACTTCTGCTTTATTGACTATGCCAAAGCCTTTGACTGTGTGGAACACAACAAACTGTGGAAAATTCTTAAAGAGATGGGAAAGAAGGTCCACCTTACCTGCCTCCTGGAAATCTTTATGCAGGTCAAGAAGCAACAGTTAGAACTGGGCGTGGAACAACAGACTGGTTCCAAATTGGAAAAGAAATATGTCAGGCTGTATATCATCACTCTGCTTATTTAACTTATACAGAGTACATCACATGAAATGCTGGGCTGGATGAAGCACAAGCTAGAATCAAGATCGACGGGAGAAATATCAATAACTTCACATATGCAGATAACATCACCCTTATGGCTGAATGTGAACAGAAACGAAGAGCCTCATGATGAAAGTGAAAGAGCAGAGTGAAAAAACCCAGTGTTCAAAAAACAAAGATCATGGACTCAGGTCCCATCACTTCATGGCAAATAGATGGGGAAACAATGGAAACAGTGATAAACTTTCTTTTGGGGGGCTCCAAAATCACTGTGGACAGTGACTGCAGCCATGGAATAAAAATGCTTGCTCTTTGGAAGAAAAGTTATGACAAACCTAGACACATATTACAAATCAGAGACATCACTCTGTAATCAAAGGTCTGTAAAATCAAAGCTATGGTTTTTCCAGTAGTCACATACAGATGTAAGAGCTGGACCATAAAAAAGGCTGAATGTTGAACAACTGTAGTGTTGAACTGTAGTGTTGGAGAAGACTGTTGAGACTCCCTTGGACAGCAAAATCAAACCAGTCAATCCTGAAGGAAATCAACTCTGAATATTGATTGGAAGGGCTGGTGCTGAAGCTGAAGTTTCAATATTTTGGACCTCTGATGCGAAGAACCGACTCATTGAAAAAGACCCTGATGCTGAGAAAGATTGAGGAGAAGGGGGTAAAAGAGGATGAGATAGTTGGATGGTGTCATAGACTCAAAGGACATGAGTTTGAGCAAACTCAGGCAGATATTGAAGGTCAGAGAATCCTGGTGTGCTGCAGTTCATGGGGTCACAAATATTCAGAAACAAATGAAGGGCTGGACAACAACAACACCTAAAGGGGCATAAAGCAGAAGCTGTGCTTCTGATCCTGGATTTAGCCCAAAGAAAGAATGGATGGCTGCCCAACTCTGCTATGAACAAGGCTGAAGATGTTTTACAAGTACCTCCGATGAATGTATATGATGTACCAACTTTTTACACAATATATGTTGCAAAGCCAGTTGGAAAGTATATTCAAGTATGCACTACTATGCCTTGTATGCACTGAAAGTCTGACAGCATACTGGAGGCCATTAAGAAAAAAAAAAAAAAAAAAAAAAAACGTGAAATAAAGGCTGAAGAGACTATACCTGACAAATTTTTCACTGTTATAGAAGTGGAATGTTTAGGGGCCTGTGTAAATCCACCAATGGTTCAAATAAATGACAACTACTAGGAGGATCTGACACTTAAGGATTTTGAAGAAACTCTTAATGAACTCAAGTCTGGCAGAATCCCAAAATATGGGCCAAGGAGTGAATGCATCTCATGTGAATCAGCCAGAGGTCTTACCTGTTTGATTGAACCACCTAAAGGACCTGGGTTTCTTGTACAACCGGGCCTTTAATTTATATTTGACTGTATAATTATCTCAACTGGAGAAATAAAGTATGAATCTCTTAAAAAAAAGGTAAAAAACACTTGGCAGAATATATAATTTGCAGAAAATTGAGGTGCATATAGTGAGGTTCTTAGTTCAGTGGGCATAAAGAACATAGTATTTAAAAATATTTTCATATTCAATCTGTCATTTGACCTATATCACCCAACCACTGAATTTGCATAGAAAATTATTTTCTATGTATTTTAAATCTGATTTTTTAAGTCATAGGTCATTATCTCAAATCTAAGCTTTATTCAAAAGAATTTCCAAATTTCCCAAATCCACATTTTAATATGAAGAATCAGACCTAAGATTCTTAAACTTATAACTTTACAATTTTTAGCAAAGTCATATAATTTAGCAAAACTGAAAACAGGGAGAGCCTTTTCTTTGCAGCAAAGTGGGAGACACCAGGAAGTGAGGCCAGAAATGAAGTACAAGAGAGAAAATGCAACCAGAATCAGATTTGAAGATTCTGACTTGTGCCTTGGTATAAAAATATTTAAACAGTAGATTGAGGTTCAGTAAACACTTTGAACACAGATATTTACCCTTCACATAATGACCTTGCTAAAAACAACATTTGAAAGATCCTACAAGAAATCCCTAGATTGCTTGTAGGCTCAGGAGTGTATAGTGATCCTAAGGAAGTACATTCAGAAATTCTTTCATATTGTGTATAAACTCACTATATTGAAAAATAAGGGGAAAGAGTGAAGCATTTATCCTGTGACTCCTATATGAGCATTACTAATAAGTATAAATGCTGGACTGGAAGAAGCACAAGCTGGAATCAAGATTGCCAGGAGAAATATCAATAACCTCAGATATGCAGATGACACCACCCTTATGATACAAAGTGAAGAGGAACTAAGAAGCTTCTTGATGAAAGTGAAAGAGGAGAGTGAAAAAGTTGACTTAAAGCTTAACATTCAGGAAACTAAGATCATGGCATCTGGTCCCATCACTTAATGGGAAATAGATGGGGAAACAGTGGAAACAGTGTCAGACTTTATTTTTGGGGGCTCCAAAATCACTGCAGATGGTGATTGCAGCCGTGAAATTAAAAGATGCTTACTCCTTGGAAGGAAATTTATGACCAGCCTAGATAGCATATTAAAAAGCAGAGACATTACTTTGCCAGCAAAGGTCCGTCAAGTCAAGGCTGTGATTTTTCCAGTGGTCATGTATGGATGTGAGAGTTGGACTGTGAAGAAAACTGAGCGCCAAAGAATTGATGCTTTTGAACTGTGGTGTTGCAGAAAAATCTTGAGAGTCCCTTGGACTGCAAGGAGATCCAAGCAGTCCATCCTAAAGGACATGAGCCCTGGGTGTTCATTGGAAGGACTGATGTTGAAGCTGAAACCTCAATACTGTGGCCACCTGATGAGAAGAGCTGACTCATTGGAAAAGGCCCTGATGTTGGGAGGAATTGGGGGCAGGAGGAGAAGGGGGCGACAGAGGATGAGATGGTTGGATGGCATCATCAACTCGATGGACATGAATTTGAGTAAACTCCGGGAGTTGGTGATGGACAGGGAGGCCTGGCGTGCTGCGATTCATGGGGTCGCAAAGAGTCAGACACGACTGAGTGACTGAACTGAATTGAACTGAATAAGTACAAAAGAGTAGGTCAGAAGTTTCTTTTGTGGAAACATTTCATCCTTCGTTCTTTTATTTCTGCTGTCTGTCTCATCCTTTACTTTTCTTTTTTTTTTTTAATTTTTTTTTATTTTTCAGTGGGTTTTGTCATACACTGATATGAATCAGCCATAGAGTTACACGTATTCCCCATCCCGGTCCCCCCTCCCACCTCCCCCTCCACCCGATTCCTCATCCTCTACTTTCCAGGGCAGATAGCAATCACATGTTGACATTTGAGGCGTTCCCTCAGTTTGCTTCCTGCCAGCAGTTTTTAGGGCTGAAATAAGCTCTTCACTTTGTACTCAGTGTCCAAGAAGACAGTATTTCCAATATAATTCCAATGTAATTCTCTCCAATATAATTCAATATAATTCTCCAATAACATCCAACATTTTGGATGTCTTCCAAATCATTTGAGGTTTTGCCCCATTTAACACAAATATTTATATATGTTTTCCATTCCCATTCCTATATGACATAGATTGTATTAATAATGAGAAACAAAATCTCAGTTTATAAGTTTCAAGATATCAAAGAAAGATGTGATTGATTGAAGAGAGGAAATCTATCACTCAAAGATGGATAAAATGATATTTAGATCCTTCTTTCTCACTTTGGGGAAAGTCTAGTATGCTTTCACCTGTACAAGGTGATGCTTGCTTCCAGTAAGATGAAAACATGGTTTTCTATTTTCCTTCTTTGGAATTTATATATAGTTACAGAAAGTATGTGTGGATTTCAGATTTACAAGGGTGGATGGTGATGATGTTGTAATATTCCTTAGCTAAACTGAAACTACGTGCTCCAGAATTTCTTGGTAATGCTCAGATTGGGTTGGCCACAAATAGAATAACATCTCATGTGTTCTCAATTACCTTCAAAATGAACTCTAAATGATAAACCAAAAAACCTCATCACTCATCAATACCCTCCAGCTGTGTATATTCAGACTCACCCAAACCACCTACTTCCCTTTCCTGAGAGTCACCATGTTTATTAAGGCACCTTGTCTTTACACGTGTTTTTCCTTTGCCTGAAATCATCTTGATTGGCCTTTTCGGAGGTAATGCTTTATAATATTTTAAGAATAATATCATGAAACTTAAGTATGTGTGTTACATTCTTCTCATTTCCATATTGTTTCATATGCCCTAACAAGGAATATATTTCTTGCATCTCACTTCTTTGACATCTTTTTTATATTCTGACTGCCAAATGAAGGAGTAAAGGGAATAATTCATATGGAATTGGTTATAAATATGAAATGCTAATCAACAGGACAGCCTTGGCAACTTAGATACCATAACTTTTATGGCCAGAGACTGCTGCCTTCCTTAAACAAACAAACAAACAAACAAACAAACACTGCTACCTTTCTAAACAAATACATCCTTGTGTGGATTCTCCCCAATGCTTAAAACTTTGAAGGCATTCAGAAAATATAAAAAATCAGAAAACAGTTTTAACACCAACAACAAAAATGGACATCTAGACAATAAAATTCTGGAGCACTACAAAATGAAATTAAGTAAAATGTTGCTTAGGGCTTGAAATGTAACAATTTATTATCTGAAATGTCTGGGAAAGCTGCTGATTTCTGAGTTTTGGCATAATAGAAGGGCAGAGAAAGACATTAAAGACAAGGAGAAACCATGAAATGTTTTGCTGCAAATACTTAATAATCATCACATGCAATTCTTTTACTAATGTCTAGTATTAAACATTGTGATTTAGAGTTTGCTGCTAAGAACGAGTCTATGCCTAACACATAATATAGATCCTTCCTGTATAGAGCTACACATTTAAGGAGTTATGGATATAACTCCAGATGCAACTTTGGTCATTAAAATGTTTTATTTTCTCAGATATGTACCACCACCACCACAAAAAATTGAAACAAATGCAGCCTAATGAGGCAGTTGTTCATGGAGGATTCAGAGACTTAAAGTCTAATTTTCCATACCCATTAATTAGCCAGGTGAGTTATAAAAATAATGACTAAAAAAGTAATCACCTAAAATTACATTTAGTATAAAGGATAGAATAAGTAGGAGTTTCATTTATTCTACTTATGGCATTCCTGTACAGCCATTTTATATTCATGTGAAGACTCCATTTACAAATTTATAGAAATGATAGTATTAGGGGATATTAGAAAGTCTTCAGATCCTCAATACTTTATCATATGCTTGCTGATAGATTATATTTGTAATTAATTAATTTATTTTAGTTGGAGGGTAATACTTTACAATATTTTAGTGGCTTTTTTTTTTTGGAAAATTATGCTCAAATTACCACTTCAGTATTCTTGCCTTGAGAACTCCATGAACAGTATGAAAAGGCAAAAAGATATGATACTGACAGATGAACTCTCCAGGTCACTAGTTGCCCAACATGCTACTAGAGAACAGTGGAGAAATAACTCCAGAAAGAATGAAGAGAAGGAGTAGCTCTCATAGTCAACAAAAGAGTCCAAAATGCAACACTTGGTGCAGTCTCAAAAATGACAGAATGATCTCTGTTCATTTCTAAGGCAAGCCATTCAATATCACAGTCATCCAAGTCTATGCAACAACCAGTAATACTGAAAAAACTGATGTTGAACAGTTCTGTGAAGACCTAAAAGACCTTCTAGAACTAACACCCAAAAACATGTACTTTTCACCATAGGGGACTGAAATGCAAAAGTAGGAAGTCAAGACACTGGAATAACATGCAAGTTTGGCCTTGGAGTACAAAATGAAGCAAGGCAAAGGCTAGCAGAGTTTGCCAACAGAGTGCACGGGTCAAAGCAAACTCCCTCTTCCAACACAAGAGAAGACTCTACACATGGACATCACCAGACGGTCAATACGGAAAACAGACTGATTATATTCTTTGCAGCCAAAGATGGATAAGCTCTATACAGTCAGCAAAAATAAAACCAGGAGCTGACTGTGGCTCAGATCATGAACTCCTTATTGCCAAATTCAGACTTAAATTGAAGAAAGTAGGGAAAACCACTAGGCCATTCAGGCATGACCTAATCAAATTCCTTATGATTATACAAAAGAAGTGACAAGCAGATTAAAGGGGTTAGATATGACAGACAGAGAGCTTGAAGAACTATGGGCAGAGGTTAAAGACATTGTACAGGAGGCAGCAATCAAGACCACTCCCAAGAAAAACAAATATAAAAAGGCAAAATGGATGTCTGAGGAAGCCTTACAAATAGCTGAGAAGAGAAGAGAAGCTAAAGGCAAAGGAGAAAAGGAAAGGTATACCTATTTGAATGCAGAGTTCAAGAGACTAGCAAGGAGAGATAAGAAAGTCTTTCTTTCTGATCAATTCAAAGAAACAGAAGAGAACAATAGAATGGGAAAGACTAGAGATCTCCTCAAGAAAATTAGAGATACCAAGGGAATATTTCAAGTTATGACCAATCTGGATAGCATATTTAAAAGAAAAGACGTTACTTTGACAACAAAGTTCCATCTAGTTAAGGCTATGCTTTTATCAATGGTCATGTATGGATGTGAGTTGGACGGTGAAGAATGCTGAGTGCCAAAGAATTGATGCTTTTGAGCTGTGGTGTTGGAGAAGACTCTTGAGAGTCACTTGGACTGCAAGAAGATCCAACCAGTCCATCCTAAAGGACATCAGTCCTTGGTGTTCATTGGAAGGACTGATGCTGAAGCTGAAGCTCCAATGATTTGGCCACCTCATGAGAGGAGTTGACTCATTGGAAAATACCCTAATGCTGGGAGGGATTGGGGGCAGGAGAAGGGGATGACAGAGGATGAGATGGCTGGATGGCATCACCAACTCGATGGACATGGGTTTGGGTAGACTCAGGGAGTTGGTGATGGACAGGGAGGTCTGGCTTGCTGCGATTCATGGGGTCGCAAAGAGTCAGACACGACTGAGTGACTGAACTGAACTGAAGGGAATATTTCATGCAATAATGGGCACAATATAGGACAGAAATGGTATGGACCTAACAGAAGCAGAAGATATTAAGAAGAGGTGGCAAGAATACACAGAAGAACAATATAAAAAATATCTTCATGACTCAGATAATCACGATGGTGTGATTACTCACCTAGAGGAAGACATCCCAGAATGCAAAGTCAAGTGGGACTTAGGAAGCATCACTACGAACAAAGCTAGTGGAGGTGATGGAATTCCAATTTATCTCTTTCTAATCCTAAAAGATGGTGCTATTAAAGTGCTGCATTCAATATGCCAGAAAATTTGGAAAACTCAGCAGTGGCCACAAGACTGGTATAGGTCAATTTTCTTTCCAGACCCAAGAAAGGCAATTCCAAAGAATGTTGAAACTAACACACAACTGCACTTATCTCACACACTAGCAAAGTAATGTTCAAAATTCTGCAATGAGGCTTCAACAGTACGTGAACTATGAACTTCCCAATGTTTAAGCTGGATTTAGAAAAGGCAGAGAAAACAAAGATCAAATTGTCAACATCCATTGGATCATGGAAAAAGCAAGAGAGTTCCAGAGAAACATCTACTTCTGCTTTATTGACTACAGAAAAGCCTTTGACAGTGTGGATCACAAAAAAACTGAAGAAATCTTAATGAGAATACTAGGTCTCCTTACCTGCCTCCTGAGAAATCTGTGTGCAGGTCAAGAAGAAGAGTTAGAACTGGACATGAAACAACAGACTGGTTCCAAATTGGAAAAGGACTACATCACGGCCGTTTATTGTCACCCTGCTTATTTAACTTATATGCAGAGAACATCCTGTGAAATGCCAGGTTGTATGAAGCACAAGATGGAATCAAGATTGCTGGGAGAAATATCAATAACCTCAGATACGCAGATGACAACACCCTTATGACAAAACAAAGAAGAACTAAAGAGCCACTTGATGAAAGTGAAATAGGAGAGTGAAAAAGCTGGCTTGAAATTCCACATTCAAAAAGCTAAAATCATGGCATCTGGTCCCATTACTTCATGGCAAATAGATGGGGAACACTGGAAACAATGACAGACTTTATTTTCTTGGGCTCCAAAATCACTGCAGATGGTGACTGCAGCCAGGAAATTCAAAGACACTTTCTCCTTGAAAGAAAAGCTATGACTAAACTAGACAGCATATTAAAAAGCAAAGACATTACTTTGTTGACAAAGGCCCATCTAGTCAAACCTATGGTTTTTCCAGTAGTCACATATGGCTGTGAGAGTTGGACTATAGAGAAAACTGAGCACCGAAAAACTGATGCTTTTGAACTGTGGTGTTAGAGAAGACTTTTGAGTCCCTTGGACTGCAAGGAGATTAAGCCAGTCAATCCTAAAGAAAATCAGTCCTGAGTATTCATTGGAAAGACTGATGCTGAAACCCCAATTCTTTGGCCACCTGATTCGAAGACTGACTCATTGAAAAAGACCCTGGTGCTGGGAAAGATTGAAAGCTTAAGGAGAAGGGTACGAGAGAGGATGAGATGGTTGGATGGCATCACTGACTCGATGGACATGAGAGGATGAGATGGTTGGATGGCATCACTGACTCGATGGACATGAGTTTGAGTAAGCTCCGGGACTTGGTAATGGACAGGGAAACCTGGTGTGCTAAAGTCTATGGGGTTGCAAAGATTCAGACACGACTGAGCAATTGAACTGAACTGAGCTGCATATTTCTTAATACAGGGAAGTAAATGGTAATATCTTTGTCATAGCTGATGAAGTTGTAATATAGCCAAATATTCTGGATCTTTGCTATTAAAACAAACAAAAAAAACAGATAAAGTTACCATCCATCTGATAAAGTTGTTGTGAGGAGTGAAAAACATGAATTGCTAGGCATCTCCACATAATAATGTGTTTTGGGTACTATGGTTCACTTTTTTTATCTAAATATTCACCATCAGATTATTGGGGAAAGTAAGCTTGAATGGCAGTTGAGATGAGTGAAAAGTGAGAAACTTTCAAATCATAGGATAGCAAGGCAGGAATAGAGAGTTGCAATGAAGTTTCAATAAATAAATCCTAGAACCAAAGTATGAGACCATCAGAAATGGCTTGGGACTGCCAGGACCCAAATCATTTTAGATCATTTCACAGTGTTATATTCCAATGAGTTTATTAATCTCTTCAAAGTGCAAGTGAATGTCACTGAGACATGTCTGAATTTATGAGACCCCATGGACCCCAAGGAATTCTCCAGGCCAGAATACTGGAGTGGGTAGCTATTCCCCTCCCCAGGTAATCTTCCCAACCCAGGGATCAAATTCAGGTCTTCCAAATTGTAGGTGGGTTCTTTAACAGCTGAGCCACCAGAGAAGCAATCTCTTAGATGTTCAATTTTATCATCTTATAAGACGGAATAATAATAGCATATATTTAGTTAACTGATAAATCACAAAGCCCCCATCATAAATCACATTTCATTGGATTGCTTTCATAATGATGGAAACATTCTTATCAAATATCAGGGCCATTTTCTTATTGTTCAGTCACCAAGTCGTGTCTGACTCTTTGCCACTCCATGGACTGCAGCATGCCAGGCTTCCCAGTCCCTCACCATCTCCCGGAGTTTACCCAAATCCATGTCCAATGAATAGGTGATGCCATCCAACAATCTCATGTTCTGTCAACTTCTTCTCCTTCACCCTTTAATCTTTCCCATCATCAGGATCTTTTCCAATGAGTCAGCTGTTTGCATCAGTTGGTCAAAATATTGGTGCCTCAGCTTTAGCTTCAGTCCTTCCAAAGAGTATTCAGGGTTGATTTTCTTTAAGATTAACTGATTTGACCTCTTTGCTTTCCAAGGGACTCTCAAGAGTCCTCAGTGCCATAGCTAAAAATAAATTAACAGATAAATTGCTTGCTTTGAAAATATATACTGAAACTATCTCATAAGTTTCAGGCAGAAATAGTGATTGGTAAGTGTGTTATATCTCTAACACAGTGATTTGCACATGGATTTGAGTTCATAAATATTGAATGATTTGATTAAAAAATAAAAAAATGATTTACACATGCTTAAATGGAAATGTTGTTGCTAAGCAAGTATTTGAACCCTTGAAGTCCACCTTCCTTGGGTTACTAATTCTCCCTTCTCTAATCTCCCTACCACTTTCTTCCATTCCTCCACCTCAGTCATATTTCCCTTTTATTCTCTTCTCTAGTCTCTCCATTCCCCTCTTCTCTTCTCTTCCAAACACAGCATGTTGAGTGGATAACTACTGACATGTAATTGTTACTATAGATTTTGGGTATCTGTGAAAAAGCAAATCGATGACAGGCAACCAACATGTATCTCACTAACTTTAAGTTTGTTCTAGAACAGAAAGTGATATTAAAGAACTTCATTTTTTTGTTTTTGTTTTTTAAAGATCAGACTCACTATGTTTAAAATATAAGGGAAAGATAAATGTTTTCCAGTAGATTTAATGAAACAGGATTACAAATTCTGAAGTTCTCTTTAGCAAAAATATACCACTTCAGCAAAACTCTGTAAATATTTATGACCTTTATTTATCTAAGGAGCTGTCTCCCCAACCTTTTGTGTTGCTTGCTAGATTCTGAAAAATCAAATTTTAAAAAACTAACATCTTCAAGAAGCACTCAAGTTGTTTTTAGGAGTGAGCACATTTGTCTGTAGCATTTGGGGAAACTAACTGCCACTACACTTACAACTTTTCTGAATTGATGACTCTTCTGAAAAAGAATCTCAGGAATGTGGTTATTTCCTACCTAGAGAGTGAAACTGAAAACAATATTGATTTGGCTGGTTCAATTCTAAAGAATTCTGGAAATAAACCTATATAAGTTTTACTATGCCCATCATAGCAGGAAGTAGTTATTCCATTTGGTTCAAAGATTTGAAATGCTCTTTACAGCACATGCTTTGGAGATATGACCTTTGGGTTAGAAGGATATAATCAGTTCATTGACAGGCAAAGGCAAAATTTTAATGATGTTATCTAATATGACAGTTTACCTTTAACTTCAGGTTTCTAGACTTCATGTCTTTATTTCATGAACAAAAGCAAGGTAATACAATAATTCAGCTGACTAACAATCTGCTTTTCTAAATGGAAGGTTAATGCTGACCTGTCAAATATTTTCTAAATTGCATTTATTTATTTACTTTTCTAAAAATACGTTTATTAGTCATCACTAACAATGATTTTCTCCATATTATGTTAAGTCCTGTGGTTACTAATATTACTAATGTTCAGTGGTAAATCAAATTATATTTTGGAACTATGTTCCCTCACCTCATCTTATAAGACATATAGATCCTCTCACTTCACTGATGTAGTAATTCACCTAGTAACTCTTGTTAACAAATAGGATACAGTAGATACTGAAAATTTGCTTGTGTGGAAGGACTCATGCTCTTGACATCTTAACAACAGTGTCCCTTCCAATCTGTAAATATGCTATACTTCTTCACTTACTTAGGTCTTCTTTAGTTTATCTCAGTAATATTTTGTAGCTTTCAGTGTACTTACATACATTTTGTTACTTTATTTCTAAATATTTCATTTTTAATACTATTATAAATGGTATTTTTCTCTACTTATATTTGTAGAACAGTGTCTGGTATAAGTAGGAGCTCAGTAAATATTTATTGGCCCATTACTAATTGGATTCTATGATCATCTGATATATCTCATTATTTTAATATTTATTAGGCAAACAAGGTTTTTTTTTAATTAGAGGAAGGTAGGCTTCTCATGGGAGTGATTACTGACATATCTGTTCTTTGTTTTGTCTATTTTCTTAATTCATTATGATATTTGGATATACCCTCCTAGAACTAAGTCCTTCTGTTTGGCCACACTACTCTTATAAGATTCTTTTTGGAGCTTTAGGTAATTTAATTGTTCATTTTTAGCTGTTGTGATTACTGTTCAATACCTAGCAACACAGTATTACAGTCAGAAGCTATAGATATAGAACATAGAAGTTTCTATAGTAAACAAGTTCTCCCTGGATTTTCCTTACTATGATATCTTTCTTGAATGCATTTACTTCTGGCTGTGCTGGGTATTTGTTGCTGTGTGGTGGGTTTTCTCTAGTTTTGGGGAGCAGGGGCTACTCTTTATTGTGGTACAGAGGCTTCTCATTGCAGTAGCTTCTCTTGTCCCTGAGCATGGGCTCTAGGGTTAAGCTTCCGTGTTACAATTCCTGAGCTCCACAGCACAGGCTCAATAGTTGTGGCACAGGGGATTAGTTGCTCTCTGGCATGTGGGATTTTCCTGGACCAGGGATGAATCCTGCCTCCATAATTGGCAGGCGGACTTTTTACCACTGAGACACCTGAAAAGCCCCCTTTATTATTATATCTTTAAGTAAAATGTGTTTTAAAGTAGAATTGCAAAGGGTAAATTCTACATGTGTAATATGAACAAATACAATGAATGTATTTATTCATACATTTAAGAAACATTTAATAGTGTAAGAGCCACATAATGTATAGACACTGAGGATAAAAAGATGAGTAAGATATGATGATTAGTTATATTATATTACCCATAATTACATTGTTATATAAGTGTATATGGATATAAGCATAACAAGTAAGTGTATATATAACTTATATCAGCATTTAAAGATATTAGTTATGGGATTAAATATTGTGAAAGCATTTAATTTTAACACAGTCACTGTAATTTTCTCAAAGGATAAAAAAAACTTCAATGACTTTTGGAGTTATACCAAGACCAAAAAAAGTTTTGGGGGTTAGAATGTCAGCAGGATAATAATTGAAATATTGTATCACATAATTTGAATAGTCAGTTTAAAATGTTATATTTATTGGAATCCATCATCCAAGGTGGTGAAACTGTTCAGAAAGGCAGCCATTTGTATTCTATTACTTCAGATAAGATTTGGATTTGCAAATTCAGCTTCATGCCTTTCTTTTATGGTTAAAATTTATAACCAAATAAAATATGAATCGAACAATCCTCTTGTCTGTAAATATATTGTCATTTAAATGCATGCTACACACATAGTAGGCTCTCTATAAATAAAAAATAATTACTAAATGTACACATCAGATAAAAAGAGTTTAAGTTTCTTATAAAAATACTTGGGGAATTAAAAATAATAATCATACATAAAAATTCACATTAAGCATTTGTGTTTCAAATTCAAATTTTCAACAGCAAATGAAAATCTCTTGTCACTGGAAAAGACTACCTTACTCTGTGTGTGAGGGAGGTATTCACAATATATTAATTATCAATTACTATACAGCTCAGGCACAATTAGTTTGTCAAATTTGTTTTATTTTTAGTAGATGTATAAGAAAATATTATTTTACAGTAGTAAGGATAATAATTAAATACAACTTTTGTAAGGTATATAAAAAGTCATATCATCCCAATTTTCATCTGAGAGTCAAAATTATAAACAAAATAAATTGATTATATTACCGAGGGTTTGATTACAGTTATGATGAATGGAGAATAACAACATTCCTACCAAAACCAAGTTTAAAAAGCTAACATTTCCCTTTAAAAAACTTTGGTTAAAGAATTGGAAAGAAGCTGAGGCACAACTTGAAAGAGATAAAATTCTGGAAAAAGGAGTAGCAGCTCAAAAAAAGAGCTCAAATTTTGCAGCCCATTTTGTTAGGACATTTGTCAATTCTAAATAAAGAGCAAGAAGTTGAAGTCTGGGAAAGAGCCCTGACTAAAAGCAGCTACCAAGAGACAGGAAAATTAACAGAGATGCAATATTCCCTCTAGGCTATGAGGGAAAGCTGATAGAGATAAAAGAATGTTCCAATTCCAGTGAGAAGAAAGGGTTGGGAATTGATTTCACTACCCTGTCAGTTTTCACATCAAGGCATTCAGTTAATTCTGAACTTTCGCAGTGTTGGAGGAAGCCACTACCTATGGCTGATTCTTGTTGATGTATGACAGAAAACCACAAAATTCTGTAAAGCAGCTATCCTTCAATTAAAAAGAATAAATAAAGAGGCAAAAAAATAAAGACAATTCTCTTGGTCTTTCCTGGAGATCTAGTGTTAAGACTCCACGCTTCCAATGCAGGAGGTGTGTGTTCAATCCCTGATCAGGGAACTAAGATCTCACATACCCAATCTGGTAATCATCTCAGATTCTCAGAACACACAGGAGGCTATCCTTCAGCAGGAGTGACAGCTCCAGAGACAGAGGTCAGCTTTTTTCCTTACAAATGAACTTTGAAACCTGTCAAAAAAAGTCTACTTTTTTTGAAATATAAAGCTCAGAATTTATTATTTTGTTAAGAGACAGGGGTTGAAATTCAAAAGACAATCAGGTATAAACAGACTCAGTGATAAACTTGACACTGTATTTCTAAGAAAATTTTTAAAATAGATATAATTAGTATATTTTAAATATAGGATAAAATATATCATCTGAAAATCCTACCTTGACAAACAACTCTGATAGCAGAATGGACACAATGGAGAAAGGAATTAGTGTACTGAAAGAAACTGAAAGGTGGAGTAATAGTACATATTCATAGTGAAGCACATAGAGAAATTAGGACTAGAAAAATACCATAAATGATATATGAGACAAAGTCAAAAGTCCAGCATATATTTTGTGTTTAGTTTTTTAATTTAAAGAAATGCTTAATTTAAGAACAGTTTTCTAATTATAGAAAAGTAATGCAAAGAGTACAGGCACCCCCTGTATACTTCTCACCCAGTTTTCCTATTGTTTTCCTTTTTAAATTTTATTGGAGTATAGGTGGATTCGCAATGTCTTATCACTTTCAGCTATACAGCAAAGTGAATCAATTACACATATACATATGTTCACTCTTTTTAAAGATTCTTTTAAAATGTCTAGCATATTTTTAACCAGAGTAATAGAAAGAGAGAAGGGAATATAGCAAAGCAATACTTCAAGAAATATAGAACAAGAATTTCCTTAAATCAAATACTAACATCAAATCACAGGTGCAATAAATTCTGTACTCCCAGCAAGATGAGTACAAAGAAATCCACATCTCTGTACATCATGATAAACCAAGCAAACACCAATAATACAAAGATGCTTTAATAGCAGCTATAAACAGACCACATTACACTTGTAAGAGCAACAGTAGCACTGTTCATAGAAATACAGAAACCAGAAAACAAAAACTACAGCCAGATTCAGACAAGTTAAAATGCTGCATATTATATATTCAGCAAAAACATCATCGTTAATGGATTTAAAGATAATTTCAAACAAGCTAAAACTAAGGAACATATTATTACACCTACCCTTACATAAATAATAAACAGTGTTGTTTGTGTATAAAGACTGTCATTCTAGATGGAAGCAGAAGAAGCAGGAAGAAAAGATTGCATTTGAAAGAGTAAATGTGTGTGTGATATATGTTGGATAGTGGCTATAAAAATATTTATAGAAAGAGTAAATATATATTTATATATATACATATAATTAAAATATATACCACCCAAAATGAGAGGATTTTAATATGATTGAGAATTGCCTAAAATAATAATTTGTATAAGATAAAATGATTCCAAAATTCATGTTTAATTTTCTACTATAAATTCTCAGTAAATAATGTACATATAATAAGTTGATCATATAATTTAAAAAGTAATTCAAAGAAGGTAAGAAAGTTGAATATATATCAAAACAATTAGTAAGATAGTACATATGAATATATAAAAATAGATAAATAAATATGGGACTTATTTAAAAAACTATATACTAAGTAAAAGACTAAGATTGTCAGATTAGAATTTTTAAAGCAGATTATATAGTCCTTACTAGACATGTATGTTAACTATATGCAGAGACAGACAGAGAGTAAATACTAGAGGATGGAAAAATTACATAATTCCAGGAAAAGCCCGACTGAAAGCCAGCTTCCATCCCTACACTGTTGCAGCCGCTTCTTAGTCTCTAGGTTGTATCTGACTCTTTGTGACCACATGGACCGAAGCCTCTCCCGCTCCGCTGTCCATGTGATTTCTGAGGCAACAACACTGGAGTAGGCTGCATTTCCTTCTCCCAGGCTTCTTCCTGACTCAAGGATCCAACTGCATCCCCTGCACTGGCGGTTGGTTTTCTACTGCTGAGCACCAGGGGAGCACTACATCCCTATATTAGTGTATACATAAAAAAGCAAACTTTAAAGCATTGTGTTCCTGGAGACAAAAAAAAAAAAAAAAAAAATTATGATGATAAAGGTGTATACATTTCAGGAAAATATAAACATTTGAAATCTATTTACCAACAATGACGTGACTTCAAATATATAATATTAAAAAAAATTTAAAGCAAAGAGTAGAAATAGAAAAAGTTACATTCATCCAGATGATGGTGTTGAAGTGCAGCACTCAATATGCCAGAAAATATAGAAAACAGGACTGAAAAAGGTAAATTTTCATTCCAATTCCAAAAAAGGGCATTGCCAAAGAATGTTCAAATTACCCCACAACTGCACACATTTCACGTGATAGCAAAGAAATGCTCAAAATTTTCCAAGCCAGGCTTCAACTGTATGTGAACTAAGAACTTCCAGATGTTCAAACCGGATTTTGACAAGGCAGAAGAACCAAAGAACAAACTGCCAACATTCATTGGGTCACAGAAACACCAAGAGAATTCCAGAAAAACATCTATCTACTTCACTGACTACACTAAAGTCTTTGCCTGTGTGAAAAGTGAAAGTGAAAGTCGCTCAGTAGTGTCCAAATCTTTGTGACCCCATGGACTATACAGACCATGGAATTCTCCAGGCCAGAATACAGGAGTGGGTAGCCTTTCCCTTTTCCAGGGGATCTTCCCAATCCAGGGATTGAACTCAGGTCTCCAGCATTGCTGGTGGATTCTTTACCAGCTGAGCCACAAGGAAGCCTGTATGGATTTCAACAAACTGGAAAATTCTTCTAGAGATGGGAATACCAGACTATCTTATCTGCTTACTGAGATATCTGTATGCAGGTCAAGAAGCAATATTTAGAACCAGATATGGAACAACAGACTGGTTCCAATTGGGAAAGGAGTACATCAAGGCTGTATATAAGCAGGGTGCTGCTTATTTAACTTATATGCAGAGTACATCATCCAAAATGCCAGGCTGAATGAAGCACAAGCTGGAATCAAGATTGCCGGGAGAAATATCAATAACCTCAGATATGGAGATGACACCACCTTATGGCAGAAAGTGAAGAGGAATTAAAGAGCCTCTTGATGAGAGTGAAAAAGGAGAGTTAAAACGCTGGCTTAAAATTCAACATTCAAAAAGCAAAGATCATGGCATCCGGTCCCATCCCTTTATGGCAAATAGATGGAGAAACAATGGGAAGAGTAACAGACTTTCTTTTCTTGGGCTCCAAAATCACAGCAGATGGTGACTGTAGCCATGAAATTAAAAAGACATTTTCTCCTTGGAAAAAAAGCTAATAAAAAACCTAGACAGTCTATTAAAAAGCAGAGACAATAGTTTGTTGACAAAGGTCCGTCTAGTCAAAGCTGATTTTTCCAGTAGTCATGTATGGATATGAAAGTTAGACCATAAAGAAGGCAGAGGGCTGAAGAATTGATGCTTTTGAACTGTGGTTTTGGAGAAGACTCTTGGAGTCCCTTGGACTGCAAGGAGATCCAACCAGTCAATCCTAAACGAAATCAATCCAGGATATTCATTAGAAGTACTGATACTGAAGTTGAAACTCCAATACTTTGGCCACCTGATGCGAAGAGCAACTCATTGAAAAAGACCCTGATGGTGGGAAAAATTGAAGGCAGGAGAAGGGGACGACAGAGGATGAGATTGTTGGATGGCATCTCTGACTCAATGGACATGAGTTTGAACAAGCTCCGGAAGTTTCACGAAGGACAGGAAAGCCTGGCATGCTACAGTCCATGGGGTCTCAAAGAGTCAGACATGACTGAGCAACTGAACAGCAACATTCACAGTGGGATATTTCAAAACATCTCCCACAAAACTGATAAAACAAGCAAAGAAATAGTAGGGATGACAGGAAATCGGCACAGAAATATTAACAATTTTGACCTAATTGATATAGATAGGATACTGAGAGTAACAACAAAAGAATGTACATTCCTTTCAACTATGTCTGTTCCAAATTTGGTTCTGTATTTGTTCAACAATGCAAACTTCTAGAAATTTCATAAGGGTCAAGTCACTCAGGATATATTCTTTGATACAGTCAAATTAATCCAAAAATAGTAACAGAAAAAATAGAGAATTTGTTTAGACATTGATTATTTTCCAGCAAAAAAAGCGTCATTGTCAAAATAAATTATGAAGTTAGTACTATGTTGAACTAAATGATTAAAAAAAAAGTTTCATGCCAAAATTAATGATTCATTTAATGGAAACAAATTTAGAATAGTATAGGGAATTCAGAACCTATAAGGAAATTAAGATCTTAAAATTCATATATAAAAAGAAACAAAAACACCCCAATATTGATAAAGCTATCTCAACTAATTTTTTAAAAGTTAACCTAAAGCTTAAAGAAAGGGAAAATAATAATATAAATTAATAAAATAGAAATTAGAAAATCAACAAAAT
This sequence comes from Muntiacus reevesi, assembly GCF_963930625.1. Classification (NCBI taxonomy): domain Eukaryota; kingdom Metazoa; phylum Chordata; class Mammalia; order Artiodactyla; family Cervidae; genus Muntiacus; species Muntiacus reevesi. The sequence goes on from NC_089257.1 coordinate 79,995,149, forward strand.
CAGTTCCTTTCAAAGATTAATAAAAATAACAAAATTCTATTAAGATTAATCAAGAAAAAAGAATAGGTACGATAAACCTTTAGGAGGAATGAAAAGGGGTCCTTCACTACTTATCAATTACATGTTAAAAAGATATACGTTAACATTAACAATCCTGTAGCGCTGAATTTGAAAATTCCAGTTAAATGGAAAAAATTCAAAAAAATGGAGGAGTTTAAAAATCAATAAAAAAGTAAAATATTGAAGTTGTTTTATATCTATATTAGAATTGAATCCATGTTTACAGCTTACGTTATAGAGATCTCTATGAACAAATTGATTCACCAGTAGAGTTTCTCCTGTGTTGTGTTTAAGACAAAAAAGCACCAATTTATATTTGGACAAATGCAATGTATAAGAAAAGAGAAAATGCTTCTGAACTAAGGAGGACAGCATAACTTTAACATCAAATATGACAATAAAATACATGAAATATAATTTACAGGCCAATATTTTCTTCGAAATAAACACAAAGTTGCTAAGCAAAATATTAGTAAGTAGACACTGGGATGTATCAAAAGGATAATGCCTCAGGACAAATTTGAATTAGTTCCAGAATGAAACTTTGTTTTTAAACACCATAGGTATGACAATGTAACTGATCAAATCAAGATAAAAAATAAAAAAGCGAGAGAAAAACTATTTTTTATTTCAATATATGATGATGTAGGTACAATCCAACACTTATTTAAATTAAAATCTCTCAGCAAACTAGCAATAGAAAGAACTTCCCAACTGAATAAAGAGCTTTGTGTTAGGTTGCTTTGAAAATGGAGGGCAATGATCTCTGCTTTTTTGGTACCATAATTACCCCTTATCTGCAATTTCACTTTCCATAGTTTCATTGTCTGCAAATATCAAATACAAAATTCAGGAAAGAAATAAACAAGCCCTAGAGAAGGCAATGGAACCCCACTCCAGTACTCTTGCCTGGAAAATCCCATGGATGGAGGAGCCTGGTAGGCTGCAGTCCCTGGGGTCACTAAGAGTCGGACACGACTGAGCGACTTCACTTTCATTTTTTACTTTCATGCATTGGAGAAGGAAATGGCAACCTGCTCCAGTGTTCTTGCCTGGAGCATCCCAGGGACAGGGGAGCCTGGTGGGCTGCCGTCTTTGGGGTTGCACAAAGTCGGACACGACTGAAGCAACTTAGCAGCAGCAGGAATAGGAGGTTTAAAATTGCTTGCTATTTTTAGCATGATGAAATTTTGGCCTGTCCCACCCGCTTTGTCCCACCCTGAATATGACTCATCCTTTTGTCTACCATAACCTGCTAGTTAGTCACTTAGTAGACATCTAAGTTGGTTGTTGCAGAATCACAACACTTTAGTTCAGTTCAGTCGCTCAGTCATGTCAGACTCTTTGCGACCCCATGGACTGCAGCAGGCCAGGCTTCCCTGTCCATCACCAACTCTTTGAGCTTGCTCAAACTCATGTCCATTGAGTGGTGATGCCATCCAGCCATCTCATCCTCTGTCATCCCCTTCTCCTCCTGTCTTCAATCTTTCCCAGGATCAGTGCTTTTCCAATGAGTTAGTTCTTCACATCAGGTGGCCAGAATATTGGAATTTCAGCTTCAACATCAGTCTTTCCAATGAATACTCAGGACTGATTTCCTTTAGGATTGACTTGTTTGACTTCCTTCAAATCATCTTCACTGTACTTTATTTTACTCAAAGTGTAAAAGCAATGATAATAGAAATCTGGACATGTCAAAGAGAAGCGGCAAACTACTTCCTTTAAGGGGAAAGAGGTAAGTTTTAAACTTCAGGAAAGAAAAAAAAAATATGCTGAGGTTGCTAAGATTTACAGTAAGTACAAATCTTCTATTCATGAAATTGTGAAGAAGTTTGTGCTAGTTTTGCTGTTGCACCTCAAACTGCAAAAGTCATAACCACAGTGCGTGTAAGCGCTTAGTTAAGATGGAAAAGGGGTCTTCCCTGGCGGCTCAGTGGTAAAGAGTCTGCCTGCTAACACATGAGATCGAGGTAGGATCCCTGGTCCAAGAAGATCCCATGTGCCACAGAGCAATTAAGCCGGTGCCCCAGAACTACTGAGCCTGTGTCCTAGAGACCAGAAACTGCAACTACTAAAGCCCATGTGCCCTAAAGCTCATGCTCCCTAACAAGAAAAAGCCATTTCATTGAGAAACTTGCATACTGCAAGTAGGGAGTAGCGCAGGCTCACAGCAACTACAGAAACACCCACACAGCAACGAAGATTTGGCACAGCCAAAAATAAATTAGTAAATAAAAGGAAGGAAAAGGATTAAATTTGTAAATATGATATTTTGAAAGAAAGAGACCACATTTACATAACTTTTATTACAGTATATTGTTAGAATTGTTCTGTTTTATGATAAGTGATTGTTGTTTATCTTCTACTGTGCCTAAGATAACTTAAAATTTGTCATATATATGTATGTATAGGAAAAAAACATAATACAGGGTCCAGTTCTATTTTCAGTTTCAGACATCTACTGTGGGTCTTGAAAAGTATCCCCTGTGGATAAGGGGTGGGGTGGCTACTGTATTCATGACCTTATTTAGCATTTCATCTTGTGTTACAACCTGTGCTGCCCTATGAAGAGGTCCAAGTAGTGAAGACATGAGTCACCTCCTGCCAACATCCTGTGGGGAACTCAGGACTCCCAGTTCAATAATCCACTAAGGAATGAATTCTGCCAATGAACACTGAGTGAGTTTGGAAGTGGAGCCTGTCTGGGTTGCCTTTTTGATTGCAGACATGAGAGACACCTGAGCCAAAGGATTTATTAATATCTAAACTCACACCAGAAATTGAGAGAAAAGAAATATTTGATTTTTTAAAGTCATTAGGTTGTGGCAATAAGTCTTAAAGTGGAAACAGGTAACTAATTCAAATTTCTAAAACATTTAAGAAAAATCTACAGTAATTTTAATAATTGTCAAAAGATACATTCTTAAGATTGAGAACAAAACACAAGTAACTTCTTATCACCACTTTACTTAGAGATCATTTTTATAGGAAATTCTAGGTGGAAAATAAACTATTTTAAAATGTAATTTTACATTTATTTCAAAAACATTGAAAATTTAAAATAAATGCAATAAAATGTGTTAAAATCTCTTCAGTGAAAACATCATTAAAAGAATTAAATTCTGAGGACTATACCATGTTGATAGGTTATATAAATCAAACTTTTCAAATGATAATTCACCCTAAGTTCATCTATGGATTCATTGAAATGCCAATTAAAATTCCATGTGGACTTTTCAAGATATTCACAAGCTGATTTTAAAATTGGCATGGAAGAGTAAAAGGCTAAGAGTAAAATGCTAAAAGTAAAAGGCCAAGACAACTTTGAAAAGCAAAATTAAAAAATGGAGCGTTTATACTATCAGATCTCAAAGCTTCTTATAAATTCAGCAATTAAACCTATGCAGTATTGGGGAAAGGATAAATACGTAGATCAGAACAGAAGTTATGTATAAGCATCTGATTTAAGAAAATGTGACACTACAGAACAGGGAAGAAAGGTGGGTCTTTTCAACAAAGTTTGAAAATGTTTAATTTTATATGCATATGAAAATATGACTCTTTTCCCTACTTCACACCATAAACAAAAATCAATTTCATATTTTTTTCAGGAAATATTTCTTAAATGTACACACTCTTATTCAAACACTACAAATACTAATCAAATATGATTTTTTGAAAAACTGGATGACATTAAATCTTTCCTGTATGTTAAGCAATTATTAAACCATTAAATGTTAAGATAGGAAGAAAAAGTACATATAACATAAATTTGAAAACAAATTGATATACCAAATATAGAAAGAATTCATATTTATCAAGGAGAAAACAGCAAATAACTTTTAAAAAGAATATCCAAGTAAGAAAATAAAATCACTAAAACATGAAATTGTGTGGATGAAACCAAACAAAGTAAGCCAAGTTGAAAAATGCATATATTGTAAGATTTCATCCACAAAGCTTGATAACAGGGAAAACTAATTTATAGTGTGGAAAATTAAGGGAGTTATTACCCTTGGTGTGTTAATTAGGAACTAGAAGAAAGCACAATGAGGGATCTGAGGTTTTAATAACACCCTATTATTCGCCCTATCACTAATTACATTAATATGTTCAGTGGATAAAAATCAGAAACTATACACTCGGCCTTTGTAATTTTATAGATGTTTTCTGTATGATATGCTTAATAAATACATTATTATTCTAAGTATCTATATAATAAAAGAAATTACAAGCCTTCCCATCCAAAATAAACTTTAACCCAAGATTACCATTCAGCATAGCTTCTGGCAAGGCTGAACCTGAAGTGAGACAGGCTTCTAAATTTTGTTCAGAAGTATCTTGGCTATGGGCTCCCCTGGTGGCTTAGCGGTAAACAATCAGCCTGCAATGCAGGAGAACCAGGTTCAATCTCTGGGTCAAAAAGATCACCTAGAGAAAGAAATAGCAAGCCACACTAGTATTTTTGCATGGGAGATCCCATGGGCAAGGGAGCCTAATGGGCTACAGTCCAGGGAGTTGCTAGAGTCAGACATAACTGAGCAACTAAGCTACCCCCATCTAGATGATGTGTAAATTTATAGTGTAATCTTATTTTTATTACACATGTGCACACACACACACATGTAATTGGAAATTTAATTTATGTAGTTAACATTTCTCCAGGCTTTTCTCCAGGTTTAGGAAGTAGAGATGAGGTGGGCTTAAGCTAAAAATTATTGTACAAATTCAGTAACAATTTCTGAACCTCAAGTCTCTATGTGAAATTTAAGTCATCCCAGCCCTGTATAATATTGTCCTCAGTAATCACTTGAAGTTATATTCCGTAGTGCCCAGCTGTTCTTGTCAACTTACAAAAGCCCTGTCAGCTCATTTTCCATTATTTTCTTCCTTGTCTCTTCTTTTACCAAAGCTAATCCAGAGGCATGTGCTGTCCATAAAATTTCATAAGATTACCCACTGCGGTCATTGCTTCAGCTGGTACTCATTCTAAGATTCCCCCACTGTGAGATAGCCACCATGCTGTGACAAACCAACCATGCCTGACTCTCCTCTGATGTACTAGGGTCTAGGGGGGATCAATGCCCCTGTCATTTTTGCAGATGCCTAGTGCTGAATTCTGTGACATGATTCAGAACTTAAATCTGGAATTAAGGACAATAACAAAAATGTACATGGAAAGAAACCTCAATAATTAAAAATAAAGCAAACCAAGAATACTTCAATACAAGCAAACTCCATGGGTGTGTGGTATGTATTTTGTCAAAAATATGAATTTAACATTTTAAAACATTTAAGTGCAGTGCTCAGACATTTCAGGAGCACAGTTGAAATGATGTATGTGTAAATTCCATATACAAACATTTATAGAAAAATTTCAGTGCTAATTTTCCTTCTTTATCATGTTTCATATTGTATTACACTGAAAAGTTAAAACTGAAAAGAAAGTATTAATAAGTAGCAAAGGGAAGAGATTATTAGTTCTAAAATTCAAGATCAATAAAGAAAAACATTAGTATATAAAAATATAAAATAAATATATAAATAAATACATAAAAATAAATATAAAATAAGTATATATTTTTGTTAAATATATAAAAATAAATATTAAAATATTTTATATTCTGAAATCTCCATTCTGAAACAACTGAAAAAAATACTGGTTTTGAGGAATACTCTGAAAATAAATGCAATTCATTGTTAGCATACTGGTTATCTATTTTTAAACAAGCTTTAAATTAGAAGATGAAAATAATTATAATAATGTAAACTTTAAATAATTAGCAGTAAATTTCTATAATAATTGTTATTCTAATGGTGAATTAAATGATTATTATAAGAAATGCTTCAGGAAAAATAACATTTTTAAGTATTTGAAAACATGTGTGACTAAATAAGGTTGACAGAGAGTAGTTATTCCAAAGAAAAATATCACAAAACTGTCTATACCAAGAAACTTCCAGAATACCCCAGTTGTAAAATCGCCTGAAAATATCAGGACTGAGTGACAAGACTTTTTTGTGGCCAAAAGTTACAAACTTACTAGATATCAGGTTTCCATAAAAGACTGAAATATTCTAAAATTAGTATAATTGTTAACGTTTCAAAAAAGTCGAAGCAAGATAATGCTTTCAAGAAATTATAACTTGTACCATGCCACAAAATTGCATGAGGCAAACCACTGAAAACGAAGCTCTTTGAGGATATTTCATTGGCATTACAAACCTTCATAATTCTTTTCTAGTAAAGTCAGTCATTCCAATAAACGTTCCTACTAACATAGCTTCTCAGCTAGCAGATTAGATCAAAACTAGAAAATGACCTGGAAATGTCCCCCATGAAAGGCTGTGCTAGATAAGCCTGAAATGAGTCTGACCCATGAGGAGACTGAATTGGGCCGAAATCAAGCTTTTATCTACCATATCTCTCATACAGCTGTGTTATCAAGCATTGCAAGGACAGGCATACTCCCTCAGGAAAGATGGGCATCCTTAGAATTAACTCTAAGGTAACCCTGAATATTCACTGGAAAGACTGATGCTGAAGCTGAAGCTCCAGTTTTTTGGTCATCTGATGCAAACAGACAACTCACGGGAAAAGTCCCTGATGCTGGGAAAGATAAAGGGCAGAAGGAGAAGAAGGTGTCAGAGGATGAGAGGGCTGGATGGCGTGACTGGCACAATGAACACGAGCACTTGGGCAAACTCTGGGAGATGGTGAGGGACAGGCACACCTGGCGTGCAGCAGTCCATGGGGTCACAAAGTCGGACGTGACTGGGTGACTGAACAACAGGCTGGGGTGGCCATGTGGGGATATCTTGAATGTGTATGTGTGTTATGGGCGACTAAGGATGAATTCAGTAAGTTACATTGTACGGTCTATTTCAAATACCTACCATACACATAAAAGACAGTAAAGGGAAATCTTAGTGTCTAGTAAATTAGGAAAAAATGGCTTCATAATTTTCACTTTTAAGAGATAGTAAGGCAGGAGGAGCCAAGATGGTGGAGGAATAGGATGGGGAGACCACTTTCTCCCCTACAAATTCATCGGAAGAACAACCAAACACTGAGCAAACTTCACAAAACAACTTCTGATAGCTAGCTGAGGACATCAGGCATCCAGAAAAGCAGCCCATTGTCTTCAAAAGGAGGTAGGACAAAAGATAAAAGATAAAAAGAGAGACAAAAGAGCTAGGGACGGATACCCATCCTGGGAAGGGAGTCTTAATAGAGGAAGTTTCCAAACACCAGGAAACCCTTGCACTGGCGGTTCTGGGAAGTTATCGAATCTTGGAGGGCAACCTAACTGGGAGGAAAAATAAATAAAACCCACAGATTACATGCCTAATAGCAACTCCCAGCAGAAAAGCACCCCAGATGCCCACATCCACCACCAGCAAGTGGGGGTGGAATGGAGAGAAGCGGGCGGCATTGCTTAGGGTAAGGACCGGGCCTGAGTGCCCTGAGGGCAATTGGAGGGAGCTTTTGTGAGATAGCAACTTAAACTGTGGGATAGCAAAAGAGAGAGAGAAAATTAACCTACCCAAACACACTGCCAGCTGTTCGCAGAACAAAGGAACCAAGCAAATCCAGAGGAGCTAGGCGGCTGCTGACCGGCCCAGTCCCACCGGAGGCAGGAGGCAAGGGGGAGGGGAAAGGAACAGGCTCGGCCCCAAGGACCGCATCCCCTACCACACGGCAAACAGGCCTCCAGTTTCTAACCAAAGACTTCCTGAGATTCTGGATGGTCGACATCTGCTGGGAGGGTCGCAGCTAAGCACAAGGCGCACACAACTGACCGGCGTGGGCAGAAACTGAGGCTGGGACCTCGGAGGGGAGAAGGCGCGCCACACCTGAGGAGAGTGTGCCCGTCAAGCTCCTGGCTGCCTATAGATATCAAGAAGTGTAAGATGGAATGAGGAGCTATCTGAAACTGAACCAAACCCACACTGACCGCAACACTCCAGAGAAATTCCTAGATAAATTTTTAACTTCTTTTTTTTAATTAAAAAAAAATTTTTTCTTTTCTTTTTTATATTTTATCTTTTGTTTTCTTTTAAAATTCCCTATTACTCCCTCATTACTCCTTAACTTTCATTTTCATATATTTTTATGATTTTTTTTTATTAGGAAAAAAAATTTTTTTCCTTTTTTTTTCTATTCTTTTTTTTCTCTTATTTTCTTTTAAAGTCCTCTATTACTCCTCTACTACCCCTTAATTATCATTTTCATTTCACTATAACCTTGCCAAAAAAAAAAGAGAGAGAAGCCCTATTTTTAAACTGAACTTCATATATATTCTAAAGTTTTTTGAGTTTTTATTTTTGTTTATAAAATTGTATTTTTAAGAGTCTAACCTCTACTCTAGATTTTTAATCTTTGTTTTTCAGTATGTGATATAAATTTTGGACATTTAAGAATCCAATATTCAGTTCCCGTTTTTATTCAGGAGTGTGTTGATTACTCTCTCCCACTTTTTTGACTCTCCATTTTCTACCTCAGAACACCTCTGTTTCCTCCTTTCCCCTTCTCTTCCCAGTCCAATTCTGTGAATCTTTGTGGGTGTCTGGGCTATGGAGAACACTCTGGGAACAGAGAACTGTGTAGATCTGTCTCTCTCCTCTTGAGTCCCCCGTTTTCTCCTCCTGCTCATCTCTATCTCCCTCCTTCCTCTCCTCTTCTTCATGTAACTCTGTGAACCTCTCTGGGTGTCCCTCATTGTGGAGAATCTTTTCACCATTAACCTAGAAGTTTTATTATCAGTGCTGTATAGTTGGAGAAGTCTTGAGACTACTGGAAAAATAAGACTGAAATCCAGAGGCAGGATACTTAAGCCCAAAACCCGAGAACACCAGAAAACTCCTGACTACAGGGAGCATTAAGTAATCAGAGACCATCCAAAAGCCTCCATACCTGCACTGAAACCAGCCACCACCCAAGAGCCAATAAGTTCCAGAGCAAGTCATACCATACAAATTCTCCATCAACACAGGAACATAGCCCTGAGCATCAACATACAGGCTGCCCAAAGTCACACTTAACACATACACCCATCTTAAAACTCATTACTGGACACTCCATTGCACTCCAGAGAGAAGAAATCCAGTTCCACGCACCAGAACACTGATGCAAGCTTCCCTAACCAGGAAACCTTGACAAGTCAATCGTCCAACCGCCCCCACTGGCTGAAACCTCCACAATAAAAAGGATCCACAGACCTCCAGAATACAGAAAGCCCACTCCAGACACAGCAATCTAAACAAGATGAAAAGGCAGAGAAATACCCAACAGGTAAAGGAACATGAAAAATGCCCACCAACTCAAACAAAAGTGGAGGAGATAGGGAATCTACCTGAGAAAGAATTTAGAATAATGATATTAAAAATGATCCAAAATCTTGAAAACAAAATGGAGTTACAGGTAAATTGCCTGGAGACAAGGATTGAGAAGATGCAAGAAATGTTTAACAAGGACATAGAAGAAATAAAAAAGAGTCAATTAAAAATGAATAATGCAATAAATGAGATCAAAAACACTCTGGAGGGAACCAACATTAGAATAATAGAGACAGAGGATAGGATAAGTGAGGTAGAAGATAAAATGGTGGAAATAAATGAAGCAGAGAGGAAAAAAGAAAAAAGAATCTAAAGAAATGAGGACAACCTCAGGGACCTCTGGGACAATGTGAAACGTCACAACATTCGAATCATAGGAGGTCCAGAAGAAGAAGACAAAAAGAAAGGCCATGAGAAAATACTCGAGGAGATAATAGCTGAAAACTTCCCTAAAATGGGGAAGGAAATAGCCACCCAAGTCCAAGAAACCAAGAGAGTCCCAAACAAGATAAACTCAAGGCAAAACACCCCAAGCCACATATTAATCAAATTAACAAAGATCAAACACAAAGAGCAAATACTAAAAGCAGCAAGGGAGAAACAACAAATAACACACAAAGGGATTCCCATAAGGATAACAGCTGGTCTATCAATAGAAACACTTCAGGCCAGAAGGGAATGGCAGGACATATTTAAAGTAATGAAAGAGAATAATCTACAACCTAGATTACTGTACCCAGCAAGGATCTCATTCAGATATGAAGGAGAATTCAAAAGCTTTACAGACATGCAAAAGCTGAGAGAATTCAGCACCACCAAACCAGCTCTTCAACAAATGCTAAAGGATCTTCTCTAGACAGGAAACACAGAAAAGTTGTACAAACGTGAACTCAAAACAACAAAGTAAATGGCAACGGGACCATACCTATCAATAATTACCTTAAATGTAAATGGGTTGAATGCCCCAACCAAAAGACAAAGACTGGCTGAATGGATACAAAACAAGACCCCTATATATACTGTCTACAAAAGACCCACCTCAAAACAAGGGACACATACAGACTAAAAGTGAAGGGCTGGAAAAAACTATTTCACGCAAACGGAGATTAAAAGAATGCAGGAGTCGCAATACTCATATCAGATAAAATCGATTTTCAAATAAAGGCTGTGAAAAGAGACACAGAAGGACACTACATAATGATCAAAGGATCAATCCAAGAAAAAGATATAACAATTATAAATATATATGCACCCAACATAGGAGCACCTCAATATGTAAGGCAAACGCTAACGAGTATGAAAGAGGAAATTAATAGTAACACAATAATAGTGGGAGACTTTAATACCCCACTCAAAACTATGGATAGATCAACTAAACAGAAAATTAACAAGGAAACACAAACTTTAAATGACACAATGGACCAGCTAGACCTAATTGATATCTATAGGACATTTCACCCCAAAACAATCAACTTCAACTTTTTCTCAAGTGCACACAGAACCTTCTCCAGAATAGATCACATTCTGGGCCAGAAATCTAGTCTTGGTAAATTTTAAAAAAATTGAAATCATTCCAGTCATCTTTTCTGACCACAGTGCAGTAAGATTAGATCTCAACTATAGGAAAAAAATTATTAAAAATTCAAACATATGGAGGCTAAATAATACACTTCTGAATAACCAACAAATCATAGAAGAAATCAAAAAAGAAATCAAAATATGCATAGAAATGAATGAAAATTAAAACACAACATCCCAAAACCTATGGGACACTGTAAAAGCAGTGCTAAGGGGAAGGTTCATAGCATTACATGTTTACCTCAAGAAACAAGAAAAAACTCAAATAAATAAGCTGACTCTACACCTAAAGCAACTAGAGAAGGAAGAAATGAAGAACCCCAGGGTTAGTAGAAGGAAAGAAATCTTAAAAATTAGGGCAGAAATAAATGCAAAAGAAAGTAAGAGACCATAGCAAATATCAACAAAGCTAAAAGCTGGTTTTTTGAAAAAATAAACAAAGTTGACAAACCATTAGCAAGACTCATTAATAAACAAAGGAAAAAGAGCCAAATTAACAAAATTAGAAATGAAAATGGAAGATCACGACAGACAACAATGAAATACAAAGAATCATAAGAGATTACTACCAGCAGCTCTATGCCAATAAAATGAACAATTTGGAAGAAATGAACAAATTCTTAGAAAAGTATAACTTTCCAAAACTGAACCAGAAAGAAATAGAAGATCTTAACAGACCCAACACAAGCAAGGAAATCGAAACTGTGATCAGAACTCTTCCAGCAAACAAAAGCCCAGGACCAGATGGCTTCACAACTGAATTGTACCAAAAATTTAGAGAAGAGCTAACACCTATCTTACTCAAACTCTTCCAGAAACTTGCAGAAGAAGGTAAACTTGCAAACTCATTCTATGAGACAACCAACACCCTAATTCCAAAACCAGACAAAGATGCCACAAAAAAAGGAAACTACAGGCCAATATCACTGATGAACATAGATGCAAAAATCCTTAACAAAATTCTAGCAAACAGAATCCAACAACGTATTAAAAAAATCATACAAAATGACCAAGTGGGCTTTATCCCAGGAATGCAAGGATTCTTTAATATCTGCAAATCAATCAATGTCAGGCACTACATTAACAAATTGAAAGATAAAAACCATATGATTATCTTAATAGATGCAGAGAAAGCCTTTGACAAAATTTAATACCCACTTATGATTAAAACTCTCCAGAAAGCAGGAATAGAAGGAACATACCTCAACATAATAAAAGCTATATATGACAAACCCACAGCAAGCATCACCCTCAATGATGAAAAATTGAAAGCATTTCCCCTGAAATCAGGAACAAGACAAGGGTGCCCACTCTCACCACTACTATTCAACATAGGTTTAGAAATTATGGCCACAGCAATCAGAGCAGAAAAAGAAGTAAAAGGAATCCAGATAGGAAAAGAAGAAGTGAAACTTGCTATTTGCAGATGACATGATCCTCTACATAGAAAACCCTAAAGACTCTACCAGAAAATTACTAGAGCTAGTAGGCGAATATGGTAGAGCTGCAGGATATAAAATTAACACACAGAAATCCCTTGCATTCCTACACACTAACAATGAGAAAACAGAAAGAGAAATTAAGGAAAAAATACCATTCACCATTGCAACAAAAAGAACAAAATACTTAGGAGTATATCTACCTAAAGAAACAAAAGATGTATACACAGAAAACTATAAAACATTGATGAAAGAAATCAAAGATTACACAAGTAGATGGAGAAACATACCGTTTTCATGGATTGGAAGTTTCAGTATTGTCAAAATGGCTATACTACCCAAAGCAATCTATAGATTCAATGCAATCCCTATTAAGCTACCAACGGTATTTTTCACAGAACTAGAACAAATAATTTCACAATTTGTATGGAAATACAAAAAACCTTGAATAGTCAAAGTAATCTTGAGAAAGAAGAATGGAACTGGAGGAATCAACCTGCCTGACTTCAGACTCTACTACAAAGCCACAGTCATCAAGATAGTATGGTACTGGCACAAAGACAGAAATATAGATCAATGGAACAGAATAGAAAGCCCAGAGATAAATCCACGAACCTATGGACACCTTATCTTCGACAAAGGAGGCAAGGATATACAATGGACAAAAGACAACCTCTTTAACAAGTGGTGCTGGGAAAACTGGTCAACCACTTGTAAAAGAATGAAACTAGAACACTTTCTAACACCATACACAAAAATAAACTCAACATGGATTAAAGATCTAAATGTAAGACCAGAAATTATAAAACTCCTAGAGGAGAACATAGGCAAAACACTCTCCGACATAAATCACAGCAGGATCCTCTATGACCCACCTCCCAGATTATTGGAAATAAATGCAAAAATAAACAAATGAGACCTAATGAAACTTAAAAGTTTTTGCACAATAAATGAAACTATAAGCAAGGTGAAAAGACAGCCCTCAGATTGGGAGAAAATAAAGCTACAAAGGATTGTTGACAAAGGATTAATCTCAAAAATATACAAGCAACTCCTGCAGCTCAATTCCAGAAAAATAAATGACCCAATCAAAAAATGGGCCAATGAACTAAACAGACATTTCTCCAAAGAAGACATACAGATGGCTAACAAACATATGAAAAGATGCTCAACATCACTCATTATCAGAGAAATGCAAATCAAAACCACAATGAGGTACCATTACACGCCAGTCAGGATGGCTGCTATCCAAAAGTCTACAAGCAATAAATACTGGAGAGGGTGTGGAGAAAAGAGAACCCTCTTACACTGTTGGTGGGAATGCAAACTAGTACAGCCACTACAGAGAACAGTGTGGAGATTTCTTAAAAACCTGTATATAGAACTGCCATATGACCTAGCAATCCCACTTCTGGGCATACACACTGAGGAATCCAGATGTGAAAGAGACACGTGCACCCCAATGTTCATCGCAGCACTGTTTATAATAGCCAGGACATGGAAGCAACCTAGATGCCCATCAGCAGATGAATGGATAAGGAAGCTGTGGTACATATACACCATGGAATATTACTCAACCATTAAAAAGAATTCATTTGAATCAGTTCTAGTGAGATGGATGAAACTGGAGCTCATTATACAGAGTGAAGTAAGCCAGAAGGATAAAGAACATTACAGCATACTAACACATATATATGGAATTTAGAAAGATGGTAATGATAACCCTATATGCAAAACAGAAAAAGAGACACAGATGTACAGAACAGACTTTTGAACTCTGTGGGAGAATGCGAGAGTGGGATGTTTTGAGGGAACAGCTTCGAAACATGTATATTATCTATGGTGAAACAGATCACCAGCCCAGGTTGTGTGCATGAGACAAGTGCTCGGGCCTGGTGCACTGGGAAGACCCGGAGAGATCGGGAAGAGAGAGAGGTGGGTGGGGGGATCGGGATGGGGAAATACATGTAAATCCATGGCTGATTCATGTCAATGTATGACATAAACTTCTACAATATTGTAAAGTAATTAGTCTCCAACTAATAAAAATAAATGGAATAAAAAAGAATCACGTGCAGAGAAATGCAAAAAAAAAAAAAGAGAGAGAGAGAGAGATAGTAAGGATAGCAAGGTGAGATAAGAAAGTCTTCCTAAGTGATCAATGTAAAGAAATAGGAGAAAACAATAGAATGGGAAAGACTAGAGATCTCTTCAAGAAAATCAGTGATACCAAGGGAACATTTCATGCAAAGACAGGAACAATAAAGGACAGAAATGGTATGAACCTAACCGAAGCAGAAGATATTAAGAAGAGGTCGCACAAATACACAGAAGAAATATACAGCAAAGGTCTTTATGACCCAGGTAACCACAATCGTGTGATCACTCACCTAGAGCCAGACATCCTGGAATGTGAAGTCAAATGGGCCTTAGGAAGCCTCACTATGAACAAAGCCAGTGGAGTTGATGGAATTTCAGCTGAGCTATTTCAAATCCTAAAATACGATGCAGTGAAAGTGGTGTGCTCAATATGAGAGCAAATCTGGAAAACTCAGCAGTGGCCATAGGACTGGAAAAAGTCAGGTTTCATTCCAGTCAGAAAGACAATGTCAAAGAATGTTCATATTGCCACACAATTGCACTCATCTCACATGTTAGCAAAATAATGCTCAAAATTCTCCAAGCCAGGTTTCAAGAGCACATGAACTGTGATTCTAAATGTTCAAATTGGATTTAGAAAAGGCAGAGGAACCAGAGTTCAAATTGCCAACATCTGTTGGATCATAGAAAGAGTAAGAGAATTCCAGAAAAACATCTACTTCTGCTTCATTGACTGCACTAAAGCCTTTGACTGTGTGGATCACAACAAACTTTGGAATATTTTTAAAGAGTTGGAAATACCAGACCACCTAACCAGCTTCCTGAGACTGGTTACAAATTGGGAAAGGAGTGTGTCAAGGTTGTTTATTTTCACCCTGCTTATTTAACTTCTATGCAGAGTACATCATGCAAAATGCCAGGCTGGATGAAGCACAAGCTGGAATCAAGACTGCCGGGAGAAATATCAATAACCTCAGATATGCAGATGACACGACACTTATGGCAGAAAGCTAAGAGAAACTAAAGAACCTCTTGATGAAAGTGAAAGGGAGCAGTGAAAAATCTGGTTTAAAACTCAACATTCAAAACATGAAAATCATGGCATACAGTCCAATCAGTTCAAGGCAAATAGATGGGCAAACAATGGAAACAGTGACAGACTTTATTTTGAGGGGCTCCAAAATCACTGCAAATGTTGACTGCAGCTTGCTCCTTGGAAGAAAAGCTATGACAAACCTAGGCAGCATATTAAAAAAACAAAACAAAACAAAAAACAGAGACATTACTTTGCCAACAAATGTCCATCTAGTCAAAGCTATGGTTTTTCCAGTAGTCATGTATGGATGTGAGAGTTGGACCATTGATGCTTTTGAACTGTGGTGTTGGAGACGATTCTTGAGAATCTTTTGGGCAGCAAGGAGATCAAACTAGTTAATCCTAAAGGAAATCAGCCCTTAATATTAATTGTAAGGTCTCATGCTGAAGGTGAAACTCCAATACTTTGGCCATCTGATGCAAAACACTGACTCCTTAGAAAAGACCCTGATGCTGGGAAAGACAGAAGGCAGGAGAAAGGGATGACAGAGGATGAAATGTTTGGATGGCATAGTGTCACTGACTGAATGGACATGAGTTTGAGCAAGCTCCGGGAATTGGTGATTGAGAGTGAAGTCAGGTGTCCATTGGGTCACAAAGAGTTGGACACGACTGAGGGACTGAAATGAAGGAAATATTTCATCAAATGATAATTTAAAGTTGCATGTTTCACTTCTCACTCTGGCCCAACCTGCTTGTGACACTTACAAAGTTATAAATAAAATGAGATCAGTTAAAATATTCCCTACTGTTCAATGAACTGCTAATTTAACCTCTTCTCTTTCTAGATGAACATATATGAAGTTTGCCAGTTCTTTAAATCAAAAGTAATCCACTCTATGTCATAGTCTATAAGGCTAGGAGAAATTCAGTTTTTATAACTGCATTCCTTTTTGTAGGTTCTATACATGTGTTCAATTTAGAGCTTCAGGCAGGCCTCCCATGTCTTTTATCCATACTAGTTATTCGGATATCTTCATTGTCCATGACACCATGATTTCTGAATGGCAGGTAGTAAATAAAGCCTATAGCTGTCTGACAATGCAGATGTTTGCCAGGTCAAGCATTCTTTCTCCACAAAGTCATTCTTCTCTATGGCTTTACTATATCACTACAGACTTTCAAAAATAGTGAGGTACATCTAATTTGGAGAACAGTAAGTTCCCTCCCACTCTTTTCTGACCAAAGAATTAACTTCTACCCCAAGGATAGGCACAATGACCTTTGGGGCTCCAAGTACTCATTAATCTCCCTTTCCCCTCTGAGAAAATTTTTGCTTAATCATCTCAATGAGGACTTAGGAAAACAGATACTAAGGAGGATACTTCTTCAAGAAGATTCTATTTTGAAAATAATACAAAAGTGCTAAAAAGCAAAAATAAAAAATAAAAAATAAATAAAAATCAGTATGCTTTATTATCTCACAACAAGGAGGAGCAAAATATCACAAACTAAAAGTACAAAATAGTATTTTAATAAATCATCTTGTCATTCTCTTAGAGTGAACATTACTGCAAAAAAAAAAATCATTTCTCATTCTGAGCATTTTTTAATGCATAGAATAAAGTAGACTTCTCCAGCCAATAACTCTTTCACGTGGTGCTAAACATTTATTTTCCTCATTGCATTAGGTTCAAGCCTCTGAGGAACATGTCATCATGTTAGTAGCTCAGTCGTGTCTGATTCTTTTCAATCCTGTGGACTGTAGCCTAACAGGCTCTTCTGTCCATGGAATTCTCCAGGCAAAAGTACTAAAGTGGGTAGACATTCCCATCTCCAGGGGATCTTCCTGATGCAAGGATCAAACCTGGATCTTCTGAATGCATTCCAGGCAGATTCTTTATTGTCTGAGCCAGCAGGGAAGCCAAGTGGTTATTTGGCACCTAGCCTAATGCCTCCAATGAATTCTTTAGTCATAGAACTCTTCCTAGTTTTTAAGCCTAGAAAGTTGGAGGAAAACTATATTAAAATTTAAGGATACTTTTTCAGTCCTTTCCAGGATATCAGCCTATGGTTAGAAGATAGAAGAAGGTTCCAAGATGGAGAGTCTTGCCATGATCACTATTAGGGTCTCCCAAGAAAAGCATCCATCACCCAATGAGTGGTTTAGCTATTTTTATTTCCCCCTGGTGATTCACCTTAATGAATTTGGAGCACCACGATAGTGATGACAACTTGATCCTTCTGATGTGTGATGAAGCTTTCTCTTTTGCAGATCTATTACACAGGTTTGATATATATTTAGTGAGTGGATGTATGGATAGATGGATGGATATTCCAAGATGGAGATCTGTTGGTTATTTATTGAGAAGAAGTTAAGTTTTCATTCTTATCTGGATTAATATGCTATATACACATAAAATGTATAAATATCCTCTGGAGAAAATAACTCAAATCCAATAGTCTGAAAGTAAAACCTAGCTTCAAGTAGAATTATTTATCAAGCACAAATAAAGCACAACTAGAAATTGATTTGCTGCTGAAAAATAGCATATTATGCCAACCCAAATATGCCACTTTTATATATTGATTATTTTGAGATATATGCACATTATAAAAAAGCAAATGAAGAGAAAGAGGTTTTGTATGAACTCCCCATATCTCTGCCTAAAAAGAAATACTCCAAAAGGAATTCAAAGATCATAAATTCCATCTTTGAGAACTTCATCCATCAGGAAAGACTGATTAGGAGACTAGAAGTCAAGACCAGAACCAAACTTTGTCACAGGCTATCATATCTCCCATCTATTCTTATAAAATCCCACTCATTTTTCCTAAAAATCATTTACTCTCACCTAAGAAATCTAGTCCCCCCCTTCCTTTCCCTATTAAGATGTTGTTTAATCTTGAGTTCTATAAGACATGTCTTTGGGTTACTGATCTTGCCCTGGGTACCTCTCATGTATACATGAGGAATGAATGTTAATATATTTCTGTTTGTTTTTTTATTGTTAATCTCTGTTTTATTATAGAAGTCTCAGATAAGAACTCAAAGGATAGAGCGAAAACTTATTTTCCTCTTCTCCACACTTTAAATTCATCCAGAGGAAGAGTGGTCTATTTAACAGCCTCAACTGAGTATCTGCCTTTTATTAACTAGGAATATTTTTAGGTACCCAAGTGGCTCAGGTTAGAAGGGTGAAACTTTCATAAATGTGTTCAACAGGATGTGTTAGGTGCTGCCATTGTGCAAACAACAGACAAATCTCAGTGGCTCGGCACAATATAGTTCGTGTGTCACTCAACTACACATTCAAAGCTGATCAAGTGAAGGCTCTGCTTCACATAATCCTTCAAGGTCTTGCTCTGACAGATATGCCATCATTTCATAACTGCAAGCATGAAGCATCCTTTGACAGCATGGTTGAGCATCTGCATCCACACTTAACGTGGCACACATCATTTCCCTTCATGGATCACTAGACAGAACTAGTCATACAGCCTCAACTAATTACAACAGGTCAGGGAAGTGAACTCTTCCTTTGTTCCCAGGAAAGAACTTGGTATAAAAAGGGCCTAGTGACTCAGTGGTAAAGAATCTGCCTGCAATGCAAGAGCTACAGGAGACTTGGGTTTGATCTCTGGGTCAGGAAAATCCCCTGGATTAGGGCATGGCAACCCACTCCAGTATTCTTGCCTGGAGAATCCCATGGACAGAGGAGCCTGGTTGGCTATACCGTCCATATGATTGCAAAGAGTCAGACATTATTGAAACAACTTAGCATACACGCAAACAGAAGTGAAGCAATCATTTTAACACTGTGTGTCATATGCAATAAATAAAATTGTGCTTACAGGCCTGAATACATACCTTAGCATTAATTCTTGCATGCTATATAAGTTGTGCAAATTATTTTATCTTGCTGACTCTACTTTATCATCTAAAAGTAGAAATAATGAATACATATGGTTATTGCGATGATAATATAAAATAATGGAATATATGAAGCCCTGACACATAGAAGTTTTTCAACAGATGGTGGCAGTAGTAGTTTTTCCTATAATATCTAGCACAACAGAGTCAATCACTTACTGTCAGGAGCAATCATCATCCTTAGCTATATAATGGATTAAGCCGGAGAGCTTAACAGATGACCATGCCTAGACCCTACTCTCAGATTCTTATAGGAGTGAAGCCAAAGCATTAGTACTTTCTTTTTAAAATTATTTTTAGTTTTTAATTGGAGGATAATTGCTTTATAATACTGCATTTGTTTCTGTACAACAACACAAATCAGTCATAACTATATATATACATATATATATAATATATATACATATATATCCCATCCCTCTTGAACCTCCCTCCCACCCACTCTTTCCACCCCTCTAAGTCATCACAGAGTTCCAGATTGAGCTTCCTGTGTTATATAGCAACTTCTCACTAGCTATCTGTTTTACATATGAGAGTGTATATAGGTCAATGCTACTTTCTCAATTCATTCCACCCTCTTTTTCCCCTAATGTATTCACAAGTCCATTCTTGTGCTTGAATGAGTCCTATGATTCTTCCCTTTTTGATTCCTTTTTGCTCCCAAAGCATTAGTATTTTCAAAATTATGTTTGTTTCAGCATGAAAACAGTGTTAGATACCTCTCCAGTAAGATGAAAAATAAAGTATACATATATGGTTGACGTAAATTAGTTGTCTTTCTCAGAGATTCTTTACTTTTTTAAAATATATAACTCATTAATCCACTACACTGTTTGAAGAAAGAAATAATCATGTTTTCCACAGTGAAATATTTTGCTATTACAGTTTAACAATCAGTTTCTCTCACAGCAAACAGGTAAGAAGGTAGATGGTATAAGAATATTTTTCTCATGGTGGAGTAAGAGCAAAAGAAAATCCATAGATATAAAACATCTAGATATAAGTGTAACTAAGGTGGCATCACCTTGAAGTGCAATATCTATTTCAAACTAAAGCAAGAGATCTAGTTTACATTTTACACATACCCTCAATAAAAGACTCTCAGAACATTTTTTTTTTTTTTATGGAGATATACTAATGAGAAAAAAAATGCTACTTTAAATTCTATATTGGCACAAACAGTAAGAGAGCATTGTATGAAATAGTCTAGAGCATAAAACATACAATTTAAGTAATTTTCACAAGCTAAAAATGTTTCTATTTATTTTGTTAAAGAGGGAGAAAAAAGCACTGGTGGCAAAAGTACAAATTATAAAATATCATAGCAGTTTTGGAAGACACTTTAAATTTGTAATTTTGCACACAAAGATAACATGATTAATTGATAACACTCCATTCCCTTCACTTCTTTTAAAAATACCACTAACAATTCTAAAGTGTATTACCAGCACTCTATGGCTGGCAGATCATCTCTATTGCATCCATGCTACACTTTGATACTTGCTTCAAGTCACCACTAAGGCATCATGAATGAGCAAGCTTTTTAGAGTATGAAAGGATTTTCCCTGGATACAGAGATATGACAATATAACCTCCTGAACTTAGGTTAAAACAAAACAAAGTCACTCCATGTATGGTTACTTTCCTTCATTTAGTTAACCATTTGGGATTTAAATCAGCAAATGTAATGAACATCTATTACATCTAAAGAAACATATTTATAATTTCAAAGTTTCGAATATCCATTTATTAAAATATTCTTAATGTATTATGCATATATTTAAAGTGCACAAGTACATTTTCATGTATAAATGTACAAGTATTACACATATTTACATGCTTAGATATTCTACATATTTAAAGTACATTAATAAGCAAAATCTATTTCTCCCCAAGTATTTATTGAATACTTAGCATATTCAAAACACTAGTATCTTAAGTTATTTTTGGCATTTTTTTCTGTTTTGTTTTTGTTGGTTATTCTTTCAATTCTTCTTAAATTATTGGAGTAGTCAACAAAAGGAAAACACTAAGATCAAAGAGACATAAAAGTGAAAGTAAGTATGCATGACACAATTTTACAACAACAAAACTGCTTGAATATGTAGGGAAGAGCAAAGGTAAAGTGTGCATAATATTTAAATGTGTCAATCAACATATAAAATGATGGCAAAATATTGTTATTACTATTTATATGAATAAGTCCTATACAGACTTGTGAAGAAACAAAATAAAAATGCAAAATGAAGAAGTAAATATGTACATTATATCTAATTCAATTTAAATATACAGGGCAATTTGAGAATATAATGAAGAAAAATATAGGAAAATAAATATGAATATAAATAATAAATGCCATAATTAAAAATGATGTATTATGACATTGCAATGACTTGTTTGTTTAACCATTATTCATGTATGTAGGAGCCAAAGAGTGCAACTGTTAAGAGGAAAGTTTTCAAAGCATACAGATATGACTTACAAATTAAATTCTGCTACTTGGAGCTCTACAGCTTTGAACGTGTTTGAAAACCTTTGACCACATGGTACTTAGTTATACAATGGAGATTTAATACTATCTATTTCAAAACTTTGTAAGGATTAAAAATAGCATTACCTGGACTATTACACAATCCAACAGATAAATGTGGACAATAATAAAGTAAAATAAAAATAAAGAAATATAGTGAATATAAAGCTAATAAATCAGAATAAAAATATGTGGACACAAGTGTTTATAACTTAAAGCACTAAACATAAAAGTTTATTGCCCTGAACCTCCAAAAGAGTAAAGACTTGAACTTTAATAAGTCCAATTAAAGAATATTAATAATGATTATAATAAAACAAGTGGATAGAAGGTAGCATTATTGAAATCTGTATAGCTAATACTGATATAACAGTCATGAGAATAATGTGACCAATATTAACACATTGGCATTGTTTTTATATATTTCAAGATTAATTGAGACTTTTGCAATTTTTTCAAGCCTGTCTTTTCACTCTCTTCTATATCAAATATGGTATTATCAAAGTAAAAACCTGTTTGCTAAGGTTTCCCAGGCGGCTCACTGGTAAACATTTCACCAGCAATGCAGGAGATGCACATTTGATCCCTGGGTTAGGAAGATCCCCTGGAGAAGGAAATGGCAAAATCCACTGCAGTACTCTTGCTTGTGAAATCCCATGGATAGAGGAGCCTGGTGGGCTACAGTCCACGGGGTCACAAGAGTCGGGCACAACTTAGCAACTAAACAACAACAGGAATAAACAAAATAAAATTCAGAATGATGATTCTTATAAGACGGCAGTCCTAAGATGGTCCTAAGATGGTAGAGGAATAGGACAGGGAGACCACTTTCTTCTCCACAAATTCATCAAAAGATCATTTGAATGCTGAGCAACTTCCACAAAACAACTTCTGAACACTGGCAGAGGACACCAGGCAGCCCCAAAAGGCAGCCCATTCTCTTCTAATGGAGATAGGACAAAATATAAAAGATAAAAAGAAAGACAAAGAGTTAAGGATGGAGACCCATACTGGGGAGGGAGTAGTGAAGGAAGAGATGTTTCCAAACAGTAGGTAACCCTCTCACCAGCAGGTCTGTGGGGAGTTTTGGAGTCTCAGAGGGCAGCATAACTAGGAGAAACAAAACAAAACAAAACACAGACTAGTTACCTAACCACAACTGCCAGTAGAGAGGTAGCCCAGATGCTTGCTATTGCCACCAGCAAGCAGGGGCTTAACAGGGATGTGGGTTGCATGCTTAGGATGGACAGGGCCTGAAAGCCCTGAGGATAATCTGAGGGAGCTAACGTGATATAGAAACCCAAACTGTGGGAGAGCTAGAGAAAGAAAAAAAAAGAGAGAGAAACTTTCCTGTGAAAAGTTCTAACCAAGGCACAGCCTGGCCTGCTCACAGAACAAAGGACTGAGCAAACACCAGAGGAGAGCTAGCCAGCTGCGGACTGGCCCTCCCCCGCCAGAGGCAGAGAGGCAGGAGGGCGACAGCTAGAGCTGGAAGGCAAGGGGCAATCACAGGCCCAGAGATGGCATGCTCCACCAAACTGTGAGCATGCTCCCAGTTGCTAACCAAGTCTTCCTGGAATCCTGGATGGTTGACATCTGCCAGGAGTGTCGCAGCCAGAGATCAGCTCCCCAGAGGAGAGACACGGCACACCTGAAATGGCACTCTTATGACACACCCAGGACCAGCACCCAAGACGCAGCTCACCTGGGACAGTGTGCTTGTCAAGCACCTGGTCACGTGAGCTGCTGGGACCTGGGAAAGGTACAAAACGCATGCCTAATGGAGTCTGTGCCTTTGTGGATAACCAGGGAACCTAAACCTGAGCAGCTTAGACCTGGAAGTGCACGCAACCCAGGCCCGCTTTGGACAGTTACCCTGCAGAGCACCTTGGAGCCTGAGCTGCATAGGCCAGGAAAGCACACAGGCCATGAGCGGGGGCAAACCCAGTGTGGTTCATACACTGCGAGCGCTCACCACACACGCCAGTGATACTTGTTTGCAGTGTCCCTCCCTCCCCACAGCACAACTGAACAAGTGAGCCTAAATAAGTGACCGCCTTCACCCCCTTGTGTCAGGGCAGACATTAGACACCGAAGAGACCAGCCAACAGAGGAAGCCAAAATAAACAAAAAGGAAGAAACTACTCTGAAAGTCATAGGTGCAACAGGTTAAAACCCTGAAGTTAGCATTGACTAAGCATTGGAAGGGGCCTACAGACCTTGAGAACAAGTGCAACCTGGAACAAGGAACTATCTGAAACTGAACTGACCCCAAACTGCCCTCAACAGCTCCAGACAAATTCCTAGATATATTTTTATTATCATTTTTTAAAACATCTTTATTTTTTAGTTCTTTATTACTCCTCAACTTTCATATTTATAACCTACTATTATCTGGCAAAAGACCCTACTTTAAAATCAAATTTCATATATATATATATATATATTATAATTTTTATGATTGATTTTATTTTATATTTTTAACATTGTATTTTTGAGAGTCTATCCTCTACTCTAGATTTTTAATATTTGCTTTTTGGTATTTGTTATCCATTTTGTACCTTTAAGAATCTAATCTTCAGTACCCAATTTTACTTAGGAGTGTGGTTACTGGCCTAATTGCTCTCTCCCCTTTTGACTCTCCCTTTTCTCCCCAAGGTCAGCTCAATCTCCTCCCTCCCCCTTCTCTTCTATACTTAACTCTGTGAATCTCTCTGGTAGCTCTGGGTTGTGGAGAACACTTAGGGAACTGATTATTGGCTAGATGGTTCTCTCCCTTTTTGACCCCCTGTCTTCTCCTCCTGGTCACCTCTATCTCCCTCCTCCCTCTTCTCTTCTCCATGTAACTCTGTGAACCTCTCTGGGTGTCCCTCACTGTGAAGAATCTTTTCACCATTAAACTAGACGTTTTATTACCTGTGCTGTATGAATGGAGAAGTCTTGAGTCTACTGTAAGAATAAGACTGAAAACCAGAGGCAAGAGGCTTAAATACAAAACTTGAGAAGAAAAAACTCCTTACTCCAGGGAACATTAATCAACAAGAGCTCATTCAAAATCATCCATACCTACACTGAAACCAAGCTCCACCCAAAAGCCAACAAGTTCCAGAGCAAGACATACCATGCGAATTCTCCAGCAATATAGGAACACATCCCTGAGCATTAAAACACAGGCTGCCCAAAGTCACACTAAACCCACAGACACCTCAAAGCTCACTACTGGACACTTCATTGCACTCCAGAGAGGAGAGACCCAGCTCCACCGACCAGAACACTGATGTAAGCTTCCCAAACCAGAAACTTTGACAAGCCACTCAGTTCAGTTCAGTTCAGTGGCTCAGTAGTGTCCAACTCTTTGTGACCCCATGAATCGCAGCACACCAGGCCTCCCTGTCCATCACCAACTCCCGGAGTTTGCTCAAACTCATGTCCATGGAGTCAGTGATGCCATCAAACCATCTCATCCTCTGTTGTCCCCTTCTCCTCCTGCCCCCAATCCCTCCCAGCATCAGAGTCTTTTCTAATGATTCAACTGTTCACGTGAGATGGCCAAATTATTAGAGCTTCAACATCAATCTGTCCAATGAACACCCAGGACTGATCTCCTTTAGGATGGACTGGTTGGATCTCTTTGCAGTCCAAGGGACTCTCAAGACTTTTCTCCAACACCACAGTTCAAACATATCAATTTTTCGGCTCTCAGCTTTCTTCACAGTCCAACTCTCACATCCATACATGACCACTGGAAAAACCATAGCCTTGACTAGATGGACCTTTGTTGGCAAAGTAATGTCTCTGCTTTTTAATATACTATCTAGATTGGTCATAACTTTCCTTCCAAGGAGTAAGCGTCTTTTAACTTCATGGCTGCAGTCACCATCTGCAGTGATTTTGTAGCCCCCCAAAATAAAGTCTAACACTGTTTCCACTGTCTCCCCATCTGTTTCCCATGAGGTGATGGGACCAGATGCCATGATCTTAGTTTTCTGAATGTTAAGCTTTAAGCCAACTTTTTCACTCTCCTCTTTCACCTTTCATCAAGAGGCTTTTCAGCTCCTCTTCACTCTCTGCATAAGGGTGGTGTCATCTGCATATCTGAGGTTATTGATATTTATCCCAGCAATCTTGATTCCAGCTTGTGCTTCTTCCAGCCCAGCGTTTCTCATGATGTACCCTGCATATAAGTTAAATAAGCAGGGTGACAATATACAGACTTGACGTACTCCTTTCCCTATGTGGAACCAGTCTGTTGTTCCATGTCCAGTTCTAACTGTTGCTTCCTGACCTGCATACAGGTTTCTCAAGAGGCAGGTCAGGTGGTCTGGTAGTCCCATCTCTTTCAGAATCTTCCACAGTTTATTGTGATCCATGCAGTTGAAGGCTTTGGCATAGTCAATAAAGCAGAAATAGGTGTTTTTCTGGAACCCTCTTGCTTTTTTGATGATCCAGCAGATATTGGCAATTTGATATTTGGTTCTTCTGCCTTTTCTAAAACCAGCTTGAACATCTGGAAGTTCTCGGTTCATGTATTGCTGAAGCCTGGCTTAGAGAATTTTGAGCATTACTTTACTAGTGTGTGAGATGAGTGCAATTGTGCGGTAGTTTGAGCATTCTTTGGGATTGCCTTTCTTAGGGATAGGAATGCAAACTGACCTTTTCCAGTCCTGTGGCTACTGCTGAGTTTTCCAAATTTGCTGGCATATTGAATGCAGCACTTTCACAGCATCACTAGTCCAACCCAAACCATAGGTAGCAACCTCCACAATAAAGAGGAACCACAAACTTCCAGTCTGCAGAAAGGCCACCCTAAACACAGCAATCTAAGCAAAATGAAAAGGCAGAAAAATACTCAGCAGTTAAAGGAACATGGTAAACGCCCATCAAAACAAACAAAAGAGGAGGTGACAGGGAGTCTACCTGGAAAAGAATTCAGACTAATGATAGTAAAGATGATCCAAAACCTTGAAAACAAAATGGAGTTACAGATAAATAGACTAGAGACAAGGACTGAGAAGATGCAAAAGATGTTTAACAAGGACATAGAAAAATTAAAAAAAGTATATCAATAATGCATAATGCAATAACTAAGATGAAAATCACTCTGGAGGGAACCAACAGTAGAATAACTGAGGCAGAAGAGAGAATAAGTGAGGTGGAAGATAGAACAGTGGAAATAAATGGAGCAGAGGGAAAAAAGAAAAAAAGAATTAAAAGAAATGAGGACAATCTCAGAGACCATGTTAAACGCCCCAACCTTCGAATCATAGGAGTCCTAGAAGAAGAAGACTAAAAGAAAAGCCATGAGAAAATACTTGAGGAGATAATAGTTGAAATTTTCCCTAAAATGGGGAAGGAAACAGCCAGCCAAGTCCAAGAAACCCAAAGAGTTCCAAACAGGATAAACACAACGTGGAACACCCCAAGACACATATTAATTAAATTAATGAAGATCGAACAAAAAGAGCAAATATTAAAAGTAGCAAGGGAAAAGCAACAAATAACACACAAGGGGATTCCCATAAGGATAACAGCTTATCTTTCAGTAGAAACTCTTCAGGACAGAAAGGAATAGCAGGACATACTTAAATTGATGAAGGAGTAAAACTACAACCCAGCCTACTATACCCAGCAAGGATCTCATTCAAATATGAGGGAGAAATCAAAAGCTTTACAGACAAGCAAAAGCTGAGAGAATTCAGCACCACCAAACCAGCTCTTGAACAAATGCTAAAGTATCTTCTCTACACAGGAAACATAGAAAAGGTTTATAGGCTCAAACTCTGAAAACAAAGTAAATGGGAATAAGATCATAGTTATCAAAAATGACCTTAAGTGTAAATGGGTTGAATGCCCCAACCAAAAGACAAAGACTGGCTGAATGGATAGAAAAACAAGACCCCTATATATGCTGTCTACAAGAGACCCACCTGAAAACAAGGAACACATACAGACTGAAAATGAAGGGCTGGAAAATGATATTTCACACAAATAGAGATCAAACAAGATCAGGAGTAGCAATACTCACATCAGATAAAATATATTTTGAAATAAAGTCTGTGAAAAGAGACAAAGAAGGGCCTTATATAATGATCAAAAGATCAATCCAAGAAGAAGATGTAACAATTATAAATATATATGCACCCAACATAGGAGCACCACAATATGTAAGACACATGCTAACAAGTGTGAAAAGAGAAAATTAACAATAACAAAATAACAGTGCAAGATTTTAATACCCCACTCATACCTATGGATAGATCAACTAAACAGAAAATCAGCAAGGAAACACAAATTTTAAATGATACAATGGACCAGTTAGACCTAATTGATATCTATAGGACAATTCACCACAAAACAATGATTTTCACCTTTTTCTCAAGTGCACATGGAACATTCTTCAGGATAGATTACATCTTTTCTGATGACAATGCGGTAAGATTAGATGTCAACCACGGCGGGGGGGGGGGGGGAACTACTTAAAATAGAAACATATGGAGGCTAAACAACGTGCTTCTGAGTAACCAACAAATCACAGAAGAAATCAAAATATGCATAGAAACGAGTGAAAATGAAACACGACAACCTAAAACCTATGGGATTCAGTAAAAGCTTGCTAACGGGGAGGTTCATAGGAATCCAAGCTTACCTCAAGAAAAAAGATAAAAATCAAATAAATAACCTAACTTTACACCTAAAGCAACTATAAAAAGAAGAAATGAAGAACTCCAGGGTTATTAGAAGGAAAGAAATCATAAAAATTAGGGCAGAAATAATTGAAAAAGAAACAAAAGAGATTACAGCAAAAATCAAAAAAGCTGAAAGCTGTTTCTTTGAGAAGATAAATAAAACAGGCACACTATTAGCCAGACTTATAAATAAAAATTGGAGAAGAATCAAATAAAAAAAATTAGAAACGAAAATGGAGAAATCACAACAGACAACACAGAAATACAAATGATCATGAGACTACTATCAGTAACTATATGACAATAAAATGGACAACTTGGAAAAAATGGACAAATTCTTAGAAAAGAATAACCTTACAAAACTGAACCAGGAAGAAATAGAAAATTTTAACAGATCCATCACCAGCACAGAAATTGAAACTGTAATTAAAAATCTTCCAACAAACAAAAGCCCAGGGCCGGATGGCTTCACAGCTGAATTCTACCAAAAATTTAGAGAAGAGCTAACACCTATTCAACTCAAACTCTTCCAGAGAATTGCAGAAGTTAAACTACCAAACTCATTCAATGAGGCCACCGTCACCCTAATACCAAAACCAGACAAAGATGCCACCAGAGAAGAAAACTACAGGCCAATATCACTGATGAACACAGATGGAAAAATCCTCAACAAAATTCTAGCAAACAGAATCCAACAACATATTCAACAGATCGTACATCATGAACAAGTGAGCTTTATCCCAGGGATCCAAGAATTCTTCAATATTTTGCAAATCAATCAATGTGATACACTATATTAACAAATTAAAACATAAAAATATATGATTATCTCAATAGATGCAGAGAAAGCCTTTGACAAAATTCAACATCCATTTATGATAAAAACCCTCCAGAATGCAAGAATAGAAGGAACACACCTCAACATAATAAAAGCCATGTATGATAAACCCACAGCAAACATTATCCTCAATGGTGAAAAATTGAAAGCAGTTACCCTAAAGTCAGGAACAAGATAAGGGTGTCCACTGTCACCACTATTATTCAACATAATTTTGGATGTTTTAGCCACAGAAATCAGAGAAGTAAAAGAAATAAAAGGAATTCAGATTGGAAAAGAAGAAGTAAAACTCTCACTGTTGTAGTTGACATGAGTCTCTACATAGAAAACCCTAAAGACTCTACCAGAAAATTACTAGAGCTAATCAATAAATAGAGTAAAGTTGCAGGATATAACATTAACACCCAGAAATTCCCTGCATTCCTAAACACTAACAATGAGAAAATAGAAAGAGAAATTAAGGGGGAAATTCCATTAATCATTGCAATAAGAGGAATAAAATACTTAGGAATAAATCTACCTAAATAAACAAAAGACCTATATATAGAAAACTATTAAACACTAATGAAAGAAATCAAAGATGACACAAATATATGGAGAAATATACCATGTTCATGGATTGGAAGAATCAATATAGTGAAAAGGAGTATACTAAACAAAGCAATCTATAGATTCAATGCAATCCCTAACAAGCTACCAACAGTATTTTTCAGATAACTAGAACAAATAATTTCACAGTTTGTATGGAAATACCAAATACCTCAAATAGCCAATGGAATTGGAGGAATAAACCTGTCTGACCTCAGACTATACTACAAATCTACAGTCATTAAGACAGTATGATACTGGCCCCAAAACAGAAATATAGATCAATGGGACAAAATAGAAAGCCCAGAGATAAATCCACACACCAATGGACACCTTATCTTTAAAAAAGGAGGCAAGAATATACAATGGAGAAAAGACAATCTCTTTAACGAGTCATGCTGGGAAAACTGGTCAACCACTTGTAAAAGAATGAAATTAGAACACTTTCTAACACCAGACACAAAAATAAACTCAAAATGGATTAAAGATCTTAATGTAAGACGAGAAATTATAAAACTCCTAGAGGAAAACATAGGCAAAACACTCTCTGACATAAACCACAGCAGGATCCTCTTTGACCCACCTCCCATAGTAATGGAAATAAAAACAAAAATAAACAAATGGGACCTAACTAATCTTAAAAGTTTTTGCACAACAAAGGAAGCTATAAGCAAGGTGAAAAGACAGCCTTCAGAATGGGAGAAAATAATTGCAAATGAAACAACTGAGAAAGAATCTCCAAAATATGCAAGCAGCTCATGCAGCTCACTAGCAGAAATATAAACAACCAAATCAAAAAATGGGTCCAAGAACTAAAGAGACACTTCTCCAAAGAAGACATACAGATGGCTAATAAACACATGAAAAGATGCTCAGCATCACTCATTATCAGCTAAATGCAAATCAAAACCACAATGAGGTACCATCTCAAACTGGCCAGAATGGCTGCTATCCAAAAGCTTACAAATAATAAATGCTGGAGAAGGTGTGGAGAAAAGGGAACCCTCTTACACTGTTTGTGGGAATGCAAACTAGTACAGTCACGATGAAGAACAGTGTGGAGATTCCTTAAAAAACTGGAAATAGAACTGCCATATGACACAGCAATCCCACTGCTGGGCATACACCCTGAGGAAACCAGAATTGAACATGACATGTGTACCCCACTGTTCATCACAGCACTGTTTACAATAGCTAGGACATGGAAGCAACCTAGATGTCCTTTGGCAGACGAATGGATAAGAAAGCTGTGGTACATATACACAATGTAATATTACTCAGCAGTTAAAAAGAATGCATTCAAATCATTTCTAATCAGGTGGATGAAACTGGAGCATATTATCCAGAGTTAAGTACATCAGAAATAAAAACACCAATACAGTATATTTTCACATATATATGGAATTTAGAAAGATGGTAGTGATGACCCTATATGTGAGACAGAAAAAAAAACACATATGTAAATAACAGACTTTTGGACTCTGTGGGAGAAGGCGAGGGTGGAACGATTTTAGAGAAGAGCATTGAAGTATATATATTACCTTATGTGAAATAGATTGCCAGTCCAGGTTCGATGTATGAGACAGGGCGTTCAGGTCCAGTTCACTTGGGCGACCCTAAAGGATGGGATGGGGAGGGAGGTGGGAGGGGGTTTCAGGATTGGGGACACGTGTACACCCATGGCTGAGTCATGTCAATGTATGGCAAAAGCCACTATAATATTGAAAAGAAATTAGCCTCCAATTAAAATAAATGAATTAATTAAAAAATAATGTGTTTTGATAAGATGGAAATATTGATTTTTCTCTTTCCAACAACATAATTAATGCTTATGTCTGCAGTGGAAAATTTTATTTTCAGTAGAGTCATTATTGATTTTGCTAGAAGATGCAGAGTGTTATTTTCAAAACTCTATTGTCTTTTTTCTAAAAATTATCTAAAGTTATATATTAAATATATTCCCTTTATCATTTTGCTTCTCTTTATTTTTCAGTGTCTGCTTGATAGAATTTGGGTTTTCTGTCAGTGAGAAAAAGTATTCTTCAGATTTACATCGCAGCTACCTTCAACAGTGTGTGACTATAGAATGGTATTAGAGGTAAGTAACATTCAGTATTTACTCTTAAAAATTCTCTATATAGTACAAAAATGTTGAAAAATACATCACATGCATGCTTTAATTTTCAAAGAATATTCAGTAGAATTATAATCAGTTTGTTAGACTGAGTTAGTTGTCTTTCACATTTCAACTTTAAACACATAGACTGACAAAATACAATAAACATTCATTTAAAATATGAATCAATGAAAAAAAATGCCAATAGGCACAGACAAAAAAAAAATAAAAAAAGCCCAACAAGAACTGAAAGGAGCAAGAAAGGAAAACCCTACCAAGCTGTGCAACTCTTAGCTAATAACCCCTCCACTCTAAGCATGGCCCTTCCCACTATAGCAAGACCCAGATTCCCCCACAGTCAGTCCCTCCCATCAGGAAGCTTCCACAAGCCTCTTATCCTTATCCGTCAGAGGACAGACAGAATGAAAACAACAATCACAGAAAACTAACCTAATTGATCACATAGATCATAGCTTTGTCTACTTCAATGAAACAATAAATCATACTGTGTAGGACCACGCAAGATGGATGGGTCATGGTAGAGAGTTCTAACAAAATGTGGTCCACTGGAGAAGGGAATCTCAAACCATATCAGAATTCCTGTCTTGAGAACCCCATGAACAGTATGAAAAGGCAAAAAGATATGACACTGAAAGATGAACTCCCCAGGTCAGTAGGTGCCCAATATGCTACTGGAGAAGAATGGAAAAATAATTCTAGAAAGAATGAAGAGATGGAGTCAAAGCAAAAACAGTGCACAGTTATGGATGTGACTGGTGATGGAAGTAAAGTCTGAAGCTGTAAAGAACAAGATTGCATAGGAACCTAGAATGTTAGGTCCATGAATCAAAGTAAAGTAGAAGTGGTCAAAAAGGAGAGGACAAAAGTGAATATTGACATTTAGGAATCAGTGAACTAAAGTGGACTGGAATGGGTGAATTTAATTCAAATGATCATTGTATCTACTACTGCAGACAAGAATCCTTTAGAAGAAATGGAGTAGCACTCACAGTTAAGAAAAGAGTCTGAAATGCAGTAATTGGGTACAATCTCAGAAAAGACAAAATGATCTCTGTTCATTTCCAAGGCAAACTGTTCTATATCACAGTAATCCAAGTCTATGCTCCAACCAGTAATGCTGAAGAAGCTGAAGTTGAATGGTTTTATGATGACTTACCATACCTTCTAGAACTAACACCAAAAAAAGATGTCCTTTTCATCAAAGAGGAGTTGAATGCAAAAGTAGGAAGTCAAGAAATATTTGGAGTAACAGGCAAGTTTGGCCTTGGAGTACAAAATGAAGCAGGGCAAAGGCTAACAGTGCTCTGCCAAGAGAAAGCACTGGTCATAACCGACACCCTCTTCCAACAACACAAGAGAAGAATCTACACGTGGTCATCACTGGAATGCCTATGTGCTATTCTTGGAACTCTGCATTCAGATGGTTACATCTTTTCTTTTCTCCTTTGCCTTTCACTTTTCTTTTTTCAGCTATCTGTGAGGTCTCCTCAGATAATGCCTTCTTTCATTTCTTTTACTCTGGGATGCTCTGAAATATATGCAGTAAAAATACCTGGAAAATACGTATTTACTAGTCTGTCTTGCATTCTTTCTAGTTTAATATTTCTTCACTCATGGATACAGCATTTCTTCATGTCAAAAACATACACCAAGATACTAACTACACCAGTACCAAACCCTCCTTAACCACAGGCCAGCACACTTTGCACTTTTCCAGGTAGGCCTGGAAGCCACTGAGCCAGGGGGCATCCTCTTCTATGAGCATGCCCACAGTATTCAGTCCTGCTACAACAGAAAGACCCTTGCATTCCATAGGAAGCAACTCTAGAGTACACAGACCTCATGAACAGAGGGGAATGTGTTGCTGGGTCCCATAAAATATATTCTCCATAAGGTCATTTCTTCAAGAATGGAAATATAACAGCCCTACCAAATAGACGGAAGCAAAAACAGAATCAGGTAAAATGATATCACAGAGGAATATGTTTTAAATAAAAGGGAAAAATGATAAAACTTCAAATGAAGAACCATGTAAAATAGAAATAATCAATCTACCCAATAAAAAGTTGAAAGTAACAGTCATAAAAATGCTTAATGAACTTGGAAGAACAGGTAAACAGAGTGAGGAGTTTGAGTTTCAAAATATAAAAAGTAAATCCAAAGTTTATTATTACAATAAATGAAATAAAAGACACACTGGAGATAATCAAGAGTCAATTAAATAAAACAAAGGAACATAGAGAATCAAAAGACAGAGCAGTGGTAATCACCACAGTTGAACAGTAAAAGGAAAAAAAAATTAAAAGCAGGACAGGTAAGAGACTTCTGCAGCAACAATAGTTTACTATCATTTGGATCTTAGGGTTCTCAGAAGGATAAGAGAGAAGAAATGGAACAGAGGAAATGGTTGAAGATATAATAGCTGAAAATTTCCTCAGCTGAGTAAGGAAACAGACATCCACTCCCACACCAAGATGAAACAGAAATCTGGTAACACACCAAGATATATTTCAAATAAAATGGCAAAAATTAAATATAAAGAGAGAATCTTAAAAGCATCAAGAGAAATGCTACTGGTCATCTATAAGGGAATCCCCATAAGACAGTTGGCTGTTCTGTTTGCTTGTTTGTCTTTTGGCAGAAACTCTGCAGGACAGAAAGGAGTGGGACAATATATTTTAAGTCATGAAAGGAAAATGAAAAACTGCGATCAAGAATATGCTACATGACAAGGTTTTCACTTAGATTTGAAGGGGAAAAAATGAGTCTTATAGAAAAACAAAAGGTAAAAGTGTTCAGCAGAACTTAACCAGCTCTGTAAGAAATTTTAAAGTGATTTCTCTAAGAAGAAAGTAAAAGGAAAAACTATAACAAGAAATATGAAAATTATAAAAGGAAAAATATCATAGATAAAGGCAACTACACAGTAAAAGTAGTGGAACAACTTCTTATAGTAACAAGGTTAAAAGATAATAGTTCTAAAATTATCTATATCCCACTATAAGTAGTTAAGTTATACAAAGAATAAAAATGTGTAAAATATGATGTCAAAAACATTAAATGTGAAGGAAGAGGGGTAAAAATGCAGCATAGTTAAAATGTGTTCAAACTTAAGTTATCATAATTAAACAACAAAAAAAAATGACCACATTAAAAAGAGACAGGATCTGCAAAAGTACTTATTCCAAGCTGGCATAAAGATGTTAAGTAGGCAAATGAAAAGGTGTTCAGCATCACTAATCATCACAGAAATGCAATTCAAAACCACAAAAAGATATCACCTCATTACCTTTCAGGATAACTAATGTCAAATAGACAAGAAATAACAAGTGCTTGTGAGTATATAGATAAAAGAGGACACTTGTGCCCTGTTTGTGGGAATGTAAATGAATGCAACCTCCATGGAAGTATGGAGATTCCTCAAAATTAAAATATAACCAAACAATCCAGCAATTCCATTCTTGGGTATTTAGTCAAAGAACACCAAGCCACTAATGTGAAAAGGTATATGAACTGCTCTCTTCATTGCAGCATTATTTACAGTAGCCAAGATATGGCTAAGTGCACACCAGTAGATAAATAAATAAAGATATGGTACTTATAAAGAATGTAATATTACTCAGCCATAAAACAGAATAAAATCTTGCCCTTTGGGACAACATGAATGGATCTAGAACATTATTCAGTTCAGTTCAGTCACTCAGCCATGTCCAACTCTTTACAAACCCATGAATTGCAGCATACCAGGCTTCCCTGTCCATCACCAGCTCCTGGAGCTTGCTGAAATTTATGTCCATCAAGTCAGTGATGTCATCCAACAACTCATCCTCTGTCGTCCCCTTTTCCTCCTGGCTTCAGTCTTTCACAGCTTCAGGTTCTTTTCCAGTGAGTCAGCTTTTCACATCAGGTGGCCGAAGTGTTGGAGTTTCAGCTTCAGCATCAGTCCTTCCAATGAATATTCAGGATTACTTTAGGATTGACTGGTTGGATCTCCTTGCAGTCCAAGGGAGTCTTAAGAGTCGTCTCCAACACTGCAGTTCAAAAGCATCAGTTCTTCAGCATTCAACTTTCTTTATGGTTCAACTCTCATATCCATACATGACTACTGGAAAAAATATAGCTTGAACTATATTGACCTTTGACGGCAAAGTAATGTCTCTGCTTTTTAATATGTTGTCTAGGTTGGTCATAGCTTTTCTTCCAAGGAGCAAGTGTCTTTTAATTTCATGACTGCAGTCACCATCTGCAGTGCTTTTGGAGCCCAAGAAAAGAAAGTCTCTCACTGTTTCCATTGTTTCCCCATCTATTTGCCATGAAGTGATAAAACCAGATGCCACGATCTTAGGTTTTTGAATGTTGAATTTTAAGCCAGCTTTTTCATTCTCCCCTTTCACTTTCATCAAGAGGTTTTTTAGTTCCTCTTCACTTTCTGCTGTATGGGTGGAACATTATTACACTGTGTGAAATAAGGCATACAGAGAAACACAAATATGCTGTTATTTTACTTATATGTGTGGATTCTAAAAAAAAAAAAAAAACAACTAAAAGAAAAACAAATGAACAGTCATAACAACAATGTTACAGATAAAGAGAACAAACTGGTGGTTTTCAGGGAGAAATGGGAACAAGAGAGAAATAGGTGAGGGACACAAGGAGAGACAAAATTTCAGTTGCAAAGTGAATTAGTCAAGGGGATGAAATGTACAGTGAGGGAAAAATAGTCAATAATTAAGTCTTTGTTTAGTGATATGGTAGCTAGACTTATTGTAGTGACAATTTTGTAATGTATAGAAATATTGAATCACTATATTGTGCATCATGGTCTAACACTGTGTTGTGAATCTATTGTACACCAAAAACAAACAAACAAATAGAAACAGAGATTAGATTTTGTGGCTACCATAGCAAATGGGGAAAGGGTTGGCTGAAGAGAGTTAAAAGGTATAATCTTCTAGCTATAAGTTAAATAAGTACAAGGAATTTAAAATACAACATTATGAAAACAATAAATAGTGCTGTATGAAAAAATTAAAGAGAAAAAACCTTAATAGATCTTATCACGAATAAAACATTTTTCTTATATTTTATATCTATATATGGTGATGGGCATTCACTAAACTTATACTGGTAATCATTTCACATTTTTTGTAAGTCTAAGCTTTTTGTGTACATATTACTATAAAGTAATATACACCAAATATATCTCAATAAAACTGGGGGTAAATACTCAAAGACATGATCACTGAAAACATCGCAATTTGTCAAGAGACATAAGCATCCAGATGAAAGAAATTGAGAAAATTTTAAGATAAATAAACCCTATGAAATCTGCACCAAGACACCATGATATTTTTCCTAAGCAAAGAAAACAGTTTGAGGATGGCAGGAGGAAAAGAAAACTTCTGAGATCTTACCTGTAGAGGACAAGTAGTTTCAATGGCAGTAGATTTCTTACCAGAACCATGGAAGTTAGAAGTGGTACAATATCAAAAACTGAAAAATACTATTAACTAGAACCATATGCTAGTAAAGTATACTTCTTCACTGAAGGAGAAATCAAAAAATTCTCAGGTGAAGGGATGCAAAAATAGCTTCTCAGTAACAGACCTAGTAATAAAAGAATGACTAAAGGAAGCTCTCTAAACAAGAAATAATGAGAGGCGGAAACCTGGAACACCAGGAAGGGAAAAGATACAGTAAGTAAAAATATGGATAAATGCAATAGGCTTTTTTTTCTCCTGTGGCTTTTCTAAATTTGTTTTGTACTTGAAGTAAAAATTATAGCACTATGTGATGTGGTTCCATACATAGAGAAAATACTTGATAATTATACTATAAATGGGGTAAGGTGAAGTGATGCACAAAGAGTCAAGTGTTCTGTACTCCACTAAAAGTGGTAAAATAACGATGTTGGTAGATTGTGACATTTTGTATAAATATATATACTGAAATACTCAGAATAACCATTAAAAGTGCATGTAAAAGGAGATATACTAATCAAAACTGTAGATAAAATAATATGAAATTCTAAAAAGTGCTAAAGTATGAAAATAGAATAAAACAGAAACAAAAATAAGAAAAAAGTAAAATAGCAGACTTACTCTTTAACATTTCAATAATTACACTGAAGATAAAGAATATAACTACAGTAACTACTAGATAGGAATTGGCAGAATACGTTTAATGGCCCAACTACATGCTCTCTCCAGGACAATAACTTTAAATATAAAATATAATAGTTTATATTTTATAAAGGAAAAGCAATAGAAAATATATCATAAAATATTAAGCAAACAAAACTAAGATTTTGTACATTATTACCAAAAAAAAAATGGACTTCAGAGTAAAGAAGATTATGAAAGACAATGTTAAAAGGGTCAAACTACCAAGAAGACCCAGTACTTCTAAACTTGTATAAGCCAAACTACACAGTTGCAAAATGAATGAAGTGAAAGATGGTAGAATTAAAAGGAGAAATAGACAAATTTACACTTACAGATAGCAAGAGTTTTCTCAAAAATTGAAAAAATACATAAATGGAAAATCAGCAAGAATATCAGATGACTCAAAATCACTATGAACCAACAGGATAAAATAGGTATTTATAGAACGCTCCATCCAACAAACAGAATATACAATTTTTTTCAAGAATGCAAAGAACATATGAAAAGTAGATCATAAATGGACAATAAAACAAACCTCTACCAATTGAAAATAATTGAAATCATGTAAATTGTGTTCTGTAACCACAGTGAAATCAGACTAGAAATCAAATAAAGTTAACAGGAAGATAACCTAAAATGTGAGCAATAAATATTGGACTTCTAAATAGACCATGGGTCAAGGGAGAGAAGTCTCATGGAAAATTTAAAAATACACATATCTACATGAAAATGAAGACATAGCATATAAAAATGTATTGGTCACAGATATAGCTGTATTGACAGGACCTTTAAGCTCTAAATGAATATATTACAAAAGAGGGCAAGTCTCAGATCAATAACATAAGCTCACATGTCAAGAATCTAGGAAAAATAGAACAAGAAATATTAAGCAACAACAACAACAAAAGAAAGCAAGCAAAGGTAAGTAATAAAGAGTGGAAATCAATGAAATAGAAAAACAATAGAGAAAAATCAATGAAACAAAGAGCTTGTTCTTTGAAGAGATCAATAAGGTTGACAAGTAAGAAAAAAACAGATAAAAATGTCAATAGGCTAAAACAGAGGACATCAGTATTGTCATTGTAGTTATCAAAAATTAAGGAAATTGAATTCATAATTTAAAACTTCAAAAATGGAAATTTCAGACCCAGATTTTACTGAAGAATTTAATCAATTGTTGAATGAGAATTTATCACCAATTCTACCCAATCATTTTAAGAAATGGGAGAAAAGGAATACTTCCTAATATAGTTTTTGAAGTTAGTAATATCATGCTACTAAACTCAAAGTACAGAAAAAGAAAGAAAGAAAAGTAAAAGAAAATGACACATCAATAACTGTCATGGATATAGAGGCCAAACTGCTCAGGAAAATATTATTAAGGCAATAAATATAATTTAGCAATACATAGAAGGAGTTATAAGAAATGATCAAGCAGCATTTATTCTATGCATTTGAAACTGGCCAGGTATTCAAAACTCAATCAGTATAATCTACACTGCTAGGCTAATGAGGGAAAAACACATAATCATTTCAATTAATGAAAAAAATCACTTGATAAAATTCAGTATTAATTTTTTCATAAATATTAGAAAATTAGAATAGAGGGAAACTTCATTAATTTGATAAGGAACATTTTAAAATGTTGACATTTAACATTATACAGAATGTTCAAAAACACTTTTCCACAAGATCAGGAAGTAGGCAAAAGTATTTTCACTCGCCATTCTTATTCAACATATGAGCAAAGGCAATAAGGCCAGAGATAGTGAAGGCCTGGGAAGCCTGGTGTGCTGCAGTCCAAGCGGTTGCAAAGAGTAGGACACGACTGAGTAACTGAGCAACAACAGACAAGGCAAAAAGAGGAAATAAAAATGTGTACAGATTGGAAAGGAAGAAATAGAACAGTCCCTATTTTCAGATGATATGATTATCTATAGGAAAATGTAGTAATCTAAAAGTTACTAAAAAAAAAATCCCTACAACTGGCTCATTGTGAGTTCAGTAGCTTAAGAAGATGCAAAACAAATATATACAAATTCACTGTACTTCTACATATTAACAATGATACTTATAACTGCTGCACCAGAAGGAAAGGTCAAAACATAACTTAAAATATGGAAGTTTAAGAGTAAATACAATACAATAGAAGTAACTAGGAAAAATTCAAACAACCTGTATACCATGCATTTGTGGAGAAAATTTTTTTGATTTCTCATAGACAAAACCATCATAAAGTTTTGTGAGCAACTTGGTAAGATTAAGTGCATAAGAAGCACAAATAAATAAGAATATGTAAGACAATTCTGATAAGTAAAATTAATATGTGAAGTTTTGCTTATCAGAATGAAAAAGACTTATAAAACTATATCAATAAAATAGTGTGGTATTGACTCAAAGAATTACCAATTTGTCAGTGGACAAATACACAATAGACATCCCAGAAATAGTCATATATGAGTGTGCATACAAGTATATGACAGAAAAAAAAGGTACTACTGAGCAATGGGAAGTATGCAGTTCTTAAAAAATTTAGACTTGTAAAAAACATTCTCCATGTGAAAAATAAAATAATTTGTAAAACACAGACCTGTATATGAAAGGAAAACCTTTTTAAAAATTGTGCACAACAAAGCCCACAACATTTTATAAAACAACATAAAAAGCATACCTTATCATTTCAGTACAAGTAGCACTTGTCAATGAATGCATTTTATTGTTAACACTAACAGAAAATCTTGAAATATTCAATTCATTACATGTAAGAAAACTGGTTTATCAAAAGTACTATAGATAAAAATTAAAAAAAAAATTAAACCTCCACATTCTCAAAGAGAAGATATGTGCAGTACATATAGCTGACAAAAGTCTGGATCTAAAAAAAAATGTAAAGCAAAGCTATAAAGGGGAAACCTATACAAAATGAAGAAAAACATAAATCAGCTTCCTCTACCATGAAATATTATTTTATACATAGTAGACTGACAAAAATGAAGAAGTGTGACTGCCAAATTTAGTAAAAATGTGGATCATGAGGGGCTTCCCAGGTCCTGCTTGCCACTCAGGAGACTTAAGAGACACAGGTTGGATCCCTGGGTCAGGAAGATCCCCTGGAGGAGGGCATCGCAACACACTCCACTGTTTATGCCTGGAGAATCTCATGGACATGTGAACCTCGTGGGCATAGGGTGACAAAGAGCTGGACACGACTGAAGTGACTTAGCATGCACACACATTGGAATAAGTGATCACTTCTAGCACAGGCACTTCAAGAGGAATCATTAGTTAAGTAGGCAGAGGGTAGGGTGCTTCTCTGAATGTAAGGAAGTAAGAGCGAAGAAGAGAGGTGGCAGCCAAATCATTTACGACTGAATCACACTGCAGTGTGTTCAGAGATGAGAGCCAATTTGAGTATTTTAAGTGACTAGCCTATCAGATTCATGTTTTATAAAGAAAAGACGAGGTCACTTTAAGGATAGACCAGAGAAGAGCTAGAGAGGAAACAACCACCACCATCAGAGTGGATAGCAGATGTTTAAAAATGGGGAAAATAAGAATTGTAAGTATAAGAGAAATACTATTTTCCTAAACAAAACTTGACACAATTTTAAGTATTTTATTACTAATTCAAAGTTACATTATTATGTCACACGGGTAGTGAAGAATCCCTGAAGGAGTTTTTAATCATGTTCTTGTTTCCTCAAAATAAATTACTTGATTAGAGACTTGTTACTAATTTAAGAATTTTTAATTAATACCTTATGGCCTAAAGGATTTCTTAACCAAGTACATTACAAACCTATTGTGCAATTAATAATAATTTAATGAGTCAAGTGACAATTTTCTAAATTATTATATTTGATAGGTTTCATAGATTAAGCCTACATTATTTAAAAATTTTCTTATTTTAAAATTTTATATTGACACTGTAAGCCATCTGCTCCCAACTCTAAAACTGTATAAGATAATTCCTGCCTCCAGATAGACTCTGTGAATATAGGAAACAATATAATAATTGAATACTTTTGTTTTCCTTAAATCATATAGTTATTTCCTCTAATTAATATTCATGTGCTTTTACATTTCATAGGAATGTCATTTAATTATAGGATTTCAGCAATACATTAGAAAGTCTATAAAAAGTAATTGAGTAAAGCAAAGAAAGCAAGTTATTAAGAATTCTTATCTCTACAGTTCTATTTTTACATTTCATAATGTTAAGCATTTCACCATTTTTAAGCAGTTTGGTTTAGTCCTTCAGCTTATTCTTTGGTAGGGGTAAGATGACTGATAGAGTTAGAGAAACCACATTTGCAGACTGTGCCCACAGCTCAAGGAAGGGTGAAGAAGAACAAATGAGCATTCCTCATGCCACTCTTGCCTCCATGAGGGAGGAAAATCTTTTATAAAATCTCTGAAGCAGTCTTTACTTATATATCAGTGCCCTTTCCTCAACCAGTCCCACGCAGAGGCATAGAGTCACCATGACTGGCTCAGGCAAAATCATGACATTTCCCTTGGACCTGAACATGTTACTTCTCAAAAAAAAAAAAAAAAAAAAAAGGAAACAAACAAACAAACTGAGAGTGGGAAAGAATAAAGACTGATTGGTTATCTGCAATAGAAATGATGCTGCCATTTGTGGTAGTGATGGAAGGGCAAAGCTAACGTTTTTTGAAGGCCCACCTGTATCATCTACCAAGCTACAGAATTTATATGGGTTAGGAGAGAAGACAACAAATCTGGTATTTAAAAAATAATATTCATGCAGTATACTGCATCTCTTTTGTCTTATTTAAATGTTAACATATTAACATATGTAATATATTTAAACATTATTTCATTTGAAAACTTAATTAAAAAATATAATATTTGTAAAAAGATGTTGAAAATGCAGATATAGGCAACATTTCAATAGCTTCTGCATTGTATTTTATTTTCAATTAATTTTATTGTAATATAATTGCTTTAAGATATTGTGTTTGCTTCTGCTATTTAGCAAGGTGAATCAGCTATACAAATACATATATTCCCTCCTTCATTTTTGGATTTATTTCCTATTTAGCTCACCAGAGTTTTGAGTAGACTTCCTTGTGTTGTAGAGTTATATAAATAGTTACCTATTTTAAACATAGTAGTGTATATATATCAATCCCAATCTCCCAATTCATTCCACCCTCTTTCACCCCTGGTATCCATACTCCCAATCTCTACATCTGTGTCTCTATTTCTGTTTTGCAAATAAGTTCATCTGTATCATTATTATTTTTTTTTTGTATTCCACATATAATGATATTATATGGTATTAATTTTTTCTTTCTGACAAACTTCTTTTTGTATTACAGCCTCTAGTTCCATTCATGTCTCTGCAAATAGCACAATTTTGTTCCCTTTTATGGTTGAGTTAATATTCTGTTGTATATATGTACCACATCTTCTCTATCCATTTATCTGTTGATGAACATTTAATTAGCTTCCATGTCCTGGCTGTTGTAATGAAAATTGGGTGCATATATCTTTTTGAATTATAATTTTCTTCCAGGAAAGGGACTGCAGAGTTATGGTAGTTCTATTTTTAGTTTGTTACAGAATCTTCATTATGTTATCCATAGTGTCTGTATCAATTTACATCCCCATCAAGAGTGTAAGAGGATTCCTTTTTCTCCACACCCTCTCCAGCATTTATTGGTAGTAGACCCATGCCTCCTGCATTGGCACCTTGATTTTTTTTGTTTTGTTTTTTTTTGTCAGTGAGCCACCAGGAAAGTTCATGAAGATTTGCTTTCTGTCTTGTTTATCATTTCTTTGCTGTGAAAAAGCTTTTAAGTTTAATTAGGAACAATTTGCTTATTTTTATTTTCATTTCTCTAGAACATGGGACAAGAAAATCTTGCTGGGATTTATGCCAAAGAGTGTTCTCTCTTTTCCTCTAACAGTTTTTAAAGTGTCTGGCTTTACATTTTAGGTCTTTAATCCATTTTGAGTTAATTTGTGTGTATGGTTTTAGGAAACATACTAATTTCATTCTTTTACATGCACTGTATATTAAAGAAACTGTCTTTTGTCTATAGTGTATTGTTA
The DNA here is from genome assembly GCF_963930625.1 of Muntiacus reevesi. Lineage (NCBI taxonomy): Eukaryota > Metazoa > Chordata > Mammalia > Artiodactyla > Cervidae > Muntiacus > Muntiacus reevesi. The sequence goes on from NC_089257.1 coordinate 80,039,657, forward strand.
CCTCATTTGTCATAGTTTAGGTGACCATAGATGCATAGGCTTACCTCTGGGCTTTCTATCATGTTCCACTGATCTACATTTCTGTTTTTTGTGCCACTAACATACTCTCTTGCTTACTGTAGCGTTGTAGTATAGTCTGAACTCAGGGAGTCTGATATCTCCAGCTCTGTTTACTTTCTCAAGATTCCTTGGCTATTTAGTGTCCTTTGTGTTTCTTACAAAGTACAAATTTTTTTTTCTCTAATTCTGTGAAAATGCCCTTGGTGATTTTGATAGGAGTTGCATTGAATCTGTAGATGGCTTTAGGTAGTGTACAATTTTTACAATATTTATTTTTCCAATTCAAGAACATGGAATATCTCTCCATCTGTTTATGTCATCTTTGATTTCTTTCATCCCATTCTTTTCAATCCATGAGGCTACAATCACCCTGATATATTATAATCACCCTGGTTTATTCCCTATTATTTTATTATTTTTGCTGAAATGGTAAATTGGATTTTTTTCCTTTATATATCTTTATGATCTTTCATTATTAGTGTATAGGAATACAAGAGATTTATGTGTATTAATTTTGTATCCTACACCTTTATCAAAATCATTGATTAGCTCTAGCAGTTTCTGGCAGCATCTTTAGGATTTTCTATGAAGAGTATCATATCATCTACAAACAGTTAAAATTGTACTTTCCCAATTTGGATTCCATTTTTTTTTTCTTCTCAGATTGCTATGGGTATAATTTTCAAAACTATATTGAATAAAAGTGGTGAGAGGGAACACCCTTGTCTTGTTCCTGATCTTAGAGGAAATGCTTTCAGTTTTTCACCATTGAGAATGATGTATTCTGTTGGTTTGTCTCTTAAAATGCTTATATTTATAGAGGTAAGTTCCTTCTAATAATCATCTGGTTTTTATTCTTCAGTTTGTTAATATGGTGTATCACATTGATTGATTTGTGTATATTGAATAATTCTTGGGTCACTGGTGTAAATCTGGTTGATTATGGTATATAAGCCTTTTCATGTGTTGTTGGATTTTGTTTGCTAGTACTTTGTTGAGGATTTTTATGTATATCTTCATCAGTTATATTGGCCTTAATTTTCTTTCTACCTCTGGTTTTGGTATCAGGGTGATTGTAGCCTCATAGAATGAGCTTAGTAGTATTCTTCCCTCTGTGAGTTTTTTTGGAAGAGTTTGAGATAGATAACTTTTATTTCCTCTCTAAATGTTTGATGGAATATACCTGTGAAGCCATCTGGTCCTAGGCTTCTGTTGCTGGAATATTTTTAATCACAGTTTTAATTTAATCACTTATGATTGAATGTTCATATTTTCTATTCCTGGCTCAGTCTTGGAAGGTTATACCATTCTGAAATTTGTCCATTCTTCCAGGTTGTTCATTTTTTGGAATATACTTGTATTAGTCTCTTAGAATCATTTGTATTTCCCTGGTGCCTTTGTTGCTTCTCATTTTTCATTTTAATTTTATTGATTTGAGTCCTCTTTCTTGTTTCCTTAATGAATCTGTCTAAAAGTATGTTGATTTTAACTTCTAGAAGAACCAGATTTAGTTCCATTGACCTTTGCTATTGCTTTGTTTCTATTTTATTTATTTCTTATCTGCCTTTATGCTTTCTTCTACTAACTTTGGGTTTTGTTTGTTTTTCTTTCTCTAGTACCTTTAGGTGTAATGCTAGGTTGTTTATTTGAGATTTTTCATTTTTTGAGGTGAGACTATATTGCCATAAACTTCCCACTTAGAATTATTTCTGCTGAGTCCGGTATTGGGGTCACCATATTCTCATTGTCATTTGTTTCTAGGAAATTTTTTTATTTCTTCTTTAATTTCTGCAGTGATCCACTGGATATTTAATATGATACTGTTAAGCCTATATGTGTTTGTGTTTTTGCAGTTTTTTTTTTTTCCTGTAATTGATTTCTAATCTCATTGTGGTTGGAAAAGATGCTTGATATAATTTCAGTTTTTCAGTTTTATTGAATTTACTTAGATTTGACTTGTGACCCAAGATAAGATCTATCTTGGAGAATGATTTGTGTGCACTGGAGTAGAAAGTGTATGCTTTCTACTCCTATAATGAATGAAATGTTCTATAAGTATCAACTAAGTCTATTTGATCTAACATGTCATTTAGCATTTTTTGGTACTCATTTGAATTGATGCTTTTGAACTATGGCATTGGAGAAGGCTCTTGAGAGTCCCTTGTGCTGCAAGGAGATCAAACCTGTCAATTCTAAAGGAAATCAGTCCTGAATATTCATTGGAAGGACTGATGCTGAAGCTGAAACTTCAATATTTTGTCCTCCTGATGTGAAGAACTGACTCATTGGAAAAGACCCTGATCCTGGGAAAGATTGAAGGTGGGAGGAGAAGGGGATGACAGAAGATGAGATGGTTGGATGGCATCACCGATTCAATGGATAAAAGTTTGAACAAGCTCCTGGTGTTAGTGATGGACAGCAAGGCCTGGCATGCTGCAGTCCATGGGGTTGCAAAGAGTTGGACATGACTGAATGACTGAACTGAGCTGAACTGTCTTTATTAATTTTCTGTCTGGATTATCTGTGCTTTGGTGTAAGTGGGGTGTTATAGTCTCCCACTATTACTATGTTACTGCTGATTTCCACTTTATGACTGTTTACATTTGCTATGTATAGAGGTACTCCTATATTTATTGTGTAAATATTTACTATTTTTATATCTTCTTTTTTGGTTGATCCCTTGATCATTGTTTACTGTCTTTTCTTGTCTCTTGTAATGTTGTTTATTTCAATGTTTTTTTTTTTCTGAGATGAGTTGTGCTACTCCAACTTTCTTTTGATTTCTGTTTTTGTGGAATATCTTTTTCCACCACCTCACTTTCAGTCTGTATGTGTTCCTGAGTCTGAAATGGGGCTCTTATAAACAGCATATATACAGGTCTTGCTTTCATATCCATTCAGGCAGTCTGGTTTTTTTTTTTTTTTTTTTTTTTGGTTGGAGTATTTAATCTATTGACATTTAAGGTAGTTATCAGTATGTGTATTTCTATTAACATTTTCTTAATTGTTTGGGGTTTGCTCTTTTATAGGTCATTTTCTTCTCTTGTATTTCTTATTAGAGAAGTTCCTTTAGCATTTGTCATTAAACTGGTTTCTTTGTGCTGAATTCTCTTAGCTTTTGCTTGTCTGTATAGATTTTGGTTTCTCCATCAAATCTGAATGAGATCCTTGCTCGGTAAAATAATCTTTGCTGTATCTTTTTCCTTTCCATCCCTTTAAATATATCTTGCCTATCCTTCTTGCCTGCAGAGTTTCTCCTGAAAAGTAAGCTGTTAATATTATAAGGATCCCCTTATATTTTATTTGTTTTTTTTCCCTTGTTAATTTTAATATTTTTCTTTATAGTTAGCTTATGCTTGTTTGTTTAATATGTGTCTTATCATGTTTCTTCTTGGATTTACTTTCTGTGGGGCTCTCTGCACTTCCTGGATTTGGGTGACTATTTCTTTTTCCATGTTAAAGAATTTTTCAATTATAATCTGTTAAAATATTTTTTCAGGCCCTTTCTCTTTCTGTTCTTCTTCTGGGATCCCTATAAATGATATGCTGGTTAATTTAATGTTGTCCCAGAAGTCTCTGAGACTGTCCTAATTTCTTTTAATTCCTTTTTTAATCCTATTCCATGGAAGTTTTACCATCATTCTGTCTTCTAGTTCACTTATCTGTTCTGTCTTAGTTATTCTGTTATTGACTTCTTCCAGTGTATTTTTCATTTAAGTTGTGTTGTTCATCATTGTTCTTTAGTTCTTCATGGTTCTTGTTAAACATTTCTTGTATCTTTTCAGTTCATGTCTCCATTCTATTTTGTAGATCTGGATCATCTTTACTATCAATATTTTGAATTGTTTTTCAGGGAGATTGTTTATTTACTCTTTATTTATTTGGCCTTGTGGATTTTTACCTTGCAACATTTTTACCTGCAACATCTCATTTTGTCTAACTCACTGTATTTCTAGCTTCCTCTCTGCAGACTGCAGTGTTATAGTTCCTCTTGCTTCTGGTGTCTGCCCACTGATGGGTGAGATTGGTCCACTGACTTCTTCAAGCTTCTTGGTGGGAGGGAATGGTGCCTGTCCTCTGGTGTGTGGAGCTGAGTCTTTTTCCTCTGATGGACTGGGCTTCATCAGGTTCTGTGTGTTCAGGTGTCTGTGATCTTAGCACAGCTTTAGGCAGCCTTTTCTGCTAATGGGTGGGGCTGTGTTCCACTCTTGCTTGTTGTTTGGTATGCGGCATCCACCACTAGAGTCACAGCTCTAGGGGGAACTCAGTCCTGCTGTTGAGATGGAGTCCTCCAGGAGAGTTCATGCTGATTAACATTTCCTGGGGCTGGGAAATCTCTGGCGGTCCAGTGTCTCAGACTTGGTGTTCTTATCCTGGAAACTCAGCCCCAAACCCTGGCTGGGAAATCAAGATCCTACAGGTCACATTTGCAGTCAAAAATTAAATAAATAAATAAATAATAGAGGAAAAGAAAATAGACAAATAAAACATAAGACAAATGATAAGGCAATAGCAAGCAAAAACACTAGAACAACCAAGAATTGAATAATAAAAACAAAAAGAAATCTAATAAGAACAAAATTAAAAACAGAAAGCAAACTCAAAATAAAAAGAGAAAAGGAAAGGAAACATAAAACACAGTAACAGTTAAAAGAAACAAGAAATAAAAGAAAGAAGAAAAACAAAAACAAGAAAAAGACATAAAGCAACCAAACAGTAAACTAAAAAAAAAAATATTAAAAGAGTAAAAAACACAAAATAACAGAACAAAAGACAAAACAAAACAAAATATAACATTAATAATTTTATGTTCCTGAGGCCTCCACTCTCAGTTTCTTTATCCATACAGTGAGCTACAGCCAATCCCCATCTCCCCAGGAGGCCTTCTAATACCTTGCCAGAGCTATGGAACAACTCTGGGCACTGGGGAGGCACCACACTCTGTACTGGCCTACTGCCTATGTGCACATGCCCCCAAAGCCCACTGTTGCCAAAGTCATACCAGTTATGTCACAACTTTCTTCCTTGTGGGATTACTCATTGTCCATTCATATAGTCCACAGACATAGGGTTCACCAAGCAGACCAAGGGGATTTAATCTTTGGGGAGGCAGCTGCACAGAGAGATTGCCATTCCTCTTCTTTGGCCTCACAAACAGTGGGGCTACACTTTATTTTTTTTGGCTCCACCTCTGCATGCATGCCACCCTCAGGCATCTGTTCCCTGCCCAATTAAGATGGGGTGAAAGCAGTGGCTAATTGGGGCTCTCAGGCTGATTAGGGCACTGAAGCACTCAGGCCAGTGTGAGATAAAGCAGCCACACCTAGGGTGTGTGCGAAGTTCCTGTGGTGGCATGGACCAGCAGGAAGTTGCAACAGCTTGGTAAAGCTCCCTCTGGGGGACATCCCTCCCAGTGCCCAAAGAGAGGAGCTCTAGTGGTTAGAGAGGGGTGTTGCAATGACAGCCCAGCCCCTTGCATGCCACTCAACAATGATGCCTCAATCTCAGGGTAGACCAGGCTTCCTCGAGGAGCATTTCTGGCCATAAAGCCCCTCATTTCAGTTTCCTCAGTTTGTTTCTGTGCAGCCAACAGCAGTCTTCTCCCCAGATCTGCTCTCTTAAAATACGCTTTAACATGTAGCCTCCTGCCAGCATTACTGGCTTCCTGCCTCAGGCAGGGGCACCCATGACTGATTCTGGTGAGCCTTTGCCATGGGAAGCATGCAGGCCCACATGCTTTGACTGGATCCTGTGCAGTCAAAGCAGACTTTAGCAGTAGCAGTGCTCAGGACACCAGAGTCTGCATTGGCTAGCTTCTGCATTTTAATTTAATTGTTGTTTTAGAAAGCGCAGGTAATTGTGGAATTCAGATACAGGTACAGGGGACCTGAATATATGTATAAGAAAGATGTATGTATATGGAAACAATGAGGTTGAAAACCTAAATTTCAGTAAAATAAAGTAGTAAGGTAAAAAATAAATTTGGAAACACTAGGATGAACTTTGACAAACCAAACACTGATTAAAGCATTTCTTGTATGTTGTATTTATTATTTCCTTTCTGAGTTTTAGAGTTTATACTCCTTTTTACTTCTCATCTCATACTAGTACACTGTATTCATATGTTCATTCAAAGTTATCCCTTTTGTATTTTCCTGTATTTTGTTTCATATTATTCCATTTCTTTTTATTGTATTGTTTTCCTCCTTTTCTTCTGGTCTGTTTACCTGTACCTTTCCATCCGCATATGCACCTATTTTCCTTACCTAATGTGCTCTGAAATATGCATGAAACATTATCAAATATGGGATGCTACTGAAGGTGTGTGCTTTAATTTACAAACATGATATTTAAATATGAATTGTCATTTTGTTCCTTTTATTCTCAATACCAATATTTGGAGATATACCCATGCTTCTTTATTTGTTTCTAAGTTGTTACTTCTTTCCACTTAAAAATATTCAGCTCACCACATTTGACTTATGCGTTCTCCACAAATTGCTCAGGTTTGAGCCTATAACTAAAAGAATGATGAAGTGATACACCCTTTCAAAAGGGTGTTTTTTTTTTTTAATGTGTCCAAAAATAGGATTGGTTTGTGTTTTAGATGATATACAATTAAAGGCCACTCTACAGTGTTAGAGGATGCTATTTAACCAGAAAACTAGGTTAACAAAACTCTTGGAAGGGCTTGAGTAGGTAATATCAGGGAACATTGCTATCACCTCTCAGAATCTCTGCTAGTTTCCATAGCATCAGGAAGTGGAGGCATATCAGGAAGCAGAGGGGGAAAATGAAGCAAACAAACAAGAAAAAATCTTCCAATGTTCATGCATCATGGAAGCAACTGGAAAATGAAAGTTGAAACACCATCCTTCATTTTTTATTTTGGAATTCATTATTTTGCTTTAACAAGAACAAAAATCAAACAAAAATTCATAGCTTTTCCACCTACCCACCCCACTCACTACAGATTTTGTTTCTGCCTGCTCAGCCTGTCAGTATTTGCTGTCCTTATTGTTGGTGAAAGGAAGGAAAATGGAACTGTCAGAGCCAGGGGTTCTATACTGAGTCATATTATGAAGCAGAGTTGGTGTAAGGAGAGAAATTAAAAGGATGATGTAAAGTATAGAAAGAAGAAGTAAGTGCACTAAACAAAACAGGAACACATGTAATCTGAGAATGGAGTATTTAGAAAATTAGAGCTATTGCAGTGACTGCTGGGCCTGTGAAATGATGAGAGGGGACTTGGGGACAGGAGATGGGAGAGAGAACTGGTAAAAACATTATTAAAAATGTCTATGTCTTAAGAGGAGATTTGCTCCTTTAAATCTTTTCAGAGTCGTAAATACTTAAACTGCCTTTCAATTTTCTATGCAAGTCTGGTGATTATTTAATTATAATTGTGCTCAAAGTTGACTAAGGGTAGCTCAAATTTATATGGGTTCATTTAATTCATTTCAGCCTTAGAACAAAAATGTCTAAAATGTAAATGTACCACTAGGTTACATTCCTTTACTTATTAGATTTTTGTATGCATGTGCATATCTATGTGTGCCTGTAAACCCTAGAGGACTTAACTGTAATGTTAGTTTTCCTACTGATTATGTGGAATGTTGTGTTACATTGCTGAAGTATTTGCTTTATAAGGAATAGAAAAGTACCTTTTAGAAAATGCTGGTTACCGCTGAAGCCTGTATTCCTATAAAGTAGGTAGCTAAATGCTTCCTTTTAAAAGAATTTTAATTTTTGTTACTGTTTGCCACACTGGGTCTTCACTGATGCATGTGGGCTTTCCCTAGTTGTGGTGAGTGGAGGCTACTCTCTAGTAGTGACATATAGGCTTCATTGCTCCACAGCAGGTAGGATCTTCCTGAACCAGGGGTTGAACCTGTGTCCCATGCACTGGCAGGTCAATTTTTGACCACTGAGTCACCAGGGAAGTCCTAAATGCTTTCTATACAGTGAATTTACATTAGCTATTTTGGTTTCTCTGGTGGCTGAGATGGTAAAGAATCTGCCTGTAAATGCAGGAGTCCCAGATTCGATCCCTGGGTCTGGAAGATACCCCGGAGAAGGGAATGGCTACCCACTCCAGTAATCTTGCCTGGAGAATTCCAGGGACAGAGGAGCCTGGCAGGCTAGAGTCCATGGGATCACAAAGAATAAAATACGACTGAATGACTAACACATACATACAAAAAAATCAAATCTGTGTAAATATATGGACATAATAATAAATGTTTTAATCTTAACACAGTTAAATCATTCTGACTTATAAAACTGACATTAATCAACATTAGTGGTTTCTAAAAGGGGGTCCTAGGATCTGGAGTGTTGATGACCCTTTTAGGAGGTATATGAAATCAAAGTATGTTCACAACAGGGCTAACACAGTATTAGCTTTTTTTATACTTTAATTCTCTCATGAGTGTAGAGTGGAGTTTTCCAGCAGCAACATCCAATTTATATTGCAACAGATTAAATGCAGAAGCAGATATGAGAATCCATCTGTCTTCCATTAAGGCAGATATTTTTTAACTTTTGATAAACATAAAATGATGCTAATATTTCCACTAATTTTTTTTAAAGAATACAGCCATTTTCATAAAATGTTTATTCTAGCAAACAATGATTCACTATTGCTAGTTTGAAATGGATTATAAATAACTGTTCTCAAGTTTCTCATTTTAATTTCTTAAATTATGAGTGTCAACAGATGTAATCGATAACAACAACAAAAATTTGGGGACATTAACATATTAAGAGTGCAAGGCAGTTCTTAGACCAGAAAGATTGACCATTACGGTCCTTAAAGCTTTTAAAATAAATACATTTTTTCAGAATAGAGAGGCTACTGTTTTTGTTGTTTTTTTGGAGTTTCGTATAAATCTTTGCTAAATAATTAAAAGCTGAAGACAACAAAAAGAGAAAGAAGGACTGATGAAATGGTGGGAAGACAGTAAAGAACATACTGAAAACAGAACAGAAGGAAACAAATTAATTCGTTCTCCATACATCACATGTCAAATAGACACTGTTTCTTCTATATGAATACATAAACTACAAGAAAAATCAGAAGCCCTTGGCCTCTACTCTAAAAACAGCATTCATGCCAGACTCATTGGGTAATACAAGGTATGAAAGCGAAAATGCATAGATCTTTAAGATAAAGCGTCACGTTGTTGTTTAGTTGCCCAGTTGTGTCCGACTCTTTTGCTACCCCAAGGACTGTAACCCGCAAGTCTCCTCTGTCCATGGGATTTCCCAGGCAAGAATACTGTAGAGGGTTGCCATTTCCTTCTCCAGAGGTAATAAATTTCTTATATTTTCATTTTTGGAGTCATTAGGGGACAGTGTTTTTTTTAAATTTTATTTATTTTTTCCATTTATTTTTATTAGTTGGAGGTTAATTATTTTACAATATTGCAGTGGTTTTTGCCATACATTGACATGAATCAGCCATGGATTTACATATATTTCCAGAGGGGAGGGGACAGTGTTTTTATTTCATAATACTTTCTAGTTCTTTATCACTTAAATGGATACAATAATCAAAAACCTTAGAAGTCATTGAGTAATTTTAAGAGTATGGCATAGAGACACTGTACCTATGGCATGGTTAGCATGTTTTTAATCTTTGTAAAATAGGCAAAATTAATGTTGCAAAATCAAGTTTTGCAGTGCATATAAAGTCATGGAAAATATTAATAAGCCAATCACCATGCCAATGTAATACCAAATCAGTAAGTCTATTTGGTGCTTAAAATGTAGTGCTAGATGATTTAATGATGTTATTAGTGATATTTGCAGTTATTGGTCTGGCATAAACAACTCGTATTTAGGATACAGTTTTTCGGTAGGAAAAAAACATGAATTTCATTAATTGCCTCTAGTTCTGCTTCTATTAACTATACAATTTCTATATGCTACTAATCTTATTATCACCTATTTCTGAGCTCATTAAAATTCATATCTACAAGCATAAACCAAAATAAAAAGACATATTCTTCTCACTTTTTATATGTTAAACAAATAATTTTGGAAGACCAAATTTAAACTTTCATCTCCAGAAAATTCAAGTGAATTAAAAATATGCATATGCCAAATTAAACTTGTAAGAAGTTGTAAAAAAGTTGTAAAAATAATTTTGCATTCTCATTATAATAGTTAAGAATCATGCCAGTCCTTCAGTTGGTTTAGAAATACATTCTTTGTTTTCAGAAAAGAATTATTTATTTATGTATTTTTTTGAATGAGGGAATTTACCCCCAAAAGACTTTTTTGATTTGGGCTTTTTGTCTGCAAACAGCTAAAACATATTTCAATTTGCTCTGTAAGTTCCTAAATCAACCTGAGGTATATTTTCTTTTTGGTTGGTATTTTATTATTTCAGTTTTAGTAAATAATTTCTAAACAATAGTGTAAATTGCATGGAGGACTCTTTTTTTCCCATTTTATTTGTTAGAAAGAAATCATAGATGGTGTCATGTTTACATCTAGCAGCAGTGACTTGAGTTTTAAGACTCTATTAGATATAACTCATCACTTGTGACAATGAATTTATAACAGACAGTTTTTACAATTAAGACCATAATAGTACACTTTAGTTATGTTCGTTTGTGTTATTAATAAAGACATAAAGATGTTAGGTATGACTAATCATAGCATATTTTATTCGAGGAGAATCACTCTAATTGGGACCAAATTAAATGAGTAAGTTTCCCTGTGACTTTAATTTATTCTGTAAACATTCAAGCTGCCTGGCTTCTTTCAACCGGGAATTGGCAAGTGTCGTGTTGTTATAAGCTGATACACATGCTGTAGTAAGGGCACTGTGTTATAGAGTGCTTTTTGTTTTAAGAACAAATCATTCTTTAATTGTCAGAATAAAGTGTTATATATTTATATGTGTGTGCTAGCCAGTCAGTTATACTTGACTCTTTGCAACCATGGGCTGCAGTCTGCCAGGCTCATCTGTCCACGGGATTTCCCAGGCAAGAATTCTGGAGTGAATTGCCATTTTTCTCCCCAGGGAATCTTCCTGACCCATGGATCAAACTAGGGTCTCCAGCACTGTAGGCAGATTCTTCACTGTCTGAGCCACCGGAGAGGCTCATATACAATATTCTGATAAACAAAATATCCATATCCATTTTATGTAGGGATTAGGCACCAAAAATTGAATTCCTAATATACAATCTTCCTTGTAACAACAACAAAGATAAAGGTAGAATAAAGTAAGATGCTATGCTTGAAAAACATCTCTTCAGAAAAACAAAAACAAAAAACTTTCAAATATATGTATGTACAATTGATCTCAAGTGAAATTCAACCAAATAAAGAGCTATACCAGGTGGAACTCCCCCCCCCCCAATCTTTCTCTATGTTCTACTTCATTAAAACAGCTATGTAAAAATTTAGATGATCTGTTCATGTTCTCCATTGCTTCTGAAGCATTTCTTAAATAATTGCAACACACCCGTGTAGATTTCCAACCTCCTTGAAGTCAAACCAAAAACTGGTTTTTCATTCTTATTTCTTTGAACTTGTTGCATCTATGAATGGCCCTATTTCTCGAAGTTCTTTTCAGGTTTGGCTTATTTGACAGCCTTTTAAGTGATTCTCCTTCTACATGCATGATATTGCCTCTGCAGTGTACAGTTTTATTTCTTATTTCTCTATGTCTCTAAAATATGGTGTTCTCCAAGTTTCCATCTTTGTCCCTGACCTGATATCATACTTGAGATATAAACCCACTTATTCCATGCATCAGCTAAACTATACCACCTGACTTTCAAAACAAGATCTATTACCTTAAACATAGGCACTCAATTTTATCTGGTCAACCTCCTTCAGTGCTGCACAATTGAATCCATATTAGTATCTCTAAAGTTGAATTCAATAGCTTTCCCCTAAAGAATGCATCTCAGCTAAGCCCACTATTTTTGAGCAACAAGAGTTCTCCCACTGTTCCACTTAGCCCAATGGGTTCAGTGTAGTGTCTTATTTACTTATCTATATCTGTCAATGAAATATAACATCTGAGAGGGCAGAGTTTGTTTCTTGTTTGTTTTGTTCACTATGGGGTTCCTAGGTCTGCTGTCCAAGAACAGAGCTAATACTCAGTGACTCTTCCCTGTTACCCTCCTGCATGCCCAACTACTCCACAAGTCCTCTTGACTTTTCATCCTAAAAGTCTCTGGAATCCAATGTCCTGTCACATTTTTAGTTTTTCCTTTTATGATCTATGACTACAAATATTACAACAGCTCCCTAACTGATTTCTTTGCGTCAAGGCTATTCATCTACCGAATGACCTCCTTTTGATTACAACTACACAATGATTCCATTTCCTTAAGATGATACATAAGTCTTTTCACAATGGAGCCGCTACTTACTTCAGTATCATTTCGGGCTCTGCACTTTCCAGGGGCTCCAGCATCAACCCATATTCATTAACTTTACAGAACACGTGAATTTGAAACAGCACACTGTGCACCTATTACGGGGCTGGATAGACATAGATATTGATATAGGTAAAAATTTAGGTATCTATGAATAGCAGGGAGAGATAAGAAAGCCTTCCTCAGTGATCAAAGCAAAGAAATAGAGGAAAACAATACAATGGGAAAGACTAGAGATCTCGTCAAGAAAATTAGAGATACCAAGGGAACATTTCATACAAAGATGGGCATAATAAAGGACAGAAATGGTATGGACCTAACAGAAGCAGAAGATATTAAGAAGAGGTGGCAAGAATAAACAGAACGATACAAAAAATATCTTCATGATCCAGATAACCACGATGGTATGGTCACTCACCTAGAGCCAGGCATCCTGGAGGGTGAAGTCTAGTGGGCTTTAGAAAGCATCACTATGAACAAAGCTAGTGGAGGTGATGGAATTCCAGTCGCGCTATTTCAAATTCTAAAAGATGATGCTGTGAAAGTGCTGCATTCCATATGCCAGCAAATTTGGAAACTCAGCAGTGGCCACAGGACTGGAAAAGGTCAATTTTCATTCCAATCCCAAAGAAAAGCGAAAGTGAAGTCACTCAGTCGTTTCCAACACTTTGCAACCCACGGACTGTAGCCTGCATCAGGCTTCTCCGTCCATGTGATTTTCCAGGCAATAATAGTGGAGTGGGTTGCTATTTCCTCCTCCAGGTGATCTTCCCAGCCCAGGGAATTGAGCCTGGGTCTCTTGCATTGCGGGCAGACACTTTACCCTCTGAGGCACCAAGGAATCCCAAAAAAGGCAATGTCAAAGAATGCTCAAACTACCGCACAATTGCAGTCATCTCACACACTAGTAAAGTTATGCTCAAAATTATCCGAGCCAGGCTTCAACAGTACATGAACTGTGAACTTCCAAATGTTCAAGCTAGATTTAGAAAAGGCGGAGGAACCAGAGGTCAAATTGCCAACATCCATTGGATCATCAAAAAAGCAAGAGAGCTCCAGAAAAACATCTACTTCTGCTTTATTGACTATGCCAAAGCCTTTGACTGTGTGGATCATAACAAACTGTGGCAAATTCTTAGAGAGATGGGAATACCAGACCACCTGACCTGTCTCTTGAGAAATCTGTATGCAGATCAGGAAGCAACATCTAGAACTGGACATGGAACAACAGACTGGTTCCAAATAGGAAGCACACCAAGGCTGTATATTGTCACCCTGCTTATTTAACTTCTATGCAGAGTACATCATGAGAAACGTTGGAATCAAGATTGCCAGGAGAAATATCAGTAACCTCAGATATGCAGATGACACCACACTTATGGCAGAAAGTGGAGAACTAAAGAGCCTCTTGATGAAAGTGAAAGAGGAGAGTGAAAAAGTTGGTTTAAAATTCAACATTCAGAAAACTAAGGTCATGGCATCCAGTCCCATCACTTGATGGCAAATACATGGGGAATCAGTGGAAAGAGTGACAGACTTTTTTTTTTTTTGGGCTCCGAAAACACTGCAGATGGTGACTGCAGCCACGAAATTAAATGATGCTTGCTCCTTAGAAGAAAAGTTATTACCAACCTAGACAGCATATTAAATAGCAGAGACATTGCCAACAAAGGTCCGTCTAGTCAAAGCTATGGTTTTTCCAGTAGTCTTATATAGACGTGAGAGTTGGATCATGAAGAAAGCTGAGTGCTGATGAACTAATGCTTTTGAATTCTGCTGTTGGAGGAGACTCTTGAGAGTCCCTTGGACTGCAAGGAGATGCAACCAGTTCATCCCAAAGGAGATCAGTCTTGGGTGTTCATTGGAAGGACTGATGTTGAAGCTGAAACTACAATACTTTGCCCACCTGATGGGAAGAACTGACACATTTGGAAAAGACCCTGATGCTGGGAAAGATTGAAGACAGGAGGAGACTGGGACGACAGAAGATGAGATGGTTGAATGGCATCACTGACTCAATGGACTTGAGTTTGAGCAAGCCCCGGGGTTTGGTGATGGACAGGGAGGGCTGGCGTGCTGTAGTCATGGGTTGGCAAATAATCAGACATAACTGCACGACTGCACTGATACATATATAAGCATAGATACAGATGTATAAGGGGCTTCTTCAGTGGCTCAGAAGTAAAGACTCCATAGGAGATGTGGGTTCAATTCCTGGGTCAGGAAGTTTCCTGGAGGAGGGCATGGCAACCCAATCCAGTATTCTTGCCTGGAGAATCCCATGGACAGAGGAACTTGGTGGGCTACAGTCCACAAGGTCGCAAAGAATTGGCCATGACTGAAGCAGCTTAACACACACCCACAAACAGATGTATAGATGTAGAAGTGGATATAGATGTAGAGGTCGATTAGGTATTTTTCATCACTTTGAGTCAATTTTTCTATTCATTCTAAGCCAATTCAAATACATGTCCTTGGTGAAGAACTTCCTTCAACGCACAGAGTGGTGTTCTCCCATGTCATTCTACAGAATACTGAGAATATCTCTGCTAATGCACTTTGGACTTTGCATTAACATGTTTAGAGTATAAACTCCTTAAGAGTCAAGATGGTGTACCATGGTATATGACACAGTGTAACATAATCAGTAGCAGACACATTTGTAAAGGTATGCATCAATTTTTTTAAAAAAAGACAATTTATAATAATTATATTAATCTATCAAATGAAGAAAAATAAATTTAGTTTTTAAAACAGCTATCCAAGTATCAGTGGCAAAAAGAAATCCAAATTATGGATCTTACAAATAAAAATCCATTTCAGAACTCTTTTCATAAATACAAGAATATTAAATAATACTTAACATAAAAAATAAATGGCGAGATAGGAAGCAGAAGAAATAAATATTTACTTACATGAAAAACACTTTGATCACTCCTCTCGTCTATTTTTAATTTTAACTGGTAAGTATATCATATATTTAAAAGGTTTATAGTGGAGAATGTGATTTTTGTTAACACCCACATTGCTCTGAGGGTTCAACATTAAATTGTTAAATGACTTAAAATTGTTTAATGGCTTTTTTATTAAAAGTTTTCAAAATTCTCCTGGTCAAACATGCAGTTATCACCAATAATAATATGCCATTACACATTAAGTGTGCTGATTTCCACTGTAAAACAAATATACTATTACCCTTCAGGGCCTGTCACTGTTGGTGGCATTGTCCTAAGGCTCACTATGAGTGTAGAACACCCACTGCTGTCATTTTCCAGCAAATATTGTGAATTTTTTCTTGTCTCATATTGTTTTCCACTAAGTTTTGATACAATTTCTTCTTCTGCTGGGTTCTTATCACCATCTCCTATCTCATTAGCAGAAGCCTGAGTTGACATGATGCCACCTTGTTCAGCCTTCTGGTTTTCCTTGGGACTATCCATCAGAGATTCCTTTCTCTTCACTATAAGACTGCCAGCCTTGGCCAGCTAACAATTAAGAACTGGTTAATGCTGGATGATAAAATTGCATTATATTGTACTTGTATACCTGAAGTCATTTATTTTCATCTCATTAGGAATGTCTCTTCACCAATTGCAACAGAAAGCAAGTTCACAGTGTATTATTCTATCCCTTCGTATAAAGTTTGTGTACCTTCGCAAATGATGTGGCACACGAGATAATGAGAGGTGTATAAAAACCGTGTCATGGAGCTATACTATATTGATTAATTTTGTCGCTGTATTAAATGGGCCTGGGATCCTTACAAGAAAGATGCTATTTAAGCACAAAATAATGGTGTCGTGTCTGTACTTGCATAGTTTATAAATTATATCTCAAAATTTCACAGACACAAAGCAAGTTTTTACCATTGTCAGCAGCAAAGCCAGAGAGACTTTCCAGAGAGAGCCTCCTCCATTAAGGAAACAATTGTTAGTGGAGTCCTAATCCTGTCATTGTTATTAGTTACCTTGAGTGAAGTCTGGTGGTGAGTCAGAAAGAACACAGCCCAATTTCTGGATGCTAGGTTGAAACTGACATGGTGACAGGAAAATGCTTTTTTTTTTTTTTTTCTTTCTTCATTTACCAACAGCACAAATCAGATATAAATAGAATTGACGACAAATACATTTGGACCACCAAAATGTAATCTCTTCTAAACAAACAGCACATATTGTGAAAACTCTGTATTTTCCTCCAAAACTGTGGATTGTCTTGTGCCGATTAGCATTTTGAATCAAGTATTATCCACGCAAAACACTAGAATGAGAGAATCTATAGTTATTCACTTTTTGAAGCGTTGACACGAAAGTTTCACTAAAATCTCACTTCATGTATGTATAGTGTTTAGAAAAGTAAGTTCCTAATACAAGTCACTTGAATGAATCATGTCTCTGAGAATAAACAAAAATGCTATAAACTGCCAACCAGTATGTTTAATATGGCATTAATCTTGTTATGCACTTGTATTAAATTTTCCATTTATTGCATTTTCTGTACATCAGGTCTATTCTTTGCACCTGGTACTTGCTAGTGGTGATTTGATTGATTAATCAAAATAGGGGTTGGGTTAGGGAGCTGGTTAAGAACACACGGTGCAGGCAGGCTATTTGAACTTGAGTTGCAGCCAGACTACTAGAATAAAATGGACAGTTCATCTAAAGCATACCTGTTTCAACACCTTGTGTACAGTTGGTGGTGGTATAGTAGCGTTCGACTCTTGTGACCCCATGACTGTAGCCTACCAGGCTCCTCTGTCCACGGGATTCTCCAGGCGAGAATACCGGAGTGGGTTGTCATTTCCAGGGAATCTTCCCAACCCAGGAATCAAACCTGGGTCTCCTGCATTGCAGGCAGAGTCTTTACCAACTGAGCTACAAAGCAAGCCCCAACTGTGTAGTTGCTGCTAAGTCGCTTCAGTCGTGTCAGATTCTGTGTGGCCCCATAGACGGCAGCCCAGCAGGCTCCGCCATCCCTGGGATTCTCCAGGCAAGAACACTGGAGTGGGTTGCCATTGTCTTCTCCAGTGTATAGTTAGTTCTCAACAAATGTTAATAGCTCTTAATTTAAGTGCAAGATCACCTATTAAAAATTTGACACTTTTCAACTTGTTGATGTGTTTACTAGATTTTGTATGTTAAAGTATATATATAACTCTTCTTATTGTCTCAATTACTAGTTTGGGGGTTCCTCTGAGTTCCCTAAAAATTCAGAAAATCCCTAGGACAGAAACTGACATTTCTAATTAGAACACGATTGCCATCTAGTGGTAACAATTGCTATCTACAGGCTTACTGGTGAACAGAAATGTAGGTGGTGAAAGTGTTCTGCTTCTGCTTCATAATGAAGGCTGTTGGAGTGAACCTCTGACAAACTAATGAGGCTTCCCATATGGACACTACCAAACCAATAAAAATGTTTAAAGACACATTTCATCAGAGTTTTGGAAATTTAGTTCCTGGCCCACAGGAAGCGTACAGTCTAGCTCTATACAAAAAGTTCTATGGTAGCGGTCGTGCCCGATTGCTTCGACAGCATGGACTGTAGCTTGCCAGGTTCCTCTGTCCATGGGATTCTCCAGGCAAGAATACTGGAGTGTGCTGTCATTTTCTTCTCCAAAAAAGACCTATATACAATGCTTAAACTGGATTATAAATACAAATTTGAAAAAAGAAAGCTGTGAGTCCAGGTATAAAGCAGATAAAAGGAGAGTTGAGGAAAGAAGGGAGATTTAAGGAAGTTTTAAGGAAGATTACTCTCACTTGGTGCAAAATGTCAAAAAATGTCAAGTTAATGCACCCGAGAGATAGAAAAGTGATGGGACATAGGAAAGAGATGGGAAATAATCAAGGTGCAATACACATAAGAAAATCTTTTAAAATAATTTAGAATATAAGAAGCCATTAGAAATTTTTACCTCAGATTGAGAAGACTGGTGTGTAAACAGAGACAAGAGCTTATAAACAAATATATCCTAGTTCTCGTTTCTTTATAGAAACTTCATATAAGAAGATCTTGGTAATGCGGTGCTATATGGAATGGAAGTTAGATATCTATAAGTGTATTAAAATAGATAGGCATTCTTGTACTGAAGACTTATCTAAGACAAAATGGAAGTGCTTATCTAAAGAAAGCTACTGTATGGAAACTAATAAGTAAACTTTATTTGAAAATTTTTAAGATTTAAAGTTTTACTCCTGTTTTCTAAGTTATTAGTTTAACTTCCAATGCTTTTTGTTTTATTGTAAGGAAGAATATTTTTTGTTAGACAAGGATGTTGCAGAGGGTGAGCACGAGGACCTCTTAGAGGTCAGTTATGTCCACAGCTTCTGTGAGCATAGGCTAACACTACGAGAGCACCAAGACAGTCAAATAAGAGCTCTCTCTCTCACACCAATTAATGGATGCGGTTGCAGATGTTATCAAGATATCTACAAAGTAGGCTATGTTCTTTAGTGTTGGAAACTGAAACAGCTGTTAAATTAATTAAGTCAGTATATTTTCCAAGTCTGATTAGGATATGTTTATTTCTGCTTTCACAAAACAGCTGCGATGTAAGTAGTAAAACTGATGTTCTACGAAACCTAAAATAAAATCAAAATCATTATAAGTTGTCCAGTTCAAGTGAAAGCTTACTTTTGGATCTTCATGTTTTATTTACACTTATGGGGAACACTAGTGTATATGGGCAATGCAAGACTTTAACATCTTTAATTTTGTTTGTAAGTATTTTCACATTTGTTATTCTTTTAAACATATAGTATAGAGGACTAAAACATCAAAACAGAATATGATATGCAAATATTGAAAGTGGCTTTATTAAGCAAAGAAGGCGATCCAAGAAAAAGGACTAAACTTGAATTGAGTATTGCTCTGGGTTTCCCTATGTTTTGTGGTACAGTTTGTTGGGATATAACTGTAGTTATGGTCTACTAGCAATAATCTAGAAGCTTATTTGAGTCATATGAAAGGAGAGAAAAAAAAGAGGGCACAATTTAAAGAAAAAATCTGTAACAAAAATAAGACAAAAGCTCAGAGGCAACTCAACTGCTCCAGATGTTCTGCATCTGCTCACTTGCCCACTGGGGACCAGGAGATAAAGAGATTAACACATTTACACAAAGATGGTTAGACAACAAGCTCAGATAAGCAACATGACAGCTAGGTCCAGGTACCCTAACCAGAGTATGAAGAAAATGACTCACTAAACCACTTAACTCACTTACAAATGATATTTTAATTGATTTAATGTTCAACTGCCACTACAGTAGACTATGAACTGGTTATTAAAAAAAGAAGTCACTTTCATTCTGAACTAGAATCATAAAATGTTTTAATAATGACTTTTCAAAGGAAACAGCATCAGGATTTTATAAGAGGTAACGAATAATACTAATGTTTTTTAATTACAATTGTAAGTGAAGACAGTATTTTAAAATCCCATTTTCACATAAGAATAATAGAAAATCTTAGTTTTGATGCATGTGAGAAAATTTGGAAAACAGAGGAGTTAGTTTCCTCTTGGCAGATCTATTACAAGGAAAATTTTTTTTTTTTTTTGGTTTCCTACTTTATGCAGTTGTTTTTTCTAATTTCAAACGTTTAACTGCATATTCCTGAACCCTGTGGATGTAATAGGATACCAAGGTGAACATGATCTAAATAAATAAATACTTACTTTTCATACTTTTCAAATATACAGCACAAAGATATAGTCCATCATAGCAAAATTCTCAAAATTTCAGGAAGATGTTGAAGCAAAAAAAGGCTCATATAGCCACATATAACACAAGAGTGGAATGTGAACATATAATATATAGTATTAATATAGAATACCATAAAATGGAACAATATAAAGTCACCTATCCTGAAATCTTGCTGGAATGTGTCCACATAACCCAGTGACCCTTAAATTAAGACTTGAAGCTAACAGTCTAAATTTGAAATAACAGAAACTAACCAGGTTCATCCTTTCCTTTCTTCCTCTCTAAATTATCAGATACCCTTTAGAGTCTCATTATGTCATCTTGTTACAAATGTTTCTGGCCCATTCTTACAATATCACTTACTATATAAAAATCAAAATATAAGTCTTTATATATAAGCCTTTATTAAAAAAGGAAAAAAGATTTAATCCACCCACATTATTGGAAACATAAATTTCCTTATCCATGTTAATTGTAGGGGGTGCCATGAATCATGTGACTGATAGTGTTTCCTTATTTACATTGGCTACTATCTTCATGGTACATTGAGAGGGCCATTTTTAACAATATGTAAATGGATTTTTCTCTTGAAACCTCATTCCTGGCTTCGTATCTCTCCTACTATTACCACTTTACCCTATGTCTTGATGAGACTGACCTACATTTTTGATTAATTTTTTAGTTGAAAAAATTCCTGTAGGCCAATTTAAATCCTTTCTGAAACAACTAGTTGAAAGAAAATACATGAAATACATGAGAGAATGACTCAAATGCCAAATTATCAAATCACATGTAATACAAAGGTGTTCTAGGAAGTGAAGCAAACTATAAACAAGCTCAGCCTCTGTATCCCCCATTAAGGCTGGATGTGCTCAATTATAATAAACACTTAAAGACAAAAACCCCACTGCACAATAAAAGAAAATGCTTTAAGCTTTTAGACTTTGAATCTATTTCGTAATATATTTAAACAGGTTATAAAAGTCCTGGTGATTCTCTCCGTGAACCAACAGCCTGACTCCAGAGTGGAGCCAGCGAAGCAGAGAAAAAGCCCAGAGAAGTCGAATTTCAGCAACAATCCCTCATTTAACACATAAAGAAAATAACCTAATTACTGGAAAGTGGGGAAAAGAAAATAAAAAAGTACGAAAGGGTAGAGAAGCATTAAATGTGAAGACACACATTTCTCTTCGCCATGGAACAAGAAAGCAGCCCAGATCCTGAGGGTAGCCATAAAAAACAGAGACTGGCTGTTTGTACCACATGTGTGGATGAATGAGAAGAAGCCAAGAAACAGGAAAAAGACTAATTTTAATTACAAGAAAAGCTGCAAAATAGAGAACACAGAGCTAGTGGCAGGAAGGCTTCCAGCTACAGGCAGCACGACACTGAACTCGCCTCGCCAATTAGAGCCGTCAGACCCCATCAGGGGATTAAGTGAGCAGGAGAAACAGCCTCGGTGAGGGTGAGGCCGGACTCAGATCGCAGGAGAGGCGGACGCCGGCCGGCAGCGGGGGCGACCTGAGACTCGCTCCCAGTTCCGGAGACCGACAGGGAGAAGCAGCGAACAGTGGGTGGGACTGCCGTCTCATTACGGACAGGTGCTAACCCCGCCATCTATGGAAATAGGTTGCTAAAGACATGTAGCATAATTTAACCAACAGTTACATCCAACGAGGGGAGAGAATTCGAGAAGGACTCAGGAAAAGTAGGAGGGGGACTGGCTGAACAATGGCACTAAAGCTGCCACACTGTGGATTTACTACCTGTGTTGTGTTTCCAGTTACATCCATCGGGAAAGGAAAAATTCAGAAAGGAAAGGGTGCTGCTGTCTGAGGCTAAGCCCACTCGGTCAATTCGAAGTGAGCCGGGGCGGGCGGGGAGTCAGGGAGACACCAGCACAAGAGCGTCTAAGAGCCCTGAGATAAAACTCTCAAGTGTAGAAACAAAGAGAAGCGCTTCCCAGGCAGGACCTGAGGGGATTCTCCGAAGTGGGAAAGTCCACTCAGGAGCCCGCCTCAGGGAAGGCAGCAGCCGGTGCCGCCTCGTGAGGGAAAGGCGCCGGGGCTCTGAGGACCCGGGGAGGAGGGAGGCGGCCGGCGCAGGAACTCAGCGGAGGGGCCCCGCGCGGTCCGCCGCGGCCGCGCTGGAATCTCTGACAGAAATTCGCGCAGGTTGCGGGGCGGGGTCCGGAGTTGGGCCGCGGGGGAAATAGCGGCGGACGAGTGAGACGCTGAGACCCAGACACATCCCTTCCAGGGGCGTGGGGACCTGCTCGCCCGGGGACGCGCCGACTGAAGCCGGCGGCGGGAGACGCGGGCGGCGGCGGCGCGGGGGGCGGGGCGGGCGCGGGCCGCGCGGGGCGCACAGCCAGTCAGAGGCGCGGCGCGCGAGCCGCGCGGACGCATTGGCCGCGACGCCCGGGCCCCGGACGCGCCCGCCGGGGGAGGCGCCGCTCCGGCCCCCCGATTTAACCAACTACCGAGCGGGGGAGCGTGTCGGCCAGGAGGCGGCCGCCGAAGTGCCGTGGGAGCGCCGCGCGGGAAGGATGCGTTACCTGCGTCCCCTCCTCAGGGAGCGGCCGGGCGAGCTGGAGGATTCTCTGTGAAGGACTCGAAACTCCGCAGTTGGTCTCCTGCCACAGGCTGGGGTGGACCTGAGTCTCGGCTCTTGTCTGTGCTGTGTCCACGGGCAGGGGGATGGCAGACGGGAATTGAGAGTCGTGGAGGAAGGACGGGGAGCCTGGCGTCTCCTTGGTAAGTGGCTGACATTCCTTCGCCGGTGACTGCTGTCTGCGATTGTGCACTTGGCTTCCCAGGCGCTGACAGTTTGTGACACGCTCGCTTCTGCAAAGCCATCCTTTCTTGCCGTGTTGCCAGAATTTAAAACTGTCACATAAAGCTGCTCTTCCTCCCCGCCCCCCTCCCCCCCCCCCCCCCAAACCTTCTTCTTCTTTGAAATCAAATGTGCTCTTTTTCTCTGCTGGGATTTTAGGTCAGAAAAGTTGAGGCAACGCTAAGCATAATCTATTTGTGTACCTAGTAATGT
Source organism: Muntiacus reevesi (assembly GCF_963930625.1). Taxonomy (NCBI): domain Eukaryota; kingdom Metazoa; phylum Chordata; class Mammalia; order Artiodactyla; family Cervidae; genus Muntiacus; species Muntiacus reevesi. The sequence goes on from NC_089257.1 coordinate 80,062,875, forward strand.
CATTCAGAATGAGAGTAAACAGTTCCTACAACTGAACTGGAAGGTGACAGATGTCAGGAGAGGGTAGGAAATTGTCTGCAAGAGAAACTAAATGTTCAGAAAATAGGCTGTCCTTCTCAGGTACTGAATGTATGTCTTCTGACTGAGCAGTGTGTTTGTGAGAATAGAGCCTAGATCACTGGACATCTGGCAGTGCGATAACTTGTTAAAATTCAGTAGAAATGCTCTATAAGTGGAGTTCTACAAAGTTCGAGAGACTGAACAAACAAGTATCTTGAATTATGCTAAGGTGTTTTCTCAGTGTTGTGTAGGAAGGTGACAAATTTTTTTAAATGAATATAAAAATATGCTCAGACATATACTCAAAACTCCTTACTGAGTTTTTTGTTGAAAAATTGGAGAGAACATTAATTTGCATATATATGAACATAGTATACAGTAAGTTAAGAATAACACTGACAACCTCAAAATTTTTCAGTTGTTTTAATTAACTTTATTTTGAAAATACAAGCATTCACTAAATGTTTTAGAATTATTTTATTTTTAAATTTCATAACCTCTGTCATGAAAACTATAATCAATGTGATAATTAAAGCACAGGTTTGGAAGAAAAAGAAAACCTTTTAACTGTTTGTGAGTTGCCTTAACCTGTGTTCAGTTCATCTGCTTTTTCTGTTAATTTAAAAGACAAAATCATTTAAAGATTGCATACTTCTATTTTGATTCTCTATTTTAACTGGAAATAGGATGAAAGAAATAGATATTTATTAGAATACTAGCATTAAAAACTACACACAAATAGTGGGTCAAGTTTTCAAATCAATAGAGGTATTTTTGTTTACTGTTGAACTATAACAAGACTGCAGAAATAACTTATGACTATCACAGCAAGCTTAAAGAGTTCATCATGATTAATATTGTGACTCTAAACATAAAAGAATTAGTAATGATTAGGTCATTATTTTTTTCAAAGTGCCTGTAATGAATTTTAAGCCACTCACAAATGTTTCTTTGCATATTTTCCTACTTCATATTCAGATTATTATAAGTTTTATGTGGAGTAGTATATTGAATCTCATAATTGACAGGTATATGTTCCTTTGATTCAAGTGGAAAAAACACTATAACTATCTAACAATACATCACATGAAACGAATAAAAAGTAAAAGATGTTATTAAGAGCATCTAAATTAGTGACGAAAACAAAGCCCAAAATTCAAAGTTACAAAAAGGAAATGAGATATAAAAAATAAAATAGAATTTGAAAAGTAACTGGAGTGTGGTGAGATGGTATGAAAGTGTATTTGAAAATAGTAAATCAATAAAATGTTTGTTACAATATAAGTGCCAATGTTTTGTGCAAGGATTGGTGGCGTTTTTAAATTGTTCTTATTTAAAACATCTGAAAACTAAAAAATGAGGAGGAAAAGCAATTCACTTTAAGTTCTCTTTGATTCTATACACAGCTGCATAGATAGTTTGAGTTCTCAAAGCTTAGAAAAAAGAACATTACCCCAACAGATTAACTGAATGCCAGATTTTGCTTGTAAATTGTGAGGCACAAGCATAGGAGGATGCATTTGAAAATAGATCATCTGAGAAGCTACAGTTGTGTGATTTTTAAATGAATTTCTAAAATACTGTAGTGTTTCCCAAAGTGAGTAATGCTTCAAATAGTAGGTGGTCTGAAATCTTTATTTAGTTAGGAAGATAAGCTAAAATCACACCTTGAATGTAGATACGGGCTATGTTTATTTGAAAAATAATTAAAAATAGTTTCTTGTGAATGTTTAATCTTATGTGTCCAGTTAAGTGACACTATTAAAAATGGACCAAGTCTGGTTAATATATAATCCTTTATATATCTTTTTTATTTAATGGCTTAGGAAATCTTCACCACCTCCAGGGAAGAGGTTGGAGTGTGGTTTAATATCAAAACCGACTTAGTGATCAGGACCAGAGGGTGTCAGTAAAGGGTAGAGGGCTCTCCAGATGGAGAAAGAGCAAGCATGTGGTGCTAGCCAAGTCGTCCTGGGAGTGTGTCTTTTAGCTACAACAGAAAGGTATACTTTTATGGAATTTAAAAAAAAAAAAAAGGATGAAAACTTGTCTGGATGACTGTTCTAGGTTAAAGTTGATTTAACTATATTTAAGTTCCTTTGGTTAAGACCAAGTTTTATAGAGGAGCTTACTGTTCTGTAACCATTAAAAACTAAGGAATTTTATGAGACCAAGATACTTAAAATATAGTGAGATGCCGATTCCATCCTTCCACACCTATTTTGCTTACCTGTAGTCCTTGAATTGCCTCTCTTTTTAAATATGGTTAAAACAATTTTTTTTACTAAGAGGTTGGAAATTCATTAGTCTTAATTTAAATAGGCCTGTATATTTATATTATTTGATATCTCAAAATTCCAACTTCAAGACCTCAGATTTATTCATCTATTTCTTATTACTAAAGATACAAACATAAAGTGGGAGAGGTTTATTTGTGACAAGATATTTTAAATTAGTATTACAAGGTTGTGCTTATATGTTACATGAACATTTTAGCGCTTTATAGCAGGAAAGAGGCTGGTCAGAAGCTCAAAGCAGTGGGATCTTTGCGAGGTCTGTTTTCTGAGCATTTGTGATCAATAACTCTACATCAGAGACTGGTGCATTTTAAAAAGTAATGAAGTATACAAAAACTCTGTAACACTTAAGATTTAGGGTTAATAACTGTTAGGAACAATGTCCCATATCTCTATTCAGACCCTTTTAAGTAACTGCTCCTGCTTTATATTTTTTAATATTCGAAGTATAGTTTAAAAAGGTTCTGATATATGGAATGCTATCAGTTAATATTCCTCTTAGATATTTTTACAGTTTTTTAAGTTAATTATTTTCATGAAAATGAATATAACAAATTTGGTAGTATTGCACTGATGTGGATATGAGGAATTTTTAAATGGCTTTATTATTTATTTGCTTATTAGAAAGATATTAAATTCTTTTATTTATTAATAAGTGGTCATTAAATTAAAATTATATCCTGTGAACTTGATATAAGACTATATATTTAACTTCATTTGATTTTTACTTATTATAAATCTGTATATATGGTAAATGTTGAACATTTTCATCCTTATCAACCCCTTAAGTTAAACAGTCTTTAATTTCATATTCCAGAGTATTGCATATTGTATTTTTGACTTACTTCTGAAGTTTCAGTGGAATCATCAGCTCATAAGACTTACTGAAACTGAAAATGTTAGTTGCTCAGTCATGTCCGACACTTTGGGACCCCATGAGCTGTAGTGTGCCGTATTCCTCTGTGCATGGGATTTCCTAGGCAAAAATACTGGAGCTGGTCAAAAAATGGAGGCTCTTTTCTTTAGTACAGGGAAATGGAACTCTAGAAATAGGCCATAAGGTAATTCTGAAAAATAATAAAAATTCTGTCCTTTTTGGGAAATAGAAAAAAAAAATCAATGAATCCACCATTTCTTAATCTAATATAAAACAGTATGGTGTGAGCAACTTTAGAAAGTATAGTCACGTTATTCTACCATGTGTTTCTTGAGCTGGAGTTTCTTGTGATCACTGCCATTTGTAAATAGTTCCAAAAATGTTTTATTGGATGGATTTCACAACACAGGTGCAAAATGGATTTTTATTCTGGTCTTCTCAGTGGTCACTTAGAAGATTCCTTGCTTCCCTGTGGATACCAATTTTTATTTTGAACAAGTAGACTTCTCTTAAAAGATCTTAGTAGGACTTGCACATTTTCTCTTATTTCACTCATAGTTCCAAATATTTCTTATACTCACTTGTATAGACCAAAAAAGTTAAAATCTTGAAAGAAAACAAGATATTAACATATTGTATTAATGTATGTGTATAAGCTTTCCCACAGGCATACCTTTACAGTTTGTGTCTTTACTAAAATATGAACCTGACTATGGTTAAAATGACTAATTTGAATTTTATCCAAAATTTAAGAAACTATGTATCAGGCAAGGAAAAAATAGAAAGCATTTCACTCATCTGAGTAATAGAAAACTCTTGTTTGTGACTATTGACTGGAAAAGTGTAATTATATGAATAAACATTTTATGATGGGGAATAAGAATCTGCTTGCTCCTTATCATCCTTATAGCTATTAAATGCTCAAGGAGATCATCTCATTTTCTGTTATTATCCAGTAAAGTAACTATAGCATATGGAGTTCAGAAAGAGAAATTTTGCTGATCACTTAGGTGATAAAAGGTAGATTGAAAGTCTCTTTTTCTTGATACTCATAATATTGGCAGAAATATTCATCATGAGGCTAAAAATTTAGAGGTTCTTATTGAGAGAGATTTCATAATACAGTAATTACAGTTATAATGTCTAGAGTCAAAAACACATTTTAAATGTGTTTTCACAGATATTTCACTAGTTGCAGTAGTTTGCGTTTAGTCGGTAAGTAGTAGAGAAATGCTACATTTACTTGGTGAAAAATTTACTTCTAAGTGTATGAGGTTTCATCTTTATTTTCTCAGATATTTAATTTCATATTTATAAGTATTAGAGAACAAAGTTTTCTGAAACTAAGCCGAAGGTAACAAAGAGTTTAATTTTAAACTTACTAGGTTTTCCCGTTTCAGCTTTATGTAAGAACTGACTTTTAAATAATACAATATTTGATAAGTTACTCTTATACTTTCAGAATAATAAGAAACTCCTGGTGATTAAGATAAATATTTCTTGGAAAATACAGATTACAGTGGAAATATAAAAAATAATTATAGTTTTCTAGAAATAAATTTTATTTAATTGGCATTTATCATCATTAAATGTAAAATTGTTTCCTAGGCATCTAAATAACGTTAAGTGCCCCTCCCCAATATTTCTGAAACCTTAGAAAAATGTCATATTTAATCTTAGTTAGAGTTTGGCTTTGTCTTATTTTTTTATTTTGAAACTTATCTCTTTATATTCTTTTCTAAAAGACATAAACTAGGTTAGTCTTTTATTTTCAAAAATTAATAAAACTATTTGGTAGTGATGATTTATTTTGCCAATTTTAAGTATATATAGTGATAAGAAATTTATATGTTATCTCTTTTATAATAAAATTGATACTTTGTAATTTTGCACTCTTCTTGTTTCAGTGCCTAATTTCAAATGGCAGTGTGTGGAGATACTGATGGAGAGTTCTTAAGGCTAAAATAAGTATCTCATTAAATATAAGCACACATCTCATGAGTTATTGATGATGAATAATGAGAACATTTAGAAAAAGTTGACAAAATAATACCACTTAGTGTTGATTCTTTGTCCACCTGATGTGAAGAGCTGACTCATTGGAAAAGATCCTGATACGGGGAAAGATTGAAAGCAAAAGGACAAGGGGGCGGCAGAGGATGAGATGATTTAATAGTGTCACCGACTTAATGGACATGAACTTGAGCAAACTCTGGGAGACAGTGAAGGACAGGGAATCCTGGTGTGCTGCAGTCCATGGGGTCGCAAAGAGTTGGACATGACTTAGCTACTGAACAACAACAATGAAAGTGTTGGGAGGAGCCTTACAGAGCTAGTGTTTTATTTGACATAAAGAGTAGTTAAGATTTATATGTTTAGCATTACACTTGATGGAAAAATGGGAGGTTTCTTTAATGTCTAAATTAGAGCTTTTTGTGGTTTATACCTTTTGTTTTTTTGCTGTGAAAATCTTATTTTGATTTCTACTCAAATCAAAACTAGGATGTACGTAATATTATTTTGCCGTTGATCATCTGTAAAACTAATGTTTTACAATTTCTAAGACAAGAAAATTAATAATCCAGTTATATTAACTCAGAGAAAATAGCTATGCCCATATTCTCTTAACCAAAAGCTGAACGTCTAGACAATTTAATTGCTAGCTGTGAACTTTTTCACAATGAACTTAGTGTGCACTCAACAGCTGAATCAAATGGGAGAAGATTTTTGACAGTTTCAGTTAAGAAACCTGGGAACCCAAGGAGGAAAATATTGTAGTTGTTTTTTTCTACAGTATATTTAGAAAGTATTTTTTGTTTCTTTTGTTAATATTTTTCCCCTGTATTGGCAATTGTTTTCTTCAGTAATTCATGTTTAGAGATACACTAAATTAAATAGAAAATCAGTGAGAAATGTGAGGAGAGAATATTCCTGTGACTTGACAAGTTTGGATAAAATTTAAATTATGGGCTCCCTTAGAACAGTAACAATTTTAGCGTTTAATAAAATGCAAAACAGAAAGTGAAACAAAAGTTTTTTAGAAACAAGCAATATTTTTTAATTCAAATATCAAGTTTTATATAAATTCTAGTTTTACTGTTACAGTAATAAAGAAATTAAATAGAGCATTTTTGAGCCAATAATAGTATTTAGTTATCATCATTTCTGAACAAGAGTTTCTCTGTGCTTAATTTTAAAAACATGATGTAAATTATTTTAGAAAATATGGTAAAATTTTTCATCTGTAGAGCTGAACATGCTGAACTGTAAAATTGGCACAGTGCAACTGAGTGGAAAGGCAGTTATATATTGCTGGGTTCCTGTTATAATAATAGTTTTGCAGATGTTTTCTCTCAAACTTTTCTTGGTTTAATTAAGACAATAAATTTTTTGTGTGTCCATGTGGGGTGACTTCATATTTTACAACTCTTTTTCTTTAAATACTGAGTATTTGAAGGCAATAAGATACATGTACAAAGATGGTAAAAGATTGCTTGAAATGATCGATGGCTGATCTGAGATTTGTTCTACTCTATACATACAACCTGGAGAAGGCAGTGGCACCCCACTCCAGTACTCTTTCCTGGAGAATCCCATGGACAGAGGAGCCTGGTGGGCTGCCGTCCATGGGGTCGTGAAGAGTTGGATACGACTGAGCGGCTTCACTTTCACTTTTCACTTTCGTGCATCGGAGAAGGAAATGGCAACCCACTTCAGTGTTCTTGCCTGGAGAATCCCAGGGACGGGGGAGCCTGGTGTGCTGCCATCTCTGGGGTCGCACAGAGTCAGACACGACTGAAGCGACTTAGCAGCATAAATACATGCATACAACCAAACATTGCAAATAACTCTCATAGAAAATATAAAATATATTCTCAAACTTCAAAGTATAAATGATCCTTAATATTCTTTGAACTTTTACTTTGTTTAAATATTTACTCACCTACAACTTAACTGTGAAATTTTCAGAGAACAGTAATCTTAATATGAAATATTGAGATTTAAGTTAAATGATCCAGAATTGATTTTATGAAAATCTACTATTATAAGTGTGTTTGAAAACATATGGCTATGTATGTTTGTTTTTCAGTCCTTAATGTGGTCTTGGTGGTTTATACTTCAGTGAGTAAAATTAACTAAAAGTAGTTCTTTTCACATTCAAATTAATTTTTATATCATTTCCCTAACTCAAATAGTCCCTAGTGGGCAGTTGTTGTCAAGTAAGAATGTAAAGCGAAATAAGTAGCTCATGGGCTGGTGGAGGAAATAAGCACATAGGGTGAATACAATTCAGTGTGAAATGTGCATTTAAGAGTTATATACAGCTGAGGTACAGATTTTCAGTATTTCTCCTTTTGGAGACAGCTGTTAGTTTACTCCTACTGCGCCTTTCCGGCATACACTGTTTCATGCTAGCATTGGTTCTCTAATTGCTGCATTTACTTCCTAGTGCCTAAGTTATTCTGAAGTACCTTTGGTTCCAAGATTCACCTAACCACTTTAAATGAATGTTGTATTTTTCTGCATCTCATTATAGTGCTAAATTTAGTATCTTAGAACCATCTAGTCTCTAATGATATAGATGGATTTGTAGTAAATGTGGCTTAGATGCTGTGAAAAAATGCAGTTCTTATTATGTTGTTATGAATAAGCTTGATTTCTTTCAGTTATTAAGTATGGAATTGATGTTGGCAATACTCATTTTGCAGGGGTGGATTAACTGTGAGGCTGTGAAGCTTTGCTTACACAGTCCCTACTAGATAGTATAGTAATAGTAGTAACAGAAGCAGGTGGTAAACGTTACTTTGGTAATTATGCTGCTGCTGCTGCTTAGTCACTTCAGTAGTGTCCGACTCTGTGTGACTCCACAGATGGCAGCCCACCAAGCTCCGCCATCCTTGGGATTCTCCAGGCAAGAACACTGGAGTGGTTGCTATTGCCTTCTGCAATGTATGAAAGTGAAAAGTGAAAGTGAAGTCTCTTAGTCTTGTCCGACTCTTTGCTGCCTCATGGACTGCAGCCTACCAGGCTTCTCCATCCTTGGGATTTTCCAGGCAAGAGTACTGGAGTGGGTGGCCATTGCCTTCTCCATTTAATAATTATAGTACTATATCTAATATAAAGAGGCAGTATGCATTAGGGGATTTGGTGTTTGAATTTTAGGATTCAGTCTTGGCTCTACAATTTATTAGCTGTGTAATTTTAGAAAAGTTACTTAACCTTTATTTATGTGCAACATTAGAATAGTAAAATGTCATGCAGTTGTGATAATAGAAAAGAAAAAAAGTGACTTTTCAGTGACAAAAAAAATGACATGTTAGAAACATCAAAAGCATAAACCTGGGAAGAAATTTTGATTTTACTCCAGTTCCTTCTAACATATAAGCTGTAAGTTATCTGTCTACCAAAATATTCTTTGTGTGAGGCACAATGCTGTTTTAACTGTGGACAGTGATACTGAGATGTATAGACCAAAATCCTTTAAAGATTATTCTGTGTATCTTCTTTTTCATTTGAATATTTTACTTCAGTAGATATTTCTTAAATTAGTGTTTATAGTACCACTACTTTTGGAGATCTGAAGGAAGTGAAAGTTTTGATCTCTGATAGTGGAGACATGGAAAAGAATCAGTCAGAACACAATAAGAAACGTAAGAAAATGTATGAATAAGCATAATTATTGAGGTATTGCTCACACATTTCTAAGTACCTTGGAGGAACAGAAATGGTCATTGTGGGGATGGTTTTAACTGACCTCCCAGGTAAAAGGAGAAACATTGGGACTTGAAGGAAGTTTCAATTAGGGATTGGCAAAGTCTTTTTTCGTTGGTGAGAGGAGAGGCAGAAATGACGTGGATGTTTAGAAGGAAGGTGAAAGATTACTTAATGTAAAGGTAACTCTTTGTAATGCAAAATGTTAATATATGTCAAATGAGGAAATGTAAAGGATTCCAGGAAAAAATTGCAGAATTGAAATTTTGTTCAAAAGCAAATATATATGTGTATCTTTAAATTGTGAATTGTCATTTAATAGTAAAAATAAAAAGATTTCATTTTTGTAAACATTTTACAGGTATATTTTTATAAAGTAATATTTGGTATATTGCTTTTCTTGGCTTGGCTGCTGTGACAAGAAGTTATTATCAGCATATTTATGATCAGTATGCTACTTTAAATATGTATATGCTTTGTATCTGTAAACTAATCCAGCTACTTCCTCCAGTATATACAGATCATTTTATTGTTGCAGAAGATTTGACACACTATTTAAAAAATGGAAGGAATGAATAAAAAAAAATTAGTGTCTTTCAAAAAGGTGTGGTCAAGCTATACTGTGTCTGCAAATAGTGGAGAGAGAGGGAAAATGAAAGATGGAGAAAGCTACAAAGCAGACAGGAGAGGGAGCTGATAGAAAGCAATTTTACACTGTTCAATAGGATGTGATTAAGTAAGTATTCATATCATGAGATACTTTTCAAAATACCTGGAGCTGATATTTCACCTGAAATGAAAGTGTCTTTTCATCTTTTTTGCTTGTAGTTGTCTTATAAGAGGCTTTAGATATAAATGTATGGTTGATCTTCCAAGATTGAGTATACAAATGCCATCTGTTAAAATATATTGTCTAGTTCTGATAAATACTAATTTAGAATAAAGAAATTATTCAGTGTTCTCACTCTGATTCTTATTTTCCCTGTTTAGATATTCTGCATGATCAGATGCCTCCTGTATATTACAATTTTAATAGATGCTTAAAAGTTAAGACAACTATCTTGATTTATTTTCAAGTTAACTACTTTTTCCAAATGTTAATCTTTATTTAGTTAATATTTGCCTTTAGCCAGTGTTTAGATAAATGGTCTATCTGAGATCAATTTCTTTTTTATCTGAAGAAATTACTCTATAATTAGGTTCTTTTATCCTTTTACTTCAAACACAGTAAGGTAATTCAGGTTTTCTCAAGAGGAAAAAGGAAAATACAAATTAAAAAATATATATCTTCTTATTAATTTTTCTCTAGGTAAAAATAATAGAAACATCATATTAAGGATTAATTTAGAAAGCCATTGTTTTGTAAAGGAATTACTTTCCAGTAACAAAAGGTGCTTATATTTTTCTCTAGCCCTTCATTGATAAAGAGTGTAGTGCTGTCCGACAATTATTTTAAATATGATCCTGAGACACTTTATGTTTGAGTACAAATTATTTGCTCCATTGGGTGCATTATCAACTTGGCCACTGCGGAGTAAAGCAGCGTTGACAACTCAGAATGTAAAGAATGAACACCGTTGTTATCTTTTTTCCCTAACATCATAGCATTGACAATGAACAGTGTAAGAAGTATGTAATATAAGCCCTGAAATGTCTTCTAGCTCCTCTCAAAAATAGTCATCCTCAACAGGACTTTCTTTGTATCTACATTTTTTATGAAGCTGGTACAGTATGTCTTTTTTTTTTTTTTCTTAAAATAATTTTGGTTGTGTGCATTACAATTCAAAAAGGTATACAATTTTTGAACACTTTAAACTACTCCATAATGAGAGTATATCATAGTTTATATAAATAATTATTGACTTGAAATTCTTTGTCAACTTGTTTTACAAACAAATATGAGTGAATATGAAATAAAAATTCTTAAATACACAATTTTATACGGGTGTGGGTAGATGTAGAAGTAGAGTTGCCAGGTCGGTGAGAACGTGCATTTAGAATACCGGTTTTACTGCCGAATCGCCTCCCACAGGGATGTTTCCAATAGTGCTCCCACCAGCAGAGTATTAGAGCGTCTGCCTCTCCACAGTCGCAGCCCTGTGCACACCAAACTTCTCATGCTGCACCTGGTGGGGTAGATGAAAAGTGTCTTGTTTTTGCTTTAATTTATGCCTGATACTTTGAACATTTTATATATTTAATAAAACATTTCTTAAGCTTCTGTTTTTGCCCTTCCTCAGTTTAAGTCTATTAAATTGGTCTTTTTCTTATTCCCTTTACATATTAACTGAAACCAAGAAACACATAGCAGCAAGAAGTCAATTAAAGATGATTTGAGGCATTGCCAAATTCTTGAAAAAATAAAATGCACATAATGTGAAAAGTCTGAGATACTTTGTAAGTAACATTATTTTCCCTTTCTTCTGCTATGTGCAAAGGATACAGTGGAATTAAAATGAGGAGGAGACAGTTTGACTTGGGTAGACTGGGAAAGGCTTCAAGCACAGGAACAATTCTCGACAAATATGTCCTCTCATTTTGAAACCAGTATTCCAAATTTTATTTACCCAGCACTAGTTTAGGGCATCTTTCACTAGAATAACATCTCCAGATTGCTTTATCTCTCTGTATTCTCCCAGGTATCAATCTTTCTGATGGAATAATCTTTCAATAATCTCTCAAATCTTTTAAGTCTTGTCATGCCATTTCCTTGCCTTGGAAGTTCTAATGGCTCCGGCTGTTTGAAGAACACATTTCAGATTCTGCAGCATGCCAGGGAGTTCTATAACTGTCCTTTAGAAACCCTTTCAAGGCTCCTCTGCAACTACACCGATGTACACATTGTGGATTGAGCCACAGCCTACATCAAGCCTGTCATTACATTTCCCATCTCTATACTTTTGCTGACATTATACTTTTGTCCCAAATGATGCTTCCAGATATCTCCATGCAAAAAATAGTTTTCCTACTTGGAAATAATAAGCTGCTTTAAAGATGGGAACATGTTTTAAACTTTTTTATGATCTACTTTGTATAACATCAACAAGTGAAATGTTTGTTTTGATTATATTAGCCCTTTGTCCTAACATAATTCACTCTAAATAACAATGCTTTGAAGATTCCAGTATTGAGAAGTGCTGCATAAGAAGCCAATTACCTTTAGTATAGTATAATGCAGAATGATCTCTCAGCAAGTGTTCTTTACTATACCTCTGTGTAAGTTTGGGTTTGAAACTGTACCTGATAAAGTCAGTAAAACTCATTATTTGTTCAAGTTATCTTTTCCTAATTATAATGAAGAAATCAAGCTTGTATATCCTTGAAGAATTTGTGTTGAAGGTTTATAAACATTTTTAAAATTTTTATCTCAGTTTCAAAATCCATTGAGTTTATGAATTTTGTTGTATCAGCATGGCTCATTACAGAACATGCAACACTGTGTGTTATAAAAATATGGGCAGTAGACAAATATTACTTTAGCATTTCTGAAACATGGGCACATATTTTTCATTTATACATCATTTATAAACCAGTTCCACAAAGTTAAAACTTCTTAGCACTGAAATCAAGAAGGATATATACTATTTTATACTTTATTGTAAGATACTACATAGGTAAAGTTTATAATGAAAAATGATATATCATGTTTGAATTTCACCATTGAATCAGATTTCAAGTAGCAATGAGTAAAATGTCCCATATAAACTTCTTAGTTCTACCTACCATATAATTCTATTCCAATTCAACAAATTAGCAATCTGCTAACTAACATGAAGTGCATGTCTATTAGATACCAAAGTTATAATAATAATAATAATAAATTGACTGGAAAAGCATTTTCTGCACTATTCAATATAATTAAATTTTTGTCATAGATATATCTTGGGTTCTATTCTTTTTTTCATTTATTTTTTGGCTGCACTGGGTCTTTTTTGCTGTGCACAGGCTTTCTCTAGTTGTGGCAGCAGGGACCACTCTTCATTGTGGTGCGTGAACTTCTCATTGTGGTGGCTTCTCTTTTTGCTGAGCGTGGACTCTAGGCATGCAGGCCCCAAATTTGGGGCATACAGACTCAGTAGTTGCAGCTCCCAGGCTCTAGAGCACTGGCTCAGTACTTGTGGCACACAGGCATGGTTGCTCTGTGGCACATGTGACATTCCTGGACCAGGGAGCGAGCTCAGATTCCCTTCACTGGTAGGCAGATTCTTAACCACTGGACACCAGAGAAATTGGAGTCTATTTTAAATAAAACATAATTATCTTATTCTAAAAAATAATGTTTCCCCCATTATGGAATATATTTTCAGTTCAGTTCAGTCACCCAGTCATGTTCGACTCTTTGCGACCCCATGGATTGCAGCACGCCAGGCCTCCCTGTCCATCACCAACTCCCGGAGTTTACTCACACTCCTGTCCAGTGAGTCGGTGATGCCATCCAGCCATCTCATCCTCTTTCGTCCCCTTCTCCTTCTGCCCTCAATCTTTCCCAGCATCGGGGTCTTTTCAAGTGAGTCAGCTCTTCGCATCAGGTGGCCCACAGTATTGGAGTTTCAGCTTCAACATCAGTCCTTCTAACGAGTATCCAGGACTGATTTGCTTTAGGATGGACTGGTTGGATCTCCTTGCAATCTAAGGGTCAATCTAAGAGTCTTCTCCAGCACCTCAATTCAAAAGCATCAATTCTTTGGCGCTCAGCTTTTTTATAGTCCAACTCTCACGTCCATGCACGACTACTAGCAAAACAGCCTTGAGTAGATGGTCCTTTGTTGGCAAAGTAATGTCTCTGCTTTTTATTTTTTATTTTTTTTCCCCAACTTTCTGCAATTCTATGGATTTTATTTTATTTTTTTAATTTTTATTAGTTGGAGGCTAATTACTTCAAAACATTGCAGTGGGTTTTGTCATACATTGACATGAATCAGCCATGGATTTACATGTATTCCCCATCCTGATCCCCCCTCCCACCTCCCTCTCCACCCGATCCCTCTGGGTCTTCCATGTCTCTGCGTTTTAGTATGCTGTCTAGGTTAGTCATAACTTTTCTTCCAAGGAGTAAGTAACTTTAATTTCATGGCTGCAGTCACCATCTTTTTGATAACAGTAAAAAATTGAGTCCATAAACTTGATGTCATAAGGTCATAGAAACTTCAGGAATACAAAAATAGTAAATGCGTTTTAGGAGAAAAAAGAACAGGGAACTGCTAGAGAGGATTTTGATCCCAACAAGCCTAAAAGTCTTTCTGAGTTTTCCAGATCATTGACACTATTTAAATCTTGGGGTGCTGTTACCTCCTTTATCTCCTGCTCTTCTTTCTTCTTTATCTCATGATTCCATTCATTGAACCAGTTCCCTCTGAACAAGAGCTGTGTGTCATAAACAGGAAATACTGTGTAAGGATCTTTATTATTTTTTACATCACTAGACAAATACAGAAAAGCCAAGCTTTTGTTTGTTGTTTTCTCTCTGCCTCAATAGAAAACACTAAAAGTAAAAACCAAATAGAAGACCAAGACTCCTTTCTGAGATCAGGGAAAAAATGAGTTTACAAGTGTCAAATACAAAGACACTAGCTGGAGTCATAAACATTTCAGTGTGCACAGTTAAAATTAACTTCTCATTTCTGTGATTTTACAGAATAAAATCTGTAAAATTTTAGTAGGCAGTTGCTTAACAAGGGAAAAGATGAATGAGTGTGTATACTTGCTGCTTGCTGAGCACTGACTCCAAAAGCAGAAAAGAAAACAATTGTATTAGCTTCTGTGGTCCTAGTGCTGAGAAATAGATGGCCTGGGGGAATCAGGCCTATCAAACATTAAAAAGGAATGTTCCTTGGCATTCCTAAATGTCTATGAAAGAAATTCAGAGATTTTTTTATACAATATTGTAAAGTAAATTAGCCTCCAACTAATAAAAATAAATGAAAAAAACAAAATGTGTAGAAAATTTTAAAAAAACGGTGTAGCATGTCAGTTTCAAAAAGAAAATTCTTCAAATAAGTTAAATATACTCATTTTAATTTGTTTTTTAATTTTAGGCTTAGCATTTTTTAAGGTGAAAGAGGGGTTAGGAATTCATTTCTCATTTGGGCATAGAATCAGTTTGATAAGAACAATTCCCTAGCAGATCTTTACTAACAGCAGAGGGATAAGATTTGGACAGTTTGGACTATGGTTAATAAGGTGCCAATTACTGCAAACAAAAGCAAGATATGATTAATTATGACACAGATATATGTGAATTTAAAAAAAATAGAAAATTTAATGAATAGAACCAAAACCATTTTGTTTTTATATTTATATATATTGTTTTTTATTCCAAATACTATAAAAACTCTCAAAGATTGAAGACATTACTTAAATTATTAGTCTTGGAAAAAAGAAATTCCTGTAACAAAGGTTTATCATAAAATAATTATATACATTAAGCACATTATATGTAAATATAATGTGAATAAATATTGTACCTACCTGATTAATGAGCATAGTACTTATGTTTGGTAATATTTGATGCCCTTATTTTTAGGCTTTATATTTACCAGTTACCTATGTTCCTTTCCATATAATTTAAACCTGAAGATATAAAAATTCAAGAAAAAAAACCAAAGAAAAATAAAAGAAATATTAAGAGCTCATGCAAAAATAAAAGTAAAAATTGAGTGCACTTCAATTCATCCTGTGTTTATGTGCTGCTTACTATGTTGAAGGCAAGTTGACATGTGGATGGAGCAAACTCATTTTTATATATTAGCAGTATATCAAGTTTACTCTGAAATTTTATTCAGAAATCAAAACCTCACAATATTCATTATGTAAATGGTTTTGCTGATTCATGTATAGAGATATTGTGTATACTTTCAACCATCTTTTATGTTAAGAGAAGTAAAAACTGTCATAAATCTCAAGTATTTACCACTAACATTTTTCTCCTAGCCATAATTTTAGGGCTCAATGTAAAATTAAAAAACAAAACTATAAAATTTAATTAATGCCCTTTTTGATGAATTAATATTAATGATAGTAATAAAAGCAACTTAGGAGATGTAAATAAAAGCTATCTGGGCTTCCATGGTTGGCTCAGTAGTTAAAGAATCCGCCTGTAATGCCAGAGACCTGGGTTCTATCCCTGGGTTGGGAAGAGCCCCTGGAGAAGGAAATGGCAACCCACGCCAGTATTCTGACTGGAGAATTCCAAGGACTGTATAGTCCACGGGGTTGCAAAGAGACGGACACAACTGAGCACCTTTCACTTTCATTTTCATCTTACATAGTTGTGGAAATGTATTTATACTTGTTAAAAATATAGCTTATGAGATTTTCACATAATTTGTGCAGTTATAGTAAATGTATCTAACATATTTTAAAAATGTGTTTTGAAAGTTGATTGTCTTTCCATGCGTTTTTATGAAAAAAAATCAGGTATATTTCATTTTTGCAAAAGATAATTGAAAACAAAGCAAGCTGTTTGACAGACATGTACAACTGTAAAGCTTATAATAACATAATGCTACCCTATTTAAATTCTTTTGGAATAACTTTCCCTTTTCCTTATGTTTTGCCCAGTAGGTTTCACAGTCAGTGCACAAACTAAGTCTTAAAATGATAGTAAATCAGACTACTGATGTCAGTTTACAGATAAAGTTGAAGGTGACCCAACACATTAAATCAATGAAGTGACTTTAATATCTGCTCTAAAAAGGTCGAGGTACTGCTATACAACCTAGGGCAGAGCAAGGCTATCTCAGTCCAGAGGTGATGTCATGAATTGTGCTTCTGCTATTTATATGATGTTAGGATATCAGTTACTTTTTAAAAGAATATTGACCAATTTTACAATTAATATCAAAATGCTTCATTATTTCCAGTTTTTCTCTGTTTTCAGGAATTACTCTGCTTAAAGGATCACAGAATAAAAATCTTACTTATCCAGGATCTTCATTTAAATATTTTCATATTATTAGCTATGAAAAAAATTACTGTATAGGAGGCATATACAAGTTGGTTGTTCTTATTGTTTATACTATTTGTGTTTAATTGGCTTCTACATTCTAGTGTATCACATGAGGCTTTCACTTTGGCAACTCTTTAGAGACTACACTGTCTTGCAGGCTTAGTTTAGCAAAGCCAGAGTCTTATTAATAGCTGGTACACTAAAAAAATTTTATTATTGAGGAAAGCAATTCAAGAGGAATTTACCTATCTGAAATAAGTGTTATCACTGTGCCATTAGTTACATTCTAAGTCAGGAGGATCCCCTGAAGGAGGGCATAGCAACCTACTCCAGTATCCTTGCCTGGAGAATCCCACGGACAGAGGAGCCTGGAGGGTTATGGTCCCTAGGGTCACAAAGAGTCGGACATGACTGAAGTGACTTAGCACTCATGCAGGTCTACATCTTAGGCAAAGGTTGTTTCTGTTCTGATGAAATTCACCAAAAGTGGTTCATCCTTCCTTTTTCCTTAGTTTGCCTTTCATTGTACAGTTGGACTAAAAACCTATAATAATATCCTTGAAAACACTGTTTATTTTGTGTTAATTCACAAGCAATTTTAATTTTGCTGCTGCTCTGCTCCTGTCTCAAAAAAGGGATACTGCTTCCCTTTCTGGAAGAGATTTCAGAAACATAGTAATAGCATATATTGTGGCTGCTCTGTATAGTCAAACAGTAGTCATGCTGGAGCCAAAATCACCCAAGTTCACAATTTGGTGCTTGTGCTTGAACAAGTTATCTTCTCTTAGTCTCATTTTCCTCCTTTGTAATGATCTTAATTACAATACTTAGTAAACTGAAGGTGGCTTTTATAGTTTACTTAACCTTAGCAATTGACTTAAGTTTTATTTGCACATTCACCTCAGCTAGATAGAGAAGTAAAACAGAAAAGTAAATGCACAAGATGTCAAATTTTCACAGATTCTCTGGCTGTCTTTTGAAATATGACTTAAATGAGCATATCCCTTATACTGATGACAGTACATGGTCACCCTGATTTCTTTAAGGGCCAATTACTCCAGAAGTATATCTAAAATCTATTCATTATTGCAGGATGAAAACCTACATGAAAGCCATTAATATTTTTTTCATATGAATAAAGAACGGGAAGTGAGAGAATGGAGGCAAATTAATAACAGTTTTCTTCAAGTCCCAGTATATATATTTTCACATATTCATGTCTATATATCCCTGTCAGTTCTTTGAATGAGAATGATAAAGACTGAAAATCAAATAATTTATATTTTCATTTTGTCACAATCCTACATGACAATGATCCTGTTTTCCACATTTCCCATTTTACAAAGGAAAGAATAAAATCTTGCATGTTCTTTTTTGTTTTATTTCCAAAGACTAGGTAATATTGTGAATCTAGTTGATGGTGAAAGTGTTATGCAATGAATTAGTTTCTATGATAACTACTTTTTGTTGTATAGCACAGTAAACAGCTATTAATTTAAAACTTGCAAATTGGAAATCTGGGGCCCATTGCAGTAGAGCTAGTAGAAACACATTCTTTCAGAATGTGATTACTAACATAATTCTTAGGTATGGAAAATTACTGCCAAACAAAATAGTCAACTCTCCCCAGCGAGATGTGTTGACTGACACTTTAGTAGGAAAAAAAATAGAAAATGAGAACATAAGAAGAATATGTATTTTTGAGAATATCATGTGAAAGACAAACTAAAACAATTTATGCCTTTTTTCATATTTAAGAGAGTAAAGAAAGCTAAAAAATAAATTTATAATATTTATGCTATTTGAAATATATGTGCTTTCGTATCCTAATTTGGTGGAAGATGTTCTATTCTTTACTTAGATTAATTCAATAATTGGTATTTCTCAGAAACAGAGCTCCTTTATATCAGAATTAATATTTCAAATAGAATAAACACTGGAGAAAAAGAAGACCATACCTTAAGGAAATAAGGATTCAATTTTAAATTGAAGTAATAAATCCATATGTAGTATGCAATTATTCATATTCAGCTTAAGACTTTTCTTGGGGAAAACAGGCTCTTTAATGGTGATCTAATATAAGTGTTTGGCACATAGTTAATATCTTAGTGCTTTGCATATATTTAGCAATTTGTAAACTTGAGCACTATTTTGAAGTTTCAGTATTTTCATTCCTATCTCAAGGAATAATCATGGGATGAAACATGAATATATTCTCATATTAAATAATGCTTTTACATGCAATATGTTTATTACAGCCTTTTTTGAATCATGGCTTATTTCCTTAGTGAATCTCAGTATGTAGCAATTATTAATACCATATATATGTGCTAATATCACACATATGCGTATATATATACACATTTGAACATATGTGCTTTGAGTGCATATTAATATCCTATTTGTATACTATATCATATTCTAGTTATTTCATGACTCAAGTTCAGAATAATATTATTTAACATAGCCAAATTAATCATAGGAGAATGAAATAAAATTAGTTCAGTTTAGTTCAGTCACTCAGTCGTACCTGACTCTTTGCGACTCCATGGACTGCAGCATGCCAGGCCTCCCTGTGCATCACCAACTCCCGGAGTTTACCCAAACTCATGTCCATTGAGTCGGTGATGCCATCCAACCATCTAATCCTCTGTTGTCCCCTTCTCCTGCCTTCAATCTTTCCTAGCATCAGGGTCTTTTCCACTGAGTCAGTTCTCTGCATCAGGTGGCCAAAATATTGGAGTTTCAGCTTCAACATCAGTCCTTCCAATGAACACTCAGAACTGATCTCCTTTAGAATGGACTGGTTGGATCTCCTTGAACTCTAAGGGACTCTCAAGCATCTTTTCCAACACCACAGTTCAAAAGCATCAATTCTTCGATGCTCAGCTTTCTTTATAGTTCAACTCTCACATCCATACATGACTACTGGAAAAACCATAGCCTTGATGAGACGGACCTTTGTTAGCAAAGTGATGTCTCTGCTTTTTAATATGCTCTCTAGGTTGGTCATAACTTTCCTTCCAAGGAGTAAGTGTATATTAACTGAAATAAAAAAATAATCAGTATAAATATGGAAAATAATAGTTTCCTGATTTCAGTCATATTAGTGGAAACTATTTCAGGAGGCTTGTATACTTCTCTCCTACATCATATTGTTCTTACTAATTATAAGCCAAATCTCCCTTTTGTAGTGCATTTGAAGAACATAATTTCTAAGTGTTTATTTTCATTTAATGCAGTGTAATGACATCAGTGTACTTGGTCCCAAAGGGAAAGAGTCAAATAGATGAATCATTACTGCCATCCAGAATTTTCTTACTTTTGAGACTTAAATTTTCAATATTTCTAGCAATTGCAGTTAGTGGTGGTATATCTGAAAGTATGACATTTACTTAAAACATTCAGTGTATCATTCATAAACTTTCCTGTGGTGATTTCATGTAGCATGCCAGAAATCACCAAGGGGAGTTCTGTTACTAGAAACAAGCTTGGCTTATTTTTGTAAATTTATTTTAGTTCAGCAGTCAACAGTGAGTATTGATTACCCACTGTGTTGATAGCATTGTACTGTGTTTTGTGAGGAAGTCATTGCATAGGAAGTAAAATATTTGCTTAGAGACTCATTTACTTATCATCTAATGAAGGTAGGAAGGATAACGTTATACAAACGATTAGGCATCAATCAATCTATCCTTTTACTCTTTATTCATACGTTCATTGAAGTTTATTATTTATTTACCTTTTTTTAAGTCTTTGGAATTTATACAGATACACAAAAAAGTATTTAAGGCCTTCAAAACTCACAGTCACAATATAACTACACCAAGAATAATATAATAATTTATTATCACTAGGAGTTCTGGGGAAGCAAAATTGGAAAAGTAATTTTTGACTGTGGTCTTAAAGGATGAATTGGATTTTGACTGTGAGAGATTGAATACATAAAGTTCACTAGAGAAAATATCATTAAAAAAGGCACAGAATTGGGAAGAACAGTCATACTAAGGTATTAATAATTGTGAAACTGCAAATAGGAGTTTATTTGAGCAGAACAAAGATTGTGCTACTGAGCAGGCAGATAAATATGGGGGTATATGGTTATATGTATAATACATAGTATGTGTATTTATTGCATATTTATATGAATTCCTAAAAGATACAAAGTATGAGTGGGTGAGCTTTGTTGAGCAAAATTGATGAAACATCTTGAAAAGTACTGTTAGAAGTTTCAAGAACTAATAAGTAACTAAGTATTCTTGTGCTTCCCTTGTGGCTCCGCTGGTAAATAATCCACCTGTAATGCGAGAGACCTGGGTTTGATGCCTGGGTTGGGAAGATCCCCTGGAGAAGGAAAAGGCTACCCACTCCAGTATTCTGGCTTAGAGAATCCCATGGACTCTATAGTCCATGGGGTTGCAAAGAGTCAGAAACAACTGAGTGACCTTCACTTTCCCTAAGTTTAAGAAGCTGGAGTAAATATTGTACATGTTAATTAAAGACAGAATATGTTAAAGAAAGACTCAAATTGGACTTGAAGGGATGAAAACTGCAATGTGTGAAATGAAAAAAAGTACCAAGTGGATTAATGATGTATTAGACATTGGGAAAGAGATGATTATTGAACTTGAAGACATGGTAAGTGAAACTATACAAATGAAGCACATAAAAATGACTGAAAAAGAGACAGTGCATTGGTTTTTAATATTTACTTATAGTATAAATCTGCCAGAGATATGGTAAATCCTTTCAGTCTTTCCCTGCTTTCAAATGGCTTTATTTTGACTTCATGTTGAAAGGATATTTTTACTGGATATAAAGTTATAGATTAGCAGTTTTTCTTTAAGGACTTTAAAGATGCATTTAATTGCTTCTCCCCTTAGTTGTTTTTTTTCTGATAGGGTTTGTTTCCATTCTCCTGCTTTGCCTTCAGCCTTCCTGAGGCCCTGCTTGTCTGCATCTCAGAGGGATATCTCTAGACTCTCTTGCCTCTGCCCCAACCAGAATCAGTCATTGCTTTGTACCCATTAAAGACCTCATGTACCTGAAGAGTTCAGTTCAGATTTTCCTGTGCTGCCTTCAGACTTTTAAGAAATCCCCTATACTTACACTTCAGGGCCCCTCTCTCAGTCATAGATTATTATTGCTCTTAGGGTACAACCTGGAGAACTTAAAGTTCTGCACAACTGTACCTTTGTGGAGCAGGTCTCTCTCAGTATTTATGCTTGTCTTCACTTCACTTCACTTCACCAAACTAGGTCCCTTTACACTTTGTATCAGTGTGAAACCTGAGTGCTTGAAAGTTTCTTTCAGAATTCCTACTCTAGCCCCCCAAACAGGATAAAAGAACAGAACAGAAAGAAATACTGGAAGAGATAATTACTGACAATTTTTTAAAACTGAGAAGAGACATCAACTCACATACCTAAGAAGTTTGGTGAAACCCAAGAGCAATAAATGTTGAGAAAATTACATCCAGGCATATCATGGTTATACTGCTGAAATCTAAAGCAATGCGTAGATAGTCTGTTGATTTTTGATGGTGAGGTGGCTGGATGAAGAGAGATCTTTCAGAACCAGACTTTTACAGGCAAAATAAAACAGGTCTGAGACAAATTCTCCAAAGTTTTATCGTATGGACTATAAGGCAGGATTTGTTCTGTAAAGTAAGGCTAATTCAGTGAGACCTTCTAAACTCATTGGCCCTTTGGAGATGGCTCTTGGATGAATTTGTACTTGTCCTCTTTCTTACAAACTTCTACAGAAAGGAAAGAAGAAAATGTATTAAGACAAATAGTAATTTTGTTAGTAATAAAACATGCTTCCATTGAGATGGGTGTTTTCCAAAAGGACTTCCTAAAAGTATTCTAATAATACATATAAACGTTCATGAATATGTATGCACATATTATATATTATACATGTACATATATTTATGTGTGTGTGTGTGTGTGTGTGTGTGTGTGTGTGTATTTGGGGAATTTGGAAAAAAATACAAGTTCAAATCCAACACAAGTTTTCCTTTATTGCCAAGATTCAAGGGTTGACATTTTCATGGTTGTTTTGAAAGTAGCATTTAAGAGTAAACAGTTGTAGGGATGAGCCTAGTTGAATAATTTTTCCTAGAAGGAGAATGTAACTCATATGAAGGGTTAGTGCATAGTTTATTTTTCAGATGTGTTAAAAAAGTTCCTTAAACAAGTAAAGCTATATGAAAATTCATCTTTTGGGCTAATATTTTTTTGGATTAGTAGTCATGCTAAAAATAATGTAGATTGTACCTTAAACACATAAAACTCGGCTCCATTCCCAGAATTAAAAATATCTGAACTGGTGCTCTGGTATTTGCACTTGTAAGAAGTTTCTAGTTGATTCCAGTATTGCTGATTTGTGAGAACACTTTGAGAACCACTGATGTAGACAATCTTACTCATTAACTGTATTAAGCCGTGTGACTGGTGATATAAAGACTAAATATAAATTTGAATGCCCATGACATTTTTTAGGACAGCTCACATTTCTGTTTGTAGTATTCAAGAGGTTTATCACTTAAGAGAAATATATTGGAATCTTACTGTTCTGCATAAGTAACCTTAAGATATGCCTGTTTTTTTGTTTTTATTGTTGTTGTTTTATTCCTCTATACTGTAAAGAGATTTCTCCAACATTAATTACTAACTCAACATCAGCTATCCGGGAACAGTTTATTCTGATTCTTTACAGGCCTGTTACATTATGAAAATAGATCAGTCAATAAGAATTAATATATACTGATTGAGGAGATGTGCACATTGACTCTCTGGCTTACAATGTTGCACTTAGTACAGGTTTTATCAATATGTGCTGCTCACTGCCAATCCCATTTTCTCTTTTTCTCTTTCATTGTCTAGTTTTCTTATAAGCCCTATGATGCACATTTAAATGCTCGCCACATCCCAGTTCTTACCAATCAGACTTACTGTAATTTTATACAAAATGCAGACTGCCCCTAGTTATATGCTTAGTTTTTCAATTCCAGGGCATTAAGCATGCTGCCTCAAAGCTTGGTCTGTTGTAACTTATTGCTAGAACCAAAATGAGTCTTGCCCTGAAGGGATCCTTTGGAACTCACTGTTGGGCCTGAATGCATTTTTGCCCTTAGGCTTTCTCTATTCCTTCAGCCTGATCATCTGGGCTCCAGTGGATGTTGCCTTTCGGTTGTCTCCCTCAGTTTCAGTTTCAAGGCTTGCATGCTTTTCACCCTCAGGTTTTCTCTTTTCACCTTCTGTGTTCCGTTTTAAAGGCCTAGTGGCTTTAAACACGTTCTCATTGCAATATTTTCCTGTTTCATGCTTCAGTAGCATAGATGTGGAGTACTGTTTCATTGATCTGATCTTCCCTGTTAAGAGTTTCAATATTCTCTCTTCTTATTTACTTGTTTTTATGTTATACCTTATTTCAAATCTTAGATTTAATCTGTGGTAAACTATGTAGCTTATAATCAGCCATCTCACTGAATACTTATTTTCTCCTAGAAGAAATAACACTTCCTTGCACATCTATACTATTATAACCAGCCAGAGTGCTGGTAGTAAAAAAATACATGTTTTAATTTAAGCAGAAACAGGCTTATTGGAAAGTATTCAAATAGGACACTGAAATAATGTTAAGCTGAGAACCATGCTCCAAGAAACCAGCTAAGGCAAGGTAGAGGGAGCCAGTTGAAACTAAGCAGTTTGAAACACAGCCACACATACTTCGATAGTGCAGCTTGGTTAGGGCATGGCTAATGCAGACGATGAGCACTGCAGTCAGAGTTCGCTGGATGACACCCCTCTCCTATTGAAACAGGTACTAAACGTTTCTCCTTTTGAATCACTAGTTTCCTATTCAAGGTCCCAGCTTAGAACCAGACTGACTGAACTAAGTCTGTCCCTCCTTATTGCCTTCTTGTGGGATAAGGGGCCCTGCTAACCACTCATGGCTTTCCTGATGGCGGCATTCCCCACACCCAATACCAGAAGTGACTTAGATTTTGTGCTGAAGAAAACATGATTCTTAATCATGGAAAAAATTTACAGGATCATTATGTTAGAGGATGTCATTGGGAAATTGTGACCACTGTTTGACAATTGGAGGCTCATTTCCTTTTTCCCCTCCGTTATCCTTTTATGCACATTCCACCTACTATTCCCATGCTAACAGCTATTTCAAGGATGTAGCCTTGAAAGAATAAAGTGTTGTTGATACCATTTGGACTGAATATGTGACAAGCCAGTTAAGGCTACTATATAAACTTTGAATATTCTTGTGGGTCAGTGGTGAGACTTACTGGTCTTGAGGTCACCTAAGACTACCCTCGTATGTAAGTTCTTTGATTATTAAAATTTGCCACCTACCAGTCTTCAATGGCCTGTGCTTTTTTTTAAATTCTTTCCTTAACCTCTATGTGTGGAAACAAATTTGGGATACAACACATAGTCATTCATATAATACATATAAATAGTATCACATGTAAACTTTGACAGGCTTTCATCTTTGAATTTCTTATTCAGTAGAACAGATAGTGTTATTTCCTTTCCTGGTTGCCCATCATCATTTTTTCTCTTTGGTCTTAACTCTCCTGGAATATAAAGAAAATTATGAACTCTACCTGTAGACCAAATTTCAGCTTCTCACTAAGGGGACAAGCTTGAGCATCCTTGAGAAGCACAATTTAATCTGGTCAGAGGTAACTTAAATTATTCTGTCGCTTGGGATAGATGGTTGTGTTGCCTTTGAAACACTTGGAGGATTCTGTCCACCACTGCATGCTCTTAAGTTGCCTTCAGTGAGCCTGATGTGTTTATCCTGAAGATTTTCAGTAACAGTCATCTATCTTTACTTCCACTTTCCTGGCTTTCATATAGTTCTGAACGATGTCCACCCAAAGTCTGTATATAACCTGCACAATGTAGGCTTATTCTTTTTTCTCCAGATGTATTGAAAGGTTGTCCTTATAATAAATAATAGTGTTTGCTTATTTCAGACTGGGAGAGACCTGATTCTTCCTGGCCCTTTCTAGGTATGCGTTTGAGTAAAGGGAGATGACACTTCTAGACAGAAAAGAAGCCCAGCTGTAACCTACAAGTATGTCTGTGTGTCTAACATCAATTCAGTGGATGAACTGTTTAATTGAGTTATGCATGACTCAACTGTGTGTCACTGAATTTTAATTATAGTTCATTTCTTCATTCAGTAAGCACTTAGGTACCTACTTTGTACCAGGCACTGTTCTCAATGCTAAGGATGAAATATTGAGAAACGGAAGGTGAACAATGCCCACTTACATTAGAACTTACATTCTAATAGGACTGTCAGACATATACGTGATAAGTAAGTGAAACAAATATAAATATATGTAGTGAGATGGCCATAGATGCTGAGGGGAAAATGTAGAGAAGAGACTTGGCAGTGTTGGGAGAGACAGAGTAGAAAAGTTTAACAATTTAGCTACAGGAAAAGGTGTTATTTAAATAGAGACAGGAGAGAGTAAGACATGTAAACTTAGAAGAACATTCTAGTTAGAGGAAAAAGGGTTTAAACATCTTAGGCAGGAACTTCCCTATATTCCTGTGGACATAAACGAGTCAGCGGTTGACTCAGTGTAAGGAGTTTGGGAGAAGATGAGGGGATGGAGTCAGAAAACTTGGAGGTCAGTATAATGATGCTGAGTTTTACTGTGAGTGAGATAGGAATCTCTGGAGTCTTTTGAGTAGAGACACTTATATTCTGACTGATACTCAGTAGCACAATTTGGTTCCTAGGTGAAGCATAAATTTATAGGGAGAGTAGGCAAATGTGTGAACATTCAGAATATTAAGAAGGCTACTGCAAATTAAAAAAAATAGTGTGGACCTTGGCTAGGTGGTACCAATGCAGGTGGTCAGATTTTGGATATATCTACAGACAGTGCTTGCCATTTTGATCTTGAATGTGTGGGGAAGGAACAGGATAATTTGAGTTTCTGGCCTCAGCACATGGGGTGGTGCAGTTTATTTTGAGGTGATTATATATATGTATATGGATATGGATTACATATATATATATAACATGCGTACATATATACTACATATTATATATATTACATGTTTATATTGCACTATATATTACAGTAATATATAATATATAGTATAATATATATTACATTATATATTGCATTTTATATATAATATATATTATGTATTATATATATGACACATACATTACATACTATACATATATTACACACACACACACACACACGGAGGGAAAAGCAGATTTGGAAGGAAAGATCAACAGCTCCTTTTTTGATACATAGTTTGTGTTGGATATTAGATAACAAAGAGTAGATGTCAGTTAAGTGACTAGATATCCAAGTCTAACATTTAGAGAAGAGGTCTCAATAGGGAGATTAATATTAGAGCCATATGCATACAAATAATAGTCAACATTATAACCTATTACTACATAACAAAAGTACCCTTAAATTAGCTCCTTAGGTTGCAAATTAAAATATTTTCTCAGTTTTAGAGATGAGGAAGCTACAAGTTGGAAATTTAAATAGCTTAATATCACACACAGACATAGGGTGTTTTGTGACAGGGCTCAGTTTCAGAGATCTTTACTTGGAGACTCAGTTCCTTCCGTTACACAGCTTTGCCTCTGATCATCTCCTTTGAGCTGGCTTCTCTTATCACAGCTCCTCCCCAGTCTGCTGATGTGTCCCACTCTGCCTAATTCTCTCACGTGTCCAGTTTGCTTTATCTGCATAAACTCTCTTCACTGTCATTAATCAAACATTGGCACTCTTCCAGTCATCAGAGCAGACAGGAAGGCCAAAAAGAGGAATGGGCAAAGTGCTGCAGAACTCAGACAGATAATGAGGTCAGACTCTTTAGTGGGGAGAAGGGGCAACTAATGGTGGGCATTTTATATATATTATTCTCTCTCTCTCACACACACACACATACACTTTTTAGGAAAGCAGACAAGTAATTTTGTTGTTGTTGTTTTCCAGCCAAGTTGAATTACTGAACTCACAGAAATTACAGAAAACAACTCTTCAAGTTTCTGCAAGAAATAAAATATGAATGAATGCATTCAGCAGTATATGGCTTTCAAAAGGTATTTCCCTCATTGGCCATTTATCACCAAACTCTAGAAATTCCTTCTAGGCTGTTCTCCATTCCATCAAATTATTTCCTCATGATCTGCAAGGATTACTGACTGATTTCTTTTAGAAATGAGAAATGTTAAAGCTCAGATTACGCGGTGTAACAGTAGAGTGCTGTGGGATCTGTAGTGAACTTGAGCAGATTCAGTTCAGTTCAGTTGCTCAGTCATGTTGGGCTCTTTGCAACCCCATGGACTGCAGCATGCCAGGCTTCCCTGTTCTTCAGAAACTCCCAGAGCTTGCTCAAACTCATGTCAATCAAGTCAGTGATGCCATCCAACTGTCTCATCCTCTGTTGTCCCCTTCTTCTCCTGCCTTCAATCTTTCCCAACGTCAGGAGGGTCTTTTCTAATAAGTAAGTTCTTCTCATCAGGTAGCGAAAGTATTGGAGTTTCAGCTTCAGTATCAGTCCTTCCAATGATTTCCTTTAGGATGGACTGGTTGGATCTCCTTGCAGTCCAAGAGACTCTCAGGAGTCTTCTCCAACACCACAATTCAAATGCATCAGTACAACTCTTACATACATGCGTGGTTACTGGAAAAACAATAGCTTTGACTAGATGGACCTTTATCAGGAAAGTAATGTCTCTGCTTTTTAATGTGCTGTCTAGGTTGGTCATAGTTTTTCTTCCAAGGAACCTCGTGTCTTTTAATTTCATGTCTGCAGTCACCATTTGCAATGATTTTGGAGCCCAGACAAATGAAGTATGTCACTGTTTTCCTTGTTTCCTCATTTGTTTACCATGAAGTGATGGGGCCAGATTCCATGATCTTAGTTTTTTGAATATTGAGTTGTAAGCCAGCTTCTTCACTCTGCTCTTTCGCTTTCATCAAGAGGCTCTTTAGTTCTTCTTCACTTTCTGTCACGTGGTAATGTCATCAGCATATCTGAGGTTATTGATATTTCTCCTGGCAATCTTAATTCCAGCTTGTGCTTCATCCAGCTCGGCATTCTGGATGATGTACTCTGCATGTAAGTTAAATAAGTAGGTTGACAATATTCAGCCTTGATGTACTCCTTTCCCAATTTGGGGCCAGTCCATTGTTCCATGTCTAGTTCTAACTGTTGTTTCTTGACCTGCATGCAGATTTCTGAGGAGGCAGGTCAGGTGGTCTGGTATTCCCACCTCTTGAAGAATTTTCCACAGTTTGTTGTGATCCATACAGTCAAAGGCTTTGGCATAGTCAGTAAAGCAGAAGTAGATGTTTTTTTCTGGAATTCTCTTGCTTTTTTGATGATACAGTGGATGTTGGCATTTGATCTGTCATTCCTCTGACTTTTCTAAATCCCGCTTGAACATCTGGAAGTTTCGATTCACGTACTATTGAAGCCTGGCTTGGAGAATTTGAGCATTGCTTTGCTAGTGTGTGTGCTGTGTGCAATTGTGCAGTAGTTTCAACATTCTTTGGCATTGCCTTTCTTTATGATTGGAATGAAAAACTGACCTTTTCCATTTCTGTGGCCACTGCTGAATTTTCCAAACTTGCTAGCATATTGAGTGCAGCACTTTCACAGGATTTGAAAGAGTTCAACTTAAATTCCATCACTTTCACTAGCATTGTTCATAGTAGATGCTTGCTACATCCCGCTTGACTTCACATTCCAGGATGTCTGGCTCTTGATGAGTGATCACACCATCGTAGTTGTCTGGATATTAAGATCTTTTTTGTATAGTTCCTCTGTGTATTCTTGCCACCTCTCCTTAATATCTTCTGCTTCTCTTAGGTCCATACCATTTCTGTTCTTTATTGTGCCCATGTTTGCATGAAAAGTTCCCTTGGTATCTCTAATTTTATTGAAGAGATCTCTAGTCTTTCCTATTCTATTATTTATTCTCTATTTCTTGGCATTGATCACTGAGGAAGGTTTTCTTGTCTCTCCATGCTATTCTTTGGAACTTTGCATTCAAATAGTTATATGTTTCCTTTTCTCCTTTGCCTTTGGCTTCTCTTCTTTTCACAGCTATTTATAAGGCATCCTCAGACATCCATTTTGCCTTTTTGCATTTCTTTATCTTGGGGTTGTTCTTCATCACTGCCTCCTGTGTAATGTCACAAACCTCCATCCACAGTTCTTCAGACACTGTATCAGATCTAATCCCTTGAATCTGTTTGTTGCTTTCACTGTATAATCATAAGGAATTTGTTTAAGGTCATACCTGAATGGTCTAGTGGTTTTCCCTACTTTGTTCAATTTAAGTCTGAATTTTTCAATAAGGGGTTCATGATCTGAACCACAGTCAGCTCCTGGTCTTGTTTTTGCTGACTCTATAGAGTTTCTCCTTCTTTGGTTGCAAAGAATATAATCAAACTGATTTTGGTACTGACCTTCTGGTGTTGTCCATGTGTTGTTGGAAGAGAATATTTGCTATGATCAGTGCGTTCTCTTTGCAAAATTCTGCTAACCTTTGCCCTGCTTCATTTAGTACTCCAGGGCAAAATTTGCTGTTACTCCAGGTATTTCTTGACTTCCTACTTTTGCATTCTAGTTCCCTATGGTGAAAAGGACAGCTGTTTTAGGTGTTAGTTCTAGAAAGTTTTTTAGGACTTCATAGAACCGTTCAACTTCAGCTTCTTCAGCATTAGTGGTTGGGACGTAGACTTGGATTACTGTGATATTGAATGGCTTGCCTTAGCAATGAACAAAGATCATTCTGTCATTCTGAGATTTACCCATGTTCTGCATTTCAGACTCTTTTGTTGACTCTGAGGGCTACTCCATTTCTTCGAAGGGATTCTTGCCCACAGTAATAGATACAATGCTCATCTGAATTAAATTCACACATTCCAGTCCATTTTAGTTCACTGACTCCTAAAATGTTGATGTTCACTCTTGCCATCTCCTGTTTGACCACTTTGAATTTACTTTGGTTTGTGAACCTAGCCTTCAGGGTTCATATGCAATGTTGTTCTTTACAGCATCAGAGTTTACTTCCATCACCATTCTCATCCACAACTGGGTGTTGTTTTCACTTTGGCTCCATCTCTTCATTCTTTCTGGAGTTATTTCTCCACTCTTCTCTAGTAGCATATTGGGCACCTACCAATCTGGGGAGTTTGCCTTTCAGTGCCAGTTTATTTTTCCTTTTCATACTGTTCATGGGGTTCTCAAGGCAAGAATAGTGGAGTGGTTTGCCATTCCCTTCTCCAGTGGGCCATGTATTGTCAGACCTCTCCACCATGACCCGTCCGTCATGAGCAGATTACTCTTGCAAAAAAGTCTCTGTCTCTCTCTTTCCCTCCTTAACACTGTGTTTTCCAAGATGAATACAGCCCTGTCCCTGATGTAGTCTACTGCAATTTTCTATTCAGTGAATTTTAAAAAATAGCCTCTTATGCTTTTTAATATCTAGCTTAAATAAGCTATTTAATAAACAATGGCCACCTGTTCTCTAGGGGCTAACTGAATCTTTTCACTTTTCATTATTGGTTTAGGTTTCCTCTATATGAGCTAATTGTACTTAACCTTGAGCAGAGTTCCATATGCATATAAATAATAATCAGCACTATATTGCCTATACAATAAGTACATTGCTATACAATACATTTTTATTGATTTTCATTTTAAATATAGCAGTGTGTACATGACCTTCCCAAAGTCCTAAACTGTCCCTTCCTCACTAGCATCCATGGGTTCATATTGATGTTAAAAGAACATAAAAGTTACATTAAAAAGAGTGAACTGTACTAATGGATATGAGGGCTGTGTAAAATTTCTTCCAAGTACTTCTCCTTCATGAGTACTTTTATAATGCAGTGTTTAATTAGCAAATAACTTACACACGTCAAATATGTTGATCCATGTGCTGATCCATGTGCTGTTACCTACAATTTGCCAGACACACACATGCGTGCACACGTGCACACACACACACACACACACAGAAGCATGGGAATGGGAGATGTTACATATTCAAATCCATCAGTCTTTAAAATGATGGGATATGGGACTAGAACTAATATCCATTTATGATAATATTTTGGAGAAATGGCCCCTCTGTCCCCCCGCCTTCCTGACTCCCACCCTACCTTCCTTCCTTCCCCCTTTCCTACTTTTGTGCTTTCTTTCTCTTTAATTTATAGGCATGACACTTACAGTGGTCATTTTAATTATCTGAGTAAGGCAACCATTTAACAATTTAATACATATTGCTAGGTAAATTGGTAGGATTTTATTTATTAGGCTTACAGATAGTCCCTATAAATAAGTTATTGTTAGACTTTCTTGTCCTTCATTATCATAGAAACTAGTGTAGATTATTATTTTACAGAAAGCCCGAGCCATTGTTTAGTAGAGAAATTTACTTCACTGCTCCTCTGTTCCGTTCTGTGATGCTGCTGGTAGAGGGTGCATCCTTAGTGTTCATTGCCAGAAAGGAAACAAATTTAAAATTAATACTGCACTTTATTTCAGGTTAGTTCCCAGAGCTAAATATTCTCAGGATATGATAAATAATTTCGTTTAGTCATTTATGGGCCTGAATGACCAATAGATTTTCTACTCTGAAAATCTCTGCAGTCCCTTTTCTGCCCATTCATTATTATCAAGTGTAATTCACATACACTTTCCACATTCTCATTAAAATTGTTAGAAGCTTTTTGCTGCCAATAATATTGACTTTCCTGTAACATCCTATTTACAATATGTATTCTGAGTTTCCAGTCTCTCTATTAATATTTCTATTAGCATTTCTATATGTTTTATCTCCTCTCATTAATAATAATGTCATACATACCGGTTCCAAAGTGCTTATTTTATTTTCTCATTAAGGGTTTCTGCATATCCCAAGCTTTCTTTTGTATATATGTGATGGGTCAAGTTTGCATATAATTCCAGAAAGATCATTATCATTTATATGAATGCAATTTGTGACTGTAGTGATTGCTCATAAATTAATCTACCTGTAGAAGTCAGTTTGTAAATTGTGAGCCTAAGCTCAGTATGCAATTCAAATGCAGGTCATAGCAAGATATATTTTTGGTTTATATTTTCCACTTACTGATTTGAATTTATTTTAAAATATTAAAATTTAACACTGGAATGGTAGTGTAAGAGAGAAAAAGATTGGTTTAAATTACACTAGTAAATATGGGTATGTGTGGAACTGTAGTTAATCTCTTGATTGGGGAGCAAGGAATTTTATTTGATTAACTACAATAAAACAACAACACAAATACATTTCTTAGTACTCCTTGGTTAACTACTGGAATAGTAAGCTTTGGCTATAATGAAACAGGAGGAGTACTAATCAAGGGTTTGTTAAAGATTGTGTTAGTGTGAGGTGTGGTTTTTCTTGGACTAAAAGATCAGGCAATCACAATACAGTAGTTTTGAAGAAAAATGAAATTAATGAAAATATTTTAGGTTTAGAAATTTTTCTAATCTCAGGAATTCCCTTGTAGTCCAGGGGCTGGTACTCTGCAGTACCACTGCAGGGGTCTCAAGTTTGGTCTCTGATTGGGGAACTAAGATCTAGCAAGCTGTGTGACATGGGGCCTCCCAAAAAATATGTCCAGACTTGTGTATGTGTGTGTGAATGCACAATATTAAATTACTGAGAAAATTCTTTATTTAAAAAAATCTAGATTTACAAAGGATATACAAAGTTCACATAACTCAGTACTGAAAACCAAATGACACTGAAGCTATTATAATTGGAAACATGGTTATGTTCTGATTAATAATTAACTGGCTTATAATCAGATCCATCATTGGTATTAAGATAATGTTATAGAAGATTCAATTAGTAACAAACAGGGAGGAAAAATATGAGCTTGATATAGGAAATGATTTTTTTCATTATAGAGAGGCAATGCAAAAAACTTTTTCATAGATCTATAGTGGAGAGAAACGGGCTTAAATAATACATTGTTTTTCATTAAATGCATTTTAGCATTTTGTTGGTGTTAACAATACATAAACAAAATAAAACTGGGCCTCTTGTTTTCATATTTAGATTCATCCTCAGACAGCTTTAAAACCCTCAAAAGGAAAAAAAAAAAACCTAACACAAAACGCTCTTCAAAGTACTATATGTTTAGGGAGGGCTTTTGAAGAGGTGGCAATAGGGTATGGCACAGGGTGCCGATTAAAATGCCTCTACTCGTCTCTTTCAGTTCCTCACACAGTATTGCTACTGTTCTAGTCTCCGTTATGGTCATTCCCTCCAAACTCCAGCCTCTCTGCATTTCCCTTCTGCATTGTTATAAATCCATTCCCAGTTTTGAGAATTTTAAGTAGCTTTGTGTAAATTAGAAATTAGTTTATATAACCTGGGAACAGTTTAGTCAGCCATTGTCCATTGCCTTTCCTGTACAACTGTGATCTGATATCTGATAACAAATATAGTGATCTAATATCTGATAACAAATACATTCTCCTTTGATGACTGGGGGAAAGGGCAAAGACTGTGAATATCTACGCTTTTTTCCCTTATCTGAATATCACTGACTGAAAAATTGTTTACATTCTTTAAAAACAAATATCCATGAAATATGCTTCTGGTGACAAGGAGTTTGTGGGCAGTATCAGGGAACCCATATTAGCTGCAGTGGAAATGAAAATCTGATCTAGCCCAAATGATTCTGCAAAGAGGAGAAGCTTTATGGGGTGTGGGCCCACAAAGGTAAGGGTGGTACCTGGATTGACGTTGGCTTTCTTCTCTTGCTACTGTTAATAGTCTGATCTATTGCAGGCTCTTGGGTGAGATACAAAAAAATAAGGTGTATTTCACATAGAAAAAAGGAAAACCACAGTCTTCATAAATGGAAAGAAGAGGTTACAGGCATGGATAATGAGGCAAACTTTTAGCTGGATTTAACTTTAAAAGGTGACAGAATCTTTCTGAACTCATAAACTGCAGACAGATTCAGTAATTAAAATCAGTGACTTCTGATTAAATTGGGCTTGGCTGGAGAATTTTGGAAACTATTGGAGTTACTCAATAGTAGGAAGAAACTTCATGACAGTTTTGAAGTAAATAATCTTTCTGAAAATGAGAACATGACCCAGATTCAGACTATGATCATGCTTCAGCAGATCTAATTAAATCTAAAGGGTTCCATACAATGGTCAGCATTACAGAGAAACAGACAAAATAATCTGATGTAGAAAATTCAAGTGAAGTGAAGTGAAGTGAAGTCACTCATTCGTGTCCGACTCTTTGCGACCCTGTGGATTGTAGCCTACCAGGCTCCTCCGTCCATGGGATTCTCCAGGCAAGAATACTGGAGTGGGTTGCCATTTCCTTCTCCAGGGGATCTTCCCGACCCAGGGATCGAACCCAGGTCTCCCGCATCGGATGCAGACGCTTTAACCTCTGAGCCATCAAGGGACTATCAATTGGTTAGCATATGAGAACCAACATTTGTTTCAGTCTTTTATGTATAGCAGCCTACCTGGGACTAGGAATAGGGATGTACCAGGTACTTCCAGGTCAACGAATATATTGACCATATGTTTATTGTTAATTTTTGTTTTTCTGAAGTCATGTCTGTCTTTGTGACCCAATGGACAGCAGCATCAGGCTTCTATGTCCTTCACTATCTCACAGAGTTTGCTCAAATTCATGTCTATTGAGTTAGTGACACCATTTAATTATCTCATCCTCTGTTGTCTCTTTCTCCTCCTGCCATCAATCTTTCCCAGCATCAGGGATTCTTCCAGTATGTCGACTCTTCACATCAGATGGCCAAATTATTAGAGCCTCAGCTTCAGCATTAGTACTTCCAATGAATATTCAAGGTTGATTTCCTTTAGGATTCACTTGTTTAATCTCCTTGCTGTCCAAGTGACTCTCGAGAGTCTTCTGCAGCAACACAATTCAAAAGCATCACTTCTTTGGCATTCAACCTTCCTTATGGTCCTACTCTCACATGATCCGTACATGACCTCTGGAAAAACTGTAGCTTTGGCTATATGGACCTTTGTCGGCAAAGTGTTGTTCAGTCACTCATTCATGTCTAACTATTTGCAACCCTGTGGACTACATCATGCCAGCCTTCCCTGTCCTTTACCACCTCCTGGAGCTTGCTCAAACTCATGTCCACTGAGTCGGTGATGCCATCAAACCATCTCATCCTCTGTCGTCCCCGTCTCCTCCTGCCTTCAGTGTTTCCCACATCAGGGGCTTTTCTAATGAGTCAGCTTTTCACATCATGTGGCCAAAGTATTGGAGCTTCAGCTTAAGCATCAATCCTTCAAATGAATATTCAGGATTGATTTCCTTTAGGATGGACTTGTTTGATCTCCTTGCAGTCCAAGGGACTCTCAAGAGTCGTCTCCAACAACACAGTTCAAAGCATCAGTTCTCCGGTGCTCAGCCTTCTTTGTGATCCAGCCCTCACATCTATACATGACTACTGGAAAAAACATAACTGATGATACAGACCTTTGTTGGCAAAGTAATGTCTCTATTTTTTAATATGCTGTCTTAAGTTTGCTGTAACTTTTCTTCCAAAGAGCAAGCATCTTTTAATTTCATGGCTGTAATTAACCATCTGCAGGGATTTTAGAGCCCAAGAAAATAAAATCTGTCACTGTTGTTCCACTTTTTCTCCATGATCTATTTCCCATGAAATTCTTTGACCAGTTGCCATGATCTTAGTTTTTTGAATGTTGAGTTGTAAGCCATATTTTTCACTCTCCTCTTTTACCCTCGTCAAAAGGCTTTTTAGTTCCTCTTGGCTTTCTGTCCTTAGAGTGGTAACATCTGCATATCTGAAGTTATTGCTACTTCTCCCACCAGTCTTGATTCCATTTTCTGATTCATCTGGCTTGGCATTTTGTGTGATGTACTCTTGCATAGAAGTTAAATAATCA
The DNA here is from genome assembly GCF_963930625.1 of Muntiacus reevesi. NCBI lineage: Eukaryota > Metazoa > Chordata > Mammalia > Artiodactyla > Cervidae > Muntiacus > Muntiacus reevesi. Next base: position 80,099,763 of record NC_089257.1, read on the forward strand.
GGGTGACAATATATGGCTTTGATATTATTAGCCTACAAACATATTTGTTGTAAACTGACAGATACTTTGATTGTTCAGTTAGTAGCCTGCAGATGAATTCTGGTAGAGGACTTAAACAAGCAAGGATATTTAGCCCAGGAATGATGGGTGTAGAGAAACTAACAAAATAGCCAGTGTAGAGCTCTGTACAGATGGAGCCCGAGAAATTATTTAGCAGAATATATTGGAGAAACATTATTTTGTAACTCTAGGAACTGGGAGATGCATAAAGATATAACTGATAATGTTAACAATGTCTAATATTTATTGAGATATACTATGTACAGAATTCTTTTATATGGATAAAACTCTTTTTTTTTTTTTTTTTTTTTTTTAATATTATTTTATTAGTTGGAGGCCAATCACTTTACAACATTTCAGTGGGTTTTGTCATACATTGACATGAATCAGCCATATAGTTACATGTATTCCCCATCCCGATCCCCCCTCCCACCTCCCTCCCCACCCGACTCCTCAGGGTCCTCCCAGTGCACCAGGCCCAAGCACTTGACTCATGCATCCCACCTGGGCTGGTGGTCTGTTTCACCATAGATAATATACATGCTGTTCTTTCAAAACATCCCACCCTCACGTTCTCCCCCAGAGTTCAAAAGTCTGTTCTGTATTTCTGTGTCTCTTTTTCTGTTTTGCATATAGGGTTATCGCCACCATCTATCTAAATTCCGTATATATGTGTTAGTATACTGTAATGTTCTTTATCTTTCTGACTTACTTCACTCTGTATAATGGGCTCCAGTTTCATCCATCTCATTAGAACTGATTCAAATGAATTCTTTTTAACGGCTGAGTAATATTCCATGGTGTATATGTACCACAGCTTCCTTATATATATGGATAAAACTCTTTATTTATATGCTGCTTTTATGCACTTGCTTCCAGTGAGGAAAACAAGGCCCACAAATACTGAGTAACTTGCTCAAGATTATACTGTTTAAGGGCATCAGAGCCAAGGTTTGGATTCAGAGAGTTTGGCTTTGGGATGTGTGTCCTGAATAATTGTATGCTACTGCTAAGTCACTTCAGTCATGTCCGACTCTGTGCGACCCCATCCCTGGGATTCTCCAGGCAAGAAGACTGGAGTGGGTTGCCATTTCCTTCTCCAATGCATAAAAGTGAAAAGTGAAAGTGAATTCGCTCTGTCATGTCCGACTCTTTGCGACCCCATGGACTGCAGCCTACCAGGCTCCTCCGTCCATGGAATTTTCCAGGCAAGAGTACTGTAGTGGGGTGCCATTGCCTTCTCCGAATAATTGTATAGTCACCTCTTAATTTAAGGTACACTTTAGTAGTTCAAAAGATTAATAATGAGAGTAGGTTGATTTCTCATTAATTAAAGCCTTTAACTAAAATTCTGTAAAATTAGAAAAAGTATATATAGCTATAGTATCATAGTTCCTGATTTCAAAACTTATTGGCTCTGTAGAATCTACTAGTGATGCAAGTCAGTTAACACACGGATATTTCTACATGTGTAAAACAGGGATTATATTTACATCATAGAATTGCTATGTGGACTAATGAAAATAATCCATATAAAGCACCTGGGCTTCCCTGATGGTTCAGTGGTAAAGAACTTGCCTGCCACAGCAGAAGCAAAAGATATTAAGAAGAGGTGGCAGGAATACACAGAAGATCTATGTTCAAAGGAGAATATAAAAGATCTTAACGACCCAGATAACCACAATAGTGTGATCACTCACCTAGAGCCAAACATCCTGGAATGCAAAGTCAAGTGGGCCTTAGGAAGCATCACTATGAACAAAGCTAGTGGAGGTGGTGGAATTCCAGTTGAGTTATTTCAAATCCTAAGTGATGATGATGTGAAAGTGCTACAATCAGTATGCCAGCAAATTTGGAAAACTCAGCAGTGGCCCACAGGATTGGAAAAGGTCAGTTTTCATTCCAGTCCCAAAGAAAGGCAATGGCAAAGAATGTTCAAACTACTGCACAATTGCACTCATTTCACAAGCTAGGAAGTTAATGCTCAAAATTATCCAAGCAAGGCTCCAATAGTATATGAACCGAGAACTTCCAGGTGTTTATGCTAGGTTTAGAAAAGGCAGAGAAACCACAGATCAAATTGCCAACATCTGCTGGATCATCAAAAAAGCAAGAGAGTTCCAAAAGAGCATCTATTTCTGCTTTATTGACTTTGACTGTGTGGAAAACAACAAACTGAAAAATTCTTCAAGAGATGGGAATACCAGACCACCTTACCTGCCTCCTGAGAAAACTGTATGCAGGTCAAGAAATAGCAGTTAGAACTGGACATGGGACAATGGGCTGGTTCCAGATTGGGAAAGGAGTACATCAAGACTGTGTTTTGTCACCCTGCTTATTTTAATTATATGCAGATTGCATAATGTGACATGCGGGGCTGGATGAAGCACAAGCTGGAATCAAGATTGCTGAGAGACATGATGACCCTTAGTAATTATCAACAATTTCTTGTATTATTATTTGCACACTGGACTTATTTACGTTGATGTAGCAAATCTAGATAGAGCTTAAAATGTTTGGTGTTTAGAACAGAGGTCGAGTCTGGACATATTTTTAGCAAGTCAGCAGCATAGAGATGATAAGTGAAGCCCTGAGAATAGATGATCCTGCTTAGAGAGTAAAGGACGATTGGAAAGAAGAGGTCAGTGACACCAAGGGGGAGGCCCAGGTCATTAGCATTAGTTCAACTGTAAGGGGATTAGTTATCAACTAGAACTTCAGCAGGGCCTTTAGCAATGACAGTGAAGACAGAGACAGTGAAGCAAGACTGGACTGGGATGAAAAGTGAAGGGTTGGCACAATCAGTAAAAACAACTTTATATATATATATATATATATATATATATATATATATATATATGACTCATCTAATTGAGAAGGTCCTTTGTGTTTTAGCTGGTGGAGACGTAAGCATATGTATAAAAGTAGACGGAGTTCCAGAGGATACCAGGGAGAAGATTGAGGAAGACAGAGAGCCAGGATAAAATGAAAGCTACAGTTCAAGGAGTAAAATTGTATTGTTTGCTATCTTTCTGAGTGGTAGAAATTATACCAAACAAGAAAACTTAGCTTATTTAGAAATACATAAGTACAGAGAATACAAACCTAAGGAGAATATTTAACAAAAATATACTAAAGAGAAAAAAATTTAGATGTGTTCCATGTACACTCACACATGTATGTATACTTTTTGGAAACCATGCATGTTAAAGGAGTTATAATTTGATGAATGACCAAATACAAAAGCAACATTTTTTCCTACTCTTGCCATTTTTAGCTTCTTAGCCTAGAGCCAGCCTTCCTTATGTAAGGTTAAATTATTAGTCTCCCTTTTGGAATTATGTCTATGAAGAATTCCAATTATTTAAAACAAATCTGCTACTTAATTTCACACCTCTGGAATTATGCCTGTCCCATCTGAGCCAAATTTTTTTTTTTTTTTCTAATGTTATCAGACTTCTAAACAAGTTTTGAAAAAACTGAGTAGAGGCTATTGTGCTAGCAAGTTAATGTAGACTTTGTGTGGGGAACGCAATTTCTAGGCATCATTTCTATAAGATCACTTCTATAAGAATCTCTATACCTTTGCAGTCCAATGGAGCAATTTCAAGGTGGTGACTCCAAATTGAGATATGCTAAAAAGGAAAAAAAAATATATGTCAAATATCAAATACTTAGTATGAAAAAAAGTAATAGATCACAATAATACTTGTATAGTATTATATATGTAAATAATATTTTGGGTATGCTGCTTTAAATGAAATATATTCTTAAACATAGTATTTCTCTTTGTTTTTACTGCTCTGCTGTTGAGTGATGCTTTAGGTCTCATCCAATAAAAGTGGAGTAAATTCATTAAATCTCCTATATTGGCAACACATTGTAGTCAGTCTATACTTGTTTTTGACTAAATGTGCTTTTTTGGTTTTATGTTTGACTACCACACTGCATAAATTAGTTGTGTGTGTATCTGTGGGTGTGATTCTGCCACTGCTCTTTACTGGCTGATTGACTTGTTCAGAACACATTGATTGAGCGTTGCTATGTATTGTTCATGTCTTGAGTCAGATTCACAGTGGCTCAGAGCATCACTTCCTCACAGACAAACTTCTTGTGAATCACCCTATTTGTTCAGTCAGTCAGTTTGCCTAGGCTGTAATACTTTGGGCACCTGATGCAAAGAGCTGGCTCATTGGAAGAGACCCCGAGGTTGGAAAAAACTAAAGATGAGGTAGTTACATAGCATCACCAACTCAACAGACATGAATTTCGAGCAACCTTTGGGAGACAGTGGAGGACAGAGGATCCTGGTGGGCTACAGTTCATGGGAGTAGGACATGAATTAGTGACTGAAAGATAGCATCTTGAGTCTTGAGTCAGATTCACAGTGGCTCAGAACATCACTGCCTCAAATGCAAACTTCTTGTGTTGAAGTTAATCACCTTATTTGTTAAGATAGTTTCCCTAACCCTCTTGCTTTGCAGTTCTTCACAGCCAGGTTATACTATGTGAACTCTTCTTGCTAATATGTTCTCATGGTTTATCTTCTACTTGTCTCTTCAGGAGCTCTTGAATTCACTTGTCAATGTAACATTGCTTGAGCATCTTTTGTCAGTTATTTCTGTGCACACACCAAGGATTCTCTTGGTACCACATCCTGAGATTTTAGAGTCCTGTATGTATAACATATCAGGAAATAACAACTTAAATCAGTAAAATGTATAGATCATTTGAATTTTTTTTATTATGGAAATAACAGATGTTGTCAGAAAACATAGTCAAGAGGAAGCTGTTCGTATAAAGTAATGACATACAAGCTAAATGAGACTTCTTTTTTTAATTAAATTTTTTTGATAAGTGGCTAATGATCATGAACATACCCATCTCTTCATTCACCATATGAATGAGTTGTGAGTTGAAGTTCTTATAGTCTTTTTAGTATTGAACAAGTCTTTAACCCAAATGTTTTTAATGAAATTTATGTTGAAATGTCAGAGACTTTGTTAATACAATTTTAGTATATCAAAAATAGTTTCATGCTCTCCACAAAGTATGTGGTATCACAAAGAGAGGAGCAAATTTTCACTTTAAAAATTCATGTAAAAAACAGAATACTTAAGAAAAGTGGTATTTTCGTTAAAAAAATTATCTTTAAATTTTTTAGAAGCGTTTGTAGGGGATGGAAAAGTTTTCCTTAACCTCCTTAGGGTTCCTGACTAGGTCTGAGACTTAATCTGTCAGAGATATATTAACAGGAGAAAAAACAGAATATGTAAAAGAGAAGTTTTACATATACAGAATTCCATGGCCAGAGGGCCTGGCAGGCTGCAGTCAGTGGGTCACAATCGGTTGAACACAACTGAGTGGTTAACACTTCCACTTTCACCTTTGCATGACATGGGAACTTTTCAGAAAGCAGTGAAGACACAAAGAAACAGGCCTGTGTGTTTATGCTAGGCTTTGAAACATGAGTGCACAGTATGGGAGGATATGTTAGTTTATGGGCATAAAGCTTTTCCCTTCTTTTCTAAGTTATTTGGCTGGTCTACTAATTAAATTGATATGAGACACATTAGCAGGAAGAAACCAAATTTTGTATGTATGGGGATATTATAAAAAGATGGAATTCCAGGACATCTAAGCAGTTGAGGCTTATATAGCATACGAGTTAAGGGTACAGATGGAAGGAACGCCATTCACAGGAAGTTGTGTGAGAATATTTGGAAAAAAAAAGTTTGTTCTGTGACACAGATAAGTTTCTTAGGTAAATGGGTGTCCCCTCAATAGCTCTTTTTCTGGTACAGGATGCCTTTGCTGTGTAAATTTAGGCAGTTGAGGGAGCAGTAGCATGTTTTCCTAAATCTGTAGGGTTTTGATTGCCTTGAGCTCAAAATATTCCCTATGCTGAAGTGGCATATGTTGGGGTTACAAATTCTGCTCCACTTCAATATATTAAGGAGTATGGGGTTTGTAGTGAACTAGGGGAAACTTAGCAATGTTTGTTTCTTAGAGTCCTTCTTGACATCCTCTGGTCTTTGAAAATAAGGATGCCCCTTTCCTCTGGGGAAGAGGGAGGACAAGGTATATGGAGGTACTTCTCACATGAGGGTTCTGTGACTTTTCTCAGGGGCAGAAGGTGGGACTGGGGGAGGGCATAGTGACCTTCTTGCTTCTGCCATTTTCTCAAGCTACATTAACTTAAAATTTTCAGTATACCAAGGTGCTGTATTTTGGAGTAGTGTGTCCTCTAATCACATCATAATTTTTTATTTCTAAAGTTTTATTAAGATTAAATAATATGTAAATGTTAATTTGATATTAAAACATTTTATAGAATAAAATATTATTTCTATTTTGTAACCTTTAATAAAATTATTTGGCCTAAGATTTAGAAAGTAAGAGTAATTTCCTAGTAAAGAACATGTTTGCTCTATAATTTTATTTCTATAATGAAAACCTTGGCACTACTAATTTTTGTAATAAAAAATAACAAAACAGAATAATACCATTTTAAAAGCATTTCAGTTTTTCAATTAAATTCCTGTTAGAGTTTGTGTTTCCCATTATAGATGAAAATAGAATTGCAAAGTAAGGCTACACATAAAAGAGTAGGAGACATACAAGTTAATGGGAAATCTTCAAATTCACAGTGATCATGTGGAAATCTGCTCTCACTGAAGGTATGCAATTATCTTAAGGATATGTGAGGTAAAAAGGCAGTAAGCGAGGTTTTCAGTGGTAAATCACAGTGACAGTTATCCTTAAAAGGGTAAAGGAGACAGAATTACCAAATTTAGCAAGGACTATACAAGTACAGAAGTATTAAAATTAGGGATAAATAATTTGAAAAAAACAGTGAATCTTAAAATCATAGATTGGTTATAGAACCAAAACATATCTCTTCTTCTACAGTTTCCTTTATCTTCAAAGAAAGTGAATGATTTCATAGTGTTGCCATCTCTTTATGTTGTATTAAATTAATAATACCAATATTTATATGCAGATAACTTAAAACCCAGAGGTCATTATAAAAGCACGTGTAGTTTTATTAGAAAATGTGAAAAGTTACACATATTTTGAAAGGATACCACCTATACATACAGATTCATACACAAATATGCTGGCCTTATTAGGGCTGATTCATCCTTTATTTGACAAAAGCAATGAGTGAAAAGCTTGATATTTTTAGCTTTTCTGTTGAAATATAAACACAGTTAATAATGAGCCACATTTTAAAATATACATGTTTAGCATATGGTTTTGAATTCACAGTTTCGAACGTAGTAATAAGGGTGACCAAGCAAAGGTTTCTGTGCCTGCATTGCAGAAATCCAAACTCTCACAGCGGAGTTTGGATCAAAGTAAGGGTTTGTGGCAGGGCCCCACGCAGAGGAGTGGGAGGGAAGCAAGCCTCAGATCCTCTCCAGCTTGGTGTCAGCAGTTTGGCTTTACTGCATGTAAGTGAGTGGGCCCAGGTTTGGTTCAGTAACAAGTAGTTAAAATAACTACCAAATATAGATGATATGTTCATTAATGTTATATCAAGGAAATTTCCCAAAGATGAAAGCCATGCCATGTAAAACATACTGTGGGATTCTAATTGACCCAGCTCTTACACTGTAAAATAATATCATTGTGTTTAAGCTGATGCTTCATTTCCCATCAGCTATACCTGACCAGTGGCTAAGCACAGCAGGAATACTAAGGCAGGTTTGTTCCTGGAAGACATGGTGCTTTTATGATCCGGACTCGGACTCAAGGACTTACCATTGTCCTTACCACACTTTCTTCCAGCTGCACTGCAATTTAAGATCTTCTATCCAAACTCACTTCTCTTTTCTTCACATAATCAGAACCTTGTTATACTCTGTCAGCTCTCTTGACTTTCCCACCTCCTTTCCATTTTCTATCATAGGCATTTTCCTCAATAAATCACTTGCATAGCTAATTCCATTTGGGGTTTGTTTCATTGAAGACCCTGACTAACACCCACATACTTTGGTATTTGGGGAATTTCATAGGAGGGAAACTACTTAGAAGTTCCTTTCTAGGTTTTTTATGTAGTTCTAAAAAGCATCATTTTGGTCTTTCAAATACTAATGGCATGCATAGTCAGATAATTTGTAAGAATTATTATAGTGACCAGATGCTGATGCAGCTATTGGCAGCCCCTTACTTTTATATTCCTTCTCTTTAAAGAGCTTTTGTTCTTCTAAAATAAATATTGGCAGTTCTGCCAATAGAGAGAAGTACAAGGGAAGCAAGCAATCAATTTGAATTAAACATAAGTGGAAGTCTTCCCTAGAAGACTGAGAATGGGATGATTGACTTGTGTCGTCTTTACCATTGAAATACAAGAACATATGAAGAGGAATGTAGGGATGTGCAATGAAGAGGATGGGAATATTTTAGAGTATTCTGAAGAGGAAAATAAAATGAAAATTAAAAAGTTTTGAAGTTTGAGGAAAACTTGACAGATCACATTTAGAAAAGCAAAGCAGATTTCTACCTCTATAACCTAAGGATGGGCTTCCCAAGTGGTGTCAGTGGTAAAGAACCCGCCTGCCAATACAGGAGACATAAGAGATGCAGGTTCAATCCCTGGATCGGAAGAACCCCTGAAAAATCCCATGTACAGAGGAGCCTGGCAAGCTACAGTCCATGGAGTTGTGAAAGAGACACAACTGAAGTGACTTAACACAACGTAAGGATATAGTTGATCATCTCTAATATCTTAAGATAAAGTTTACCTTAATATTCTAAGACTCCATTAATTTAATAAATATTTACACAATGTCTTTTATATGTCTGCTTCGTGCAAGGTGCCAAGCAGTAGATCTTTAAAAGGGAAACAAGACAAGTGATCAACACTTGCAATACAGGGTGGTGCATACCGTGAAAAGGTATGCCTATGATGTGACGGGATATAGGATAATTTAATTCATTCATGTGAGAAGACTCAAAAAAGAAGAGCTTAGACATAAGTTCAGTTCCTGCATGGTTTTGCTTCTAGACAACAGCTTGTTTAAAGATATAAGACCATCTGGTGACATAACCTATTTGGAGACATTAGGAAAAAGCACATCTTGAGCAAGGTGAGTGAGTAAAATGCGTGAGACAAGAAATAGAGATAGGCCAGGTCTAAACACATGGGAAACCAGAGCTTTCATTCTGAAAGCTGTGAAAAGTATTGGAGGAATTTTACTAAAAAAATGTTCCATAATCAGTTTTGACTTTTAGAAAGATTGTTTTGAGTATAGTGCCTGAAGTATGTGGCGACAGGCAGGGAAATCTTTTAGAAGTTTACATAAGATGAAGTAGCACATAATATGATTGAGTATATTTTGGTTGGACAAATAGAAAATTAGTTGCAAAAAGGCATAGGATGTGAGTTCTATAAACTGAATACATATAATAAATAAATCAGATCTCACTATAGTGAATGAAAGAGGAAATCTCTCTTGACTCTCTTCCTGGACTCTCGCCTTGTGTTAGCCATGATTCTAACAGAATCCCCCTCCTTAGCTGGCATCATTCACTGTAGTTGGCAATGATTCATTCTTCCCTTATTTGAAAGCAGTAATGGGAAGCTGGCGTGGTGGAAGGTTATTGCCAAACAAAAGAAAATCATCCATGAGGAATCATTTGATAGAAAATTGAACCTTTCAGAGTTGATCCTCTATAAAATGAGGGTTATCCCCCCAAATTGACTCTTGGATGATAATATGCCTGTCCTAATGGTCGTCTCTTCATGTACAATCATCTGAAATTTCTTATCACTTAATATAAACTAGCCTTAGGATAAAGAGGCAGATAAGGGTCAGGAGACACTTAAGTGGGGATAGGGGGGTCAATAAAAAAAAATAGGAATTGAAGGGTACCTTCAAAAGCCTCTTGATGAAAGTGAAAGAGGAGAGTGAAAAAGTTGGCTTAAAACTTAACATTCAGAAAACTAAGATCATGGCATCTGGTCCCATCACTTCATGGGAAATAGATGTGGAGACAGTGGAAACAGTGTCAGACTTTATTTTTTTGGGCTCCAAAATCACTGCAGATGGTGACTGCAGCCATGAAATTAAAAGACGCTTACTCCTTGGAAGGAAAGTTATGACCAACCTAGATAGCATATTAAAAACAGAGACATTACTTTGCCAATAAAGGTCCGTCTGGTCAAAGCTATGGTTTTTCCAGTGGTTATGTATGGATATGAGAGTTGGACTGTGAAGAAAGCTGAGCACCAAAAAATTGATGCTTTTGAACAATGGTGTTGGAGAAGACTCTTGAGAGTCCCTTGGACTACGAGGAGATCCAACCAGTCCATCCTGAAGGAGATCAGTCCTGGGTGTTCATTGAAAGGACTGATGCTGAAGCTGAAACTCCAGTACTTTGGCCACCTCATGAGAAGAGTTAACTCATTGGAAAAGACCCTGATGCTTGGAGGGATTGGGGGCAGGAGGAGAAGGGGGCGACAGAGGATGAGATGGCTGGATGGCATCAGAAACTCGATGGACATGGGTTTGGGTAGACTCAGGGAGTTGGTGATGGACAGGGAGGCCTGGCGTGCTGCGATTCATGGGGTCACAAAGAGTGGACACGACTGAGCGACTGAACTGAACTGAACTGAACTTCAAAAGAAAAGTCTAAATCAAAGTCAAATATACCCTCCGTTTTGTCTTCAGAAGGTGGCATTAGATTGGTAGATACCATGACAGCACCTTGTGCTTTTATAGCTTCCATAGTGTTACTGTGAACATCTCTGTGATTACTGTGATTGTAGTTTTGTTAGTTTACAAGTCTTGTCTCTCCTGCTGGACCATAATCTACTAGAGAATAGATACTGAGTATTTTTAATTTATTATTGTCTGCACCTTTCATCAGTACTTGGCATATATCAGATACTTAGTAACTTTTTCCTAAGAGTACATAGCTTGATTGCTTATTATTTTTAAAAGAGAAAGTTGTCTTTTAAATGCTTTGAAAGTGGTCTGTTTCATAAATACAAGTTTCTTTTCTTTAGTTTTTCTTTTCTTCCAAGAATTACTCTGCTAAGCATGTAGACCTCACTCATGCTCTTTGCTTTAGGCAGCGATTTCAAGATCTTTGCTCATGTCAGTGTTACTGCTTACAAAAGTGCACCGGGGTTAAAGCTGAGCCCTCCGGCTTGTTTCCTGGCATCAGCAGGGAAGGATTTAATTAGCCACTTAACTTCTTCAGGTGTAGGGGACAGCGCTCCCTCTTCTGTTAATGAGGTCTGAGGTGCCAGTCAGCCACACTCAGGCAGACTCTCTCCTACACAGCTGGTGAGCTGGCTTCCTGACGACTACTTATGTCCCTTCTGGTATGAAAATAGCCTTGTCAGGATCTACACTGCCTGTGCTCTGGGCAGTATCGTCTCCCTAATAACTTCAGAAGAGTTGTAACTTCAAAATCTATCTCCTGTCTTTGACTGTTCTGCTCTATTGAGTGAGGAGAAGGATCTTCTCACCGTCCTCTTTTTGTCTCAGGTCTTCCCCTTTCTTCTTCAAGGAGATTTGTGTACAGAGAGTTTTGGTTTAGATTTTAGGTGTGTTTAAAAAAAAAAAAAAAGAACTTTTATTTGTGTTCAGGAATAATGACTGTTTTCTGAAAATAATTTTAGATGCTTTCTTTGTATTAATAAAAATGCAAGCAATGCAGAAAAGTAAAGAGAAGAAAATGAAAAATACATCAGGCCTTCTATCCAGATGGAACTATTTAAAGCATTTGACAGAATTACCTTCAGATATATTTGTATGTGTGCAGATAAAAAATTAGATGAACCAAGGGACAGGCAAATATAATTTTAAAATAAATGAGATCTTTATATATATGTTTCTATTTACTTCTAATTAAGTAAAAGCAAGTATTATATCTATGTTCTATTATATCTATGTTTGTACATAGGATATACCTTCTAGGACAGAGTGGATATTTTTTAAACTTTAAATGTATTTTGAATACACATATCAAATTATACCAATGATTTTAAAATGATACTTTTTTTCCAAACTCACACTAGTGACCTCACTCAGATGCTGTACACATTTCTGTCAGATTTCAATATTAATATAATCAGCCAAGAAAATATCAAAAAGGATCTTCTCAAAATAGCCAGAGCAATGTGATTACAAACTAAGAGTGCTAATAAAACTATTATAATAATAGTACTGATAATAATTTAGAAACTGATTCTGAAATGGGGATGAGCATACTGGTCATGTGGAAATTTGTTAAAATGCAGATGATGATGATTCAGTAGATCTGTGATGAGGCCTGACATCCTTCAAGCTCATAGGTGATGCTGATGTTGTTGACTTTGAACTGTCCTGTGAGCAGCAAAGTTTAGAAAGCGCACAAAGTATTAGTACTGTGTCAGGCTAATTCTTCAGGGCTATATTCATAATCTCATTGAATCATCACAAAACTTATAACTACTGCATTTATACATATGAAATGGAGGCCCAGAAAGCATAAAGTCTGTATCTTAGGTCACTCTGCTAGTTGGGTGCATATAGGTGTTTGAATCTCGGCCTGTCTCTTGACAGATGTGTTTTGCCTTTATAAGTTCCTCTGATGCTTCGTTTTGGAAGGCTGATTGCTGAAAATGATAAGGATTAAAATCTATAATATCATTAAATTATGTATAAACTGGAAATATCACAAACAGTCTATAAAACTAGGAGAACAATTTACTTAAAAAATGCTTAGTTAAGTAAAAAAAAAGGATTATCAGTGAATTTTACATGTATTATATGAAGAATATTTTAAAGGAATTTTTAAGATTTATAAGTCAGTGTGGTAAAAATTGCAGTTTAGGAAAAACTGGACTATACTCAGCTTTAAGTTTAACATTAGAGAACATATATAGCTAATATATAAACCACAAATATCAAGTATTTGCCCTATAAATTTTTATCATCTATATTTTTACTTTATGAAATCTAAATTAACTGTTACTTACACAAATAATTGGCCTTATTTGTACACTTAGATTTCACACTGAAATTTTTTTTTGGTATTTCTAAAAGAAGTCATCTTTACAGATTAAATTTGCAGGATTTATCTGCAACTTAGATAAAATGAATATACTCCTTGAAAAATATATATAATTGTCAATATTGGCACAAGAATAAATAGGATATCTGAATAGTTCTTTATCTGTTAAATAAATAAAATTTGTTGTCAAAAAATTTTTCATAAAGAAAACTTTTTGCTAACATGTTTCACTGATGAATTCTGTGGAAAATTTAGGGAAATAATACAGTCACACAAATTCTCTCAGAACACACTTAGTAAATGAGCATAAGAAGTCAGACATAAGAGTACGTATTCTATGTGTGTGTGCATGCATGTGTGCATGCAAAGTCGCTTCGGTCATTCCAGCTCTTTGTGAACCTATGGGCTGTAGCCTGACAGGCTCCTCTGTCCACAGGATTCTCCAGGCAAGAATACTGTAGTGGGTTGCCATGTCCTCCTCCAGGGGATCTTTGCGACTCAGGGATCAAACCCACATCTCTCAGTCCCCTGCATGGGTAGGCAGATTCTTTACCACTAGTGCCATCTGGGAAGCCCATGTATTATATAATTCCACTTACATAAGTTGAAGACCTGCCTAAACTAATGTCATTTATGATAGAAGTCAGAGCAGCTATAGCCTGTGAGGGTTTTGGAGTAAATATGAAAGAAGCATGAGGGTATGTTCCTTTAATGAGGGAAATGATTGGTGTGGTTGTTAAAAGCGTATGCACATTTTCCAGAACTCAAAAAATCTTACAGTTCCTAAACCTGATTTATTAAAGGTGAAAAGGAAACAAATATGTTAAAAATATTCCTGGTTCTCAAATTGATCTATATGCATAGTAAATTAAAGTGGTATCAGGTTTGGGGAAAATATGCTGTCATTAAGAATAACTGAATGATCTGGAAACAGGGAATAAGAATGTTTTGAATGATGAGATTGTTATTGGCATTATCTGAATGGTTGTCTAAAGTGATTACTTTGAAAGAGATAATGCACATTTGGATTAAAAGTCCCATTATATTTAGTTAAGAGTTATGTTATTTTGTAATTGCAGCATATACTTTTTATTGTTCTCTAGTTTTTCCATATTTATAAATTTGTCTTTTTTTTTTTTACCCAGGTGTTAATTCTTCCAGAGAGGAAATAAATTTCTCATGTTGCTGATTGTTAAAATTAAAACTAGATGTCACTGAAGTTAAATGTCTCCTTTCTATAATGTAATTTTTATAAGGAGCCCAATCAAATCTTTACAGGCTGGTTTATTTTTTATTGCAATTTTTCAAATGTGTTTGCTAGAGTGCAATTCACTCCAGCAAGTGTTTCTTTGGTGTTCTAGGATAAGCTCAGTGAATTGAACGCTATAAAAAAAACAAGGCATATGTCTCAAGGCACAGTGTTCTTAAGTTAGAATATATACCAACTATTAGATGGTGTGTGTCTGTTGATTAAAATAACTGGGATGGTATAAAACCTATTTGGCATTGAAAACCACACTAAAGATAAAGTAATATTTTCTCTCTGTAACCTGATGTATATACAAAAATGAAAACCCAGACCTTCTCTCTATATGCTCAGGACAGACACCCATGTGAAAACCAGAACAAAGTTTAGAGCTGGTTATAAACTCTGCACTTTAATGAATCACTGATTTTAAGAGATCTCTGAATACATCAGTAAACTGTAAAGATTTGTTTTTAGATTTTCCAGTGACATCCTTCAAAATCACATTTCGTTTCCCAACAAAACAGATCATTAAATAATTTAAAATTAGAATATTAAATGTTCATATGTAAAGGTTTGCATATTTTTCTGATGTATAAGCCTAAATTAGAAAGTACTATCTTTAATGTCAGTGAACAAGTATTTTTGAAATTAAAGATGCAAATACCATGAAGATAAATTGTCTCAAAACACATAATGGGCAATTCAGATACAGATTGTGCAAACATTATTCTTTTTATTTTAGATCTGTTTTAAGTAAGAATCAGTTCAGTTCAGTCACTCAGTCATGTCCAGCTCTTTGCGACCCCATGAACCTTAGCATGACAGGCCTCCTTGTCCATCACCAACTCCCAGAGTCCACCCAAACCCATGTCCATTGAGTCGGTGATGCCATCCAACCATCTCATCCTCTGTCGTCCCCTTCTCCTCTTGCCCTCAATCTTTCCCAGCATCAGGGTCTTTTCCAATGGGTGACCTCTTTGCATCAGGTGGCCAAAGTATTGGAGTTTCAGCTTCAACATCAGTCCTTCCAATGAACACCCAGGACTGATTTCCTTTAGGATGGACTGGGTGGATCTCCTTGCAGTCCAAGGGACTCTCAAGAGTCTTCTCCAACACCATAGTTCAAAAGCAACAATTCTTCGACACTCAGCTTTCTTTATAGTCCAACTCTCACATCCATACATGACCACTGGAAAAACCATAGCCTTAACTAGATGGACCTTTGTTGGCAAAGTAATGTCTCTGCTTTTTAATATGCTGTCTAGATTGGTCATAACTTTCCTTTCAAGGAGTAAATGTCTTTTAATTTCATGGCTGCAATCACCATCTGCAGTGATTTTGGAGCCCAGAAAAATAAACTCAGCCACTCTTTCCACTGTTTCCCCATCTATAGATTTATGTTTTTTTGGCCTCATCTAGACTTTGAAATAAATGCTGGTAAATTAAAATAAAGGTAATGCTGGAAGGAATATTTCAAGTTGAAGCCATCTCAAAGCTTTGAAATATAAAAGAAAAATAGCAATAATATTCCTAACTCCATTATCGAATTAACCTTATTTTATCTCCTATAAATAGTGTTTATTTAACAGCCTTATAACATTCTTTCCATTTAGTTCATACTGACAGCTGTAGGGGAATTATCATAAAACACTAAGTGACCAAATTCTAGTTTAGGAATGGAAGTGGGTTATGATAGTATCACTGTTATTTGTTCACTGTTAAGACTGATGTTGCATGTGTGAAGTACTTGCTTTTTACCTTTCCATATTTCCCTAAAAAGTGAAATATTTAAGATCAGTGAAAAAACTACTGCAGTTTCAGACTTTGAATTTTAAATCATTATAACTAGGCTCAAACACATCTTTATTAATCAAAATAGGAGCCATTACTAGCAACACATTTCTGCCAATGAGAAATAAGTTTATTCATTCCTGTTACATAGAAATCCATGCTTTGCGATTTGACAAAATCTTGGAAAGCATTTCTGCCTCCTACTGATTGTAGAAGCATTTTCATTGCAGAAAGTTGTCAAGATGCTTGACAACTTGAATAAGTTGGTAGTCAGTTGGTGAGATGACAGATGAATATGGTGGGTAAGGCAAAACTTCCTATCCAAGTTTGTTCAACTTTTGAAGCATTGGTTGTACAACATGTGGTTGGGCATTGTTGTGGAGAGGAATTGGTCCCATTCTGTTGACTGATCCTGGCTGTAGGCACTGCTGTTTTCGGTGCTTCTCATCAATTTGCTGAACATACTTCTCAGATATAATGATTTTGCCAAGATTCAGAAAGCTGTAGAGCAGATGGGCAGCAAACTGCCAAAGAGTGACCTTTTTTGGTGCAAGTTTGGCTTGGGTAAGTGCTTTGGATCTTCTTCTTGATCCAGCCACTGAGCTGGTCATCACTAGTTGTATAAAATCCACTGTTTCTCACACATCACAATCCAACTGAGAAATGGTTCATTGTTGTTGCATAGAATAAGAGAAGACAACATTTCAAAGCGGTGACTTTTTTGATTTCTGGTCAGCTCATGAGTCACCCACTTACCGAGTTTTTCACCTTTCCAGTTTGCTTCAAATTCCGAATGACCGTAGAATAATTGATGTTGAGTTCTTTGACAACTTCTTGTGCAGTTGTAAGATCAGCTTTGATGATGGTTCTCAATCGGCCGCTAAGCGCCTCATATTCAAGGCTCTTGTCTCCTTTGCAAAACTTGAACCACCACTGCACTGTAAATTCATTAGGAGTTCCTGAGCAAAATGCATAGTTTATGTTGCTAGCTGTCTCCACTGCTTTATGACCTATTTTAAACTTGAATAAGAAAATTTCTCAAATTTGCTTTTTGTCTAACATCATTTCCCTAGTCTAAAATGAATATAAAATAAATATAATAGCAAGTAATAAATCATTAGTAAAAAATTCAAAAAATGCACATTAAAATGAGGCAAAACATAATCACCATTATTTAAGAATGTATCCCAGTATCAAACATCTAAGCTCAAACAATGCAAAACTGAATTACTTTGCACCAACCTAACAGAACCATTAAGGAAAACTTTGTTTCAGCAAAAATACAAAACCTTATTACAGATACAGATTGCCATTTAACATTATGTAGGGTGTCATTTGTGACCTGTTACTACTGTATAATTGACCTCACTTTTATGATTTGGAACAATTTTTGTCTTCAGAATAAGTAATTTATTTTTAAAGAGGTTTTTCCTGTTGGTAGAAAAAGTACTTAACATTTTCAAATATATAGAAACTTGAAAAACACAAACACACATACACATTTTACCTAAGGAATACTGATTGAGCTGAGAAGTGAACTGTGAGATTTCCTGTGTATCTAAATTGCCAGACATTTAATATCACATGTTACAAAACCTTGAGTTTTTTAAATAGATGAAAAGTTACTTCTTAAATAATTGTCATCCTATAGATAGGTTTGCAAATATTAAAACTGGACTTTTATGTCTACTTTATATGACTTGGGAAATATTTTCTTATACATTTCATGGAAAATGCAGTATCTAACTTTCTTTGGTACTTGGAAAATGAATATTATTTGCATGAAATTTTCACAGGGCACATAGGAGGTTAAAGGAATGCATATGATGGAAAAACATTAGGAAACTCAGCTCTGTATTTTCTAATGAATGAAAATTATAGCCTGTTGTGTAGGTTTGTTTATTTCTTTGAATTGTCTATGGTATTTCCTCCTCCTAAAGAATTGCTTATTTTGTGATTCTTCTGCTTCTAGCCAGTTAAGCCATAACTTTTTTTTTTTTTTAATACATGGTACTGATTAGAGTTGAGTACCACTGTGGTTCTTGTAGCTCCATGTTCAATATATATTCCTTTGATACTCAGGAGATAGAATAAGCTATGCTAGCATATCATATTTCTTGAAACTTAGTGATGGTATTGAGTTTATGTGGCCTCCTGTGACATACCTAGGCTTTAAATTTGGGTATTTGGTAGAAGGCATTTGGGATCTGTTGCCACTCTTAACACTGTTATGGAATGTAAAGTTTAACAACTGATGAAAATTTAAAGTAAAATTTATATCATGTTCCAGGGGAAGAAAATCTGACAAACATTGCTGCTGGTATTTATGTAACAACAAGGAAGACGAACTCTTTGCCAACAGTGTGAGCCAACTATATTTAATAGCATAACTGCAAGCAAGAATTACATATGGTGATAATCACCACATGTTTAACACTATCAATAGATTCTAGACACAATTTTAATTTTATCTCTGTGGTTTGCAATGCTACATTTCTAGTTAAAGTGACTATTTCTGTTGACGTATACTTTTTCTTCTTGTGTAGGAGAAGTAACTTTTTTTCTAAATATACTGCTTTAAGACATAAGTATTAAATAGCAATTAATTATTTATTAACAATAATCTGTGTGTCCATAAACTTAGATAAAGATACTCTATGCAAAGAAAACTTTTGGTGGATTTATGTTTGGGGAAATTTTACAGTCCATTTCCACCTACAGTAAAACAAAACTTAAGGAGGCAAGATGGGCTTTCCAGGTGGCTCAGTGGTTAAGAGTCTGCCTGCTAATGCAAGAGATGCAAATTTGATCCCTGGGTCAGGAAGACCCTGGAGAAGGAAATGGCAACTCACTTCAGTATTCTTTTTAAAAGTATATATGTATTTATTTATTTCTCTTTATTTCTGTGTTTCTGCCTGTGCTGAGGCTGTTACTGAGGGCTCTTCTCTAGCTGCGGCAGGCGGGGATACTCTTCGTCGCGGTGCACAGGCTTCTTATTGCAGTGGCCTCTCTTGTGGAGCGCAGGCCCTCGGTGCCCCGACTTCAGCAGCTGCCGCGTGTAGGCGCAGTGGGTGTGGCGCCCGTGCTCTAGGAGTGCAGGCTCAGTGGCTGCGATGCACAGGCGTAGTTGTTCCATGGAAGGCGAATATTAAGAATCCCTCTAAAAACAGAAAATTAAATGACTAATAATGAGGAAATACCATAGTAAATCTTCATTGCAAATTTTCCTACTCTGTATAACCAATGTAGCAAATCCATTAAGAAGCAGAATACCTGCAGTGTTCACTGAACAGTTTTAGGTGCTATTGGTTAAAAAAGAAAAAAAAAGTGAAGTAGCATATAATGGCAGTATTGTCTATCTCAAAAATCAATGAATCAATGTATAATCTCAGACAAGTTTAAGTAAATCTATGGGCCAAATGTGCAGGGAGTTTGAAATCATTATCATCTTGCATTTCTGGAATATGTTCACTGAAAACATAACTGACCGCACAATTTAATTGGAGAACGAATACAGAAAACAGTTTTTTTTTTTGATGTATTCATTGCCTATCTTTCCAGCTTAATTTATGAGCCCTTTCCTCTTTGGAGTTTATTCTCAAACCAAAACAAATTAACTTCAGGTCCTTGAAGGTGTCATGCTGTTTCACACTTCTTTGCTTTTGTATATCGTATCCTTTCTGACTATAAAGCCCTTAATCACCCTTGTCAACCTGATGAACTCCAGCTCATTCTTTAAAACATGGCTCAGACTTTCTGACTGCCCCAAGATAGACCAGATTATTGTTCTTTTCTGCTGCCACTGCCCCTTATACATACTTGTATTCTAGTCTTTGCAGAAATAGAGAAGTTGCTTTTATTTTATTTGTTATTTCTTCTAGCCTTGAGCTGTTTGTGGACAGGAACAGAGTACTATTATGCTCTGCATCCCACATATGTATCAGTGTGTATGACACATTAAAGATGCTCAGCATATGCTGAATACATAATTTCATGATAAGGCGAATACTAAGCACTCAAATATTATTTTATGCCAATTGTGTTTTATTGACCATGAGTGCTGTGGTAATTCACAGAGGGAGAAGAAAGGTGAAGACAATTATGTTAAGCCTAAGGTTATAGAGGAGGTGAATTTCTTGTTATTTCTTGAATATGTTAAGAATTTGAATAGGCTTAAAGGAAAACATAGTGTATTCAAAGCAAAGGGAACAAGGTACTAATGGAGAAATATGAATATTATATTGCACATTTCAATATGATGTCTGTTATGACTTTCCTGGTAGCAAATAACAGAAAATCCAACTCGGAAAAGTATAAGTTTAAAGGGAACATATTACTTCATTAACAGTTACCACCATAGTAGTCATGACGTAGAGTGGAGAGAAGCTTTGAAAAAAATTTCGAACACTTGATCTGTCTTTTTTGAACTTTGTCTTTGAATTGTAGACTTGGTCCTCAGGTTGACTCTTTTATAGATGGCTAGATTTCTACCACAGTACAAAGTAACATATTCAGTTACGTTCTACAGAGCAGAAGACACAGGATTTTCCATGTGAGGAAATATCTTCTCAGATTTCCTCAGCAGAATCTCCTTAATTGGCATAACTAAGTCACAGCCTTCATTTGAATTGGGAATTGAATGACTAACATTTATGATTTATCCCTGTGCCACACTGAGAGGGCACAGAAAACTGTTAGGAAGGAAAACGGAGCAAATGGCTATTGAACAGGCAACCAGCAGTTTCTGAGACATTATGTTTTGAGGAAAATAGAAAACAGATTTGTATGCATGTGGTGAGAACAGTTTAAGGAGAAATGTAGACTTAATGCAAGAGGAAATAAGAGGGCTTTGAAAGTTTTAGATAACGTGTGTAACATACTGAGACAGAAGATTTTCTTTGGAGAGAGCTGCATTAACTCTTTTTAAGACTTGCTACAAGTTTTTCTCACCTATTGAAAGATAATATTTCTTTTCAGAAGAACATATTTATTCTTGTCATGAATCTGTAGAGTACATGGTGAAAATGGAAAAGTTTACTTTCTAAATGCATGTGTGAGCCTCTGAAATATAAATTCATGTAATAGATTTTAAACATTTGTAAACAAAATATCTCATTGAATTCACTTTAAAAATTATTCTAACATGTTTTCTTTTACATTTCTTAATAAAATGGAAAAGGTAACTTGTCAAAGAAATAAACTCCCTCCTTGAAGTCTCTTCCATATATTAATGCCTTTTATTGAATGGTACTCTAAAGAGTTACCTGTGAAGCTACAACCTTATAAATTTAACAAAGAAATGTTTTTACTTCAGTAAACATTAAGCATAGGCAAGTGTATGGGAAAGATAGCTCAGATTTTATTCACGTGAATACACTTGCTATAATGATAATTTCTGTATATGCCCAGGAAATTGTCTATTTTCTATTGTCTGGTTTCAATTAATCTGTAATATAATAGAAAAAGATAATCACAGATGCATTTCTCAGAAGTTTCAGTCATCATACTTACACAATGATCTTAAGATGATATCATATCTATTTATTGGTCCTTTTACCACCAGCAAATTGAAATCAACCACTGTTAGATACTGTGATAATGTTCTTAGTTTTTACTACTTGTTTTCAAACTATCACATTTTAATAAACCATTTCCTTATTTATACTGCTGTTTTAAAAACAAAGACAATAAACATAACGCAGTTTTAATGCATAGGACTTAGTTTAAAAATAAACACACTGGGTCTTATATTAGGTTAGCAAGCAGGTAGATGACGTATCAATTATTAATAGGAATTTTGATTATAAAGGCCTGAGACTAATCGTTGTTACCTGTCAGAGCCAACATCCCCTTCCAAAACCAATATTTGTCATATCTACTTTATTATCCTGAGATAAAATTCATAGATAATATAATCTACCCACACAATTTAAAAATATCAGTAAACAGAACTAGCTGTATCATAAAGGAGCAGTAAAGTGAATGCTCTGAAGTAGCATTGGTTCAAATGTGGGGATGTTCTAATGGAGGGCTCGGGTGCTGCTCTCACACACAGCACCAGGACAGCAGATCCAGTTGCAGTGTCTGTGGTGCCTCATCACTGTGAAGTCCAGTGCCCCTAAAAACAGGCGTCCAGAGTGTGCTCAGAGGGGACCCTTGCTTTGGGCTGAGACTCTAGTTTCAGTGCAAGGAGTGATGTAATCTGGGAAAGGATAAATATCAAGTAAAAAACTTTTAGCTTGCATTTACCAATTCATTGCGATTTAGGCTGGCTGATCTTTTTTTTTGTTGTTTATAAAGAAAACACACACACTATTGAGCATTTTTCTCAAAAGGAATAGAAAAAGAAATACATTTAAAATGTACTTATGAGAGGATGTGGAAATTATGATCTAACTTTTTATATAGATAAAGGGTGGATATTATGCCTACATTCAAATACTGTTTAAAAGAACTTTGAATGAAATGAGAAATATAAATAAGTGAAAATGTAGCTATAAAATGACATTGTATGTTCAGTACGATTTCACATAAGTAAAAATTGTTTTTGTTTAATTGCTAAATCATGTTCACCTCTTTTTCAACCCCATGACTGTAGCCCTTCAGGCTCCTCTGTCCACGGGATTTTTCTAGGCAAGAATACTGGAGTGAGTTGCCATTTCCTTCTCCAGGTAATCATTCTGACCCAAGGAATGAACCTGTCTCTCCTGCTTGGCCACTTGGCTACTGATTCTTTACCACTGAGCCAGCAGGGAAGCCCTAAAAGTAAAAGTACATGGAGGGAAATAGGCCAGAATCTTCATCATGGTTAATTTTGCATTTTAGGACTACTCAGGGATAATGTTTCTACATTTTCCCTCTACTTCTATATAATTTAAAAAATATCACAACAGATGATCAATATATAAAAAACTTAAACATTAGATGAAATGAGAGAATTGACATGATTTTTTGTCCAGTTATTTACTTCTTATATTTTTAATCCCCACACATCACCAGATTTCCCTTCTCCTACATAGGCAATACCCTGCATTTCTGCTATGATTCTTTCCTCTTCTTTCATCTGTTAAATTTGGGTATTCCCTGGTGTTCTTTCCTTAGTCTCTCAGTTCTGTCCCTTTCTTTTTCTCCATATTAGTATTATCCACCCCTGTATATTCTCTGGGCTCTAAAACAGTTTATAGATTACTACTTGATAACTTTCTCTGAGTATCAAAGTGGCACTTGAGACACATTACAACTTGTTTTAAGCTCATCTTGCATTCCTGCACACTAGCATATAAAGAACGCTGAGCACAGAAGAATTGATGGTTTTGAACTGTGGTGTTGGAGAACGCTCTTTTTTTTAAATTATTTTTTATTTTAATTGGAGGCTAATTATAATATTGTGGTGGTTTTTGCCATACATTGATATGAATCAGCCTTGGGTGTACATATGTCCCCCATCCTGAACCTCTTTCCCACCTGCTTTCCCATCCCATCCCTCAGGGTCATCCCAGTGCAAGGACTCTGAGTGCCCTGTTTCAAGCATTGAACTTGGACTGGCGATCTGTTTCACATGTGGTAATATACATGTTTCAATGCTATTCTCTCAAATCATCCCACCCTTGTCTTCTCCCACAGAGCCCAAAAGTCTGTTCTTTATATCTGTGTCTCTTTTGCTGTCTTGCATATAGGGTCATTGTTACCGTCTGTCTAAATTCCATATAAATGCATTAATATACTGTATTTGTGTTTTTCGTTCTGACTTACTTCACTCTGTATAATAGGCTCCAGTTTCATCCACCTCATTAGAAGTGATTCAAATGCATTCTTTTTAATAGCTGAGTAATATTCCATTGTGTATATGTACAACAACTTTCTTATCCATTCATCTGCCAGTGGACACTCTTGACCATCCCTGGGACTGTAAGATCAAACCAGTCAATCCTGAAGGAAATCAGTCCTGAATATTCTTTGGAAAGACTGATGCAGAAGCTGAAACTCGGACACTTTGGCCACCTGATGTGAAGAACTAAGTCATTGGAAAAGACCGTCATGCTGGGAAAGATTGAAAGCAGGAGGAGAAGGGGACGACAGAGGATGAGATGGTTGGATGGCATCACCGACTTGATGGATGTGAGTTTGAGCAAGCTCTGGGAGCTGGCATTGGACAGGGAAGACTGTCCAGTGGGGTCACAAAGAGTCGGACATGACTGAGCGACTTAACTGAACTGAGCATATTTCCCACTTACTATCACTCTACATACTTATTTTCAAACTAATGGATAACATTGATTGTTTCTTAACAATTTCCTTCTGCAATAGTGGCCTAGAATTTCTGTCAGAGGAATTTAAGGGTAGCAATTTTGTCGTAAGAGGGAAAGCTGTGATTACACAGTAGCTTACACTTTAGCAGATATGGATGATTTGGAGGAATGTGAGCGGTTAAATCCCTACCCATTATCTGCCTTTGTCCTTTTTTCTATTCCTAAAATGAGCACCGCACTAGACCCTTCATGCTTCATTGCTGTATTCCTGCAGTGATCCTCTATCTGGAGCTGAGAGCTCTTAAAATGAGGTCCATGGCATCATATATTAGGCTATTTTGGTTTTACTATGTTAAGAGCTTATTGCACTCCTTTAGTGACATTATTCTCTTGTCCAAAGGGAAAAAAAAAAGAAAAAAATTGCCTACAATTGCTGTGCTTACCAGTGAAACAGAGATCTTTATCTTGTTATTCAAAGCACTTCAGAACCTTATTGAAGTCTTATATTTTTCTGCTTCCCCACCAACAGCTTAGCCACACAGGCTAGACTTTATCCCTAATTAAATTGCTATTACCCATATGTACTTGTTTCATTTTCTGTTATGCAGCATTCTATTTTCCTGCTCTATCTGTGAAACAATCTCTTCAACTCAAGAGCTGCCTTCCATATGCAACAATCTTTGACTTTCTAACACCATCACAGTCTGTATGTTTACTGTAAGTCTTGCTTCTCTCTGATCTGCACTGTGGTTATTTATGCTCATGTATTAGAATTTCTGTTTGACTCTGACTAATTTAAGGGCAGGTCTCTGAATGATTATTTTTAATGTTTCCAAAGCATAGATCACTGCCTTATACATAAATGGGTCTCTAAAAATGCACTGAGTGAATCCATAAATAAATATAGATAATAATATTTGTGTTTTCCAGTCCACTGTTAATTTTGTTAATGACTTTACTTTTATATGATATAGTTCTCATACATTTGACTTTTTCTGTTAAACTTGCCCCTATGGTTTTTATATATTTCTGTTTTTATTTTCTTCTACTTCTAGGTTTTCCTATGTGTTTACCTTTCTTTATTAGCTATTTCAAACAATTCTGATTTTCTAATTCTAAAAGTCTGATTTAAGTTTCAAGGAATAGGAAAAAACTCTAGTTTTTAGGTAACATTGAATTAAGGAGCTCAGAAGTGAAGCCGCTCAGTCGTGTCCGACTCTTTGTGACCCCGTAGACTGTAGCCCACCGGGCTCCTCCATCCATGGGATTCTCCTGGCAAGAGTACTGGAGTGGGTTGCCATTTACCTTTTCTGTTTTATTTCCTTTTATTAACCACACTTTCAAAATATTTTTATCAATTCAGTACCCAAATTCTACTTACTGCAACAGATAGCCACATATTGTTTCTAAGATGTTATCAGGTTAATATACATTTCTTTATTTATTAATCAAATAGGATTATAATTGTAGTAGTTTACTCTTCGTTTTCACATTATATCAGCTCAGTTCAGTTCAATTCAATTGCTCAGTTGTGTCCGACTTTTTGTGAACCCATGGACTGCAGCACGCCAGGCTTCTGTGTCCATCACCAACTCCCAGAGCTTGCTCAAACTCATGTCCCTCGAGTTGGTGATGCCATCCAACCATCTCATCCTCCGTTGTCCCCTTCTCCTCCTGCATTCAGTCTTTCCCACTCATTTTCCGATGAGTCAGCTCTTTGCATCATGTGGCATCTCCTTGCAGTTCAAAGGATGCTCAAGACTCTTCTCCAACACTGCAGCTTTAAAGCATCAGTTCTCCGGCTCTCAACTTTCTTTATGGTCCAACTCTCACATCCATACATAACTACTGTTAAAACCATAGCTCTGACTATATGGACCTTTTTTGGCAAAGTAATGTCTCTTCTTTTTAATATGCTGCCTAGGTTTATCATTGCTTTTCTTCCAAGGAGCAGGCTAGGAAAGACTTATTGCTGAGTAAGTTTTATACCCAGGATCATGCATATAAAAAGCTCATTTTGTATATGACTATCATTAAATAAAAGATTAAGACTTAAAATTTGAGTACAGCTTAGTATTCTGAATTTTTCATTTGTAAAAATGTGAAATCATCATAATAAACAACACTGATTCATATTTTTGTTCTAGTACCTTTTAGAAGTTTTTCAAATGATAATCAATGGTACATAAGTTTCTTCATTAAAAGAAAATGTGTTAAATGGAATGAAAATAGTTTTATTAATTTGGAATATTATTATAGTAATGAATAATATAAGTATGATGATGTTTATTTTAATAGATGAAATAAACATTTTAATATGTTTATTTTAATACATGAAAATATTTGATATATTTATATTAAAGTCTTATAATATCTCTGAGTTTGTTAATCTTCATTTGCATATCATGGTTCTCACAATGTTCCTGTGAATTGAATAGAAAAAGTATTTTTTTCCCATTGTTGATAGGGAAGGAAATTAAGGTCAGAAGGTTTAAGAAATCTGCCCAGTGTCAAAATGCTCAGAAAAAAGATCAAGATGCAAATTTTTATCTCAGTTACTTTCCTTGACTCTTTTTGTCTAGTTACTTTCAAACAGTTTGATTCTGTTGATAACACTGGATATGTAATATAAAAATGTTTGTTAACTGGTTTCACAATTTTAATTGTTTTCACTAAGGGCCTATATGTCAAATGATAAATCATAGTAAACTTACTAGCTTCCTATGCACCTGTTAAAATATGCAAAGGTAAATAAGGAGACAAAAATATAAAGGTTTAACAATATCCATGTAAATAGAAAAGCAAATATATGGACACTGATAGTAAATTTTTAATCCATATTGAAGTTCAGGTATAAGAGCTTTCAGAGACCAGAAAGAAGACAGGTGATTCAAAGGTTTTTTTTTTTTTTTTTTTTTTTTTTTTGGTACTTATTTTGTAATTAAAGGGAAAGCTAGTAGAAGTGTTTGTATATCAGGAGAAACAATGTGGTATTTCATTTAGAAAAATATACATGTGTGAATTTGAATGAAGTCTTTGTGGAATGGATATATGTGAGAGCTATTTTGATTGGATCCCATATAAAGAGTCTAATAAGAATTTGAGATTTTAATACTGCTCCAATTAAATAATGGTGAGCTCAGTTGGTAGAGAATGTAGGAGACCACAGTTCAATTCCTGGGTGGGGAAGATCCCCTGGAGAAGAGATAGGCTACCCACTCCAGTATTCTTGGGCTTTCCTTGTGGCTCAGCTGGTAAAGAATCTGCCTGCAATGAGGGATATGTGGGCTCAATCACTGGGTTGGAAAGATGCCCTGGAGAAGGGAAATGCTACCCTCTCCAGTATTCTGGCCTGGAGAATTCCATGGACTGTATAGTCCATGGAGTCAAAAAAAGTCAGACACGACTGAGAGACTCTCACTTTCACTTTCACAGTAATAATACCAATTGCAGAGATTGAAATACCATGGGTCAGATATAGTTTCTCAATGCTTTACATATAAAACTTACATAATCTCCATGAGAACATTGTGGCAATGGTTTTATTTTTGTCCTTGTTTCATTCATGAAGAAAATGGAAGCCCACAGAGGTTAGGTTAACTGCTCAGGATAACACAGCCGTTCAGTTCAGTTCATTTGCTCAGTTGTGTCTGACTCTTTGCGACCCCATGGACTGCAGCATGTCAGGCCTCCCTGTTTATCACCAACTCCTGGAGTCTGCTCAAACTCATGTCCATTGAGTTGTGATGCCATCCAACCATTTCATCCTCTGTTGTCCCCTTCTCCTCCTGCCTTCAATCTTTCCCGGCATCAGGGTCTTTTCAAATGAGTCAGTTCTTCACATCTGGTGGCCAAAGTATTGCCGTTTCAGCTTCAGCATCAGTCCTTAAACATTGAATATTCAGAACTGATCTCCTTTAGGATTGAATGGTTTGATCTCCTTGCAGTCCAAGGGACTCTCAAGAGTCTTCTCCAACACCACAATTCAAAAGCATCAGTTATTCAGTGCTCAGCTTTCTTTATAATCGAAGTCTCACATCCATACATGGCTACTGGAAAAACCGTAGCTTTGACTAGACAGACCTTTGTTGGCAAAGTAATGTCTCTGCTTTTTATATGCATTTAGGTTGATCATAGCTTTTCTTCAAAGGAACAAGCATCTTTTAATTTCATGGCTCTAGTCACCATCTGCAGTGATTTTGGAGCCCAAGGAAAGAAACTCTGTCACCGATTCCATTGTTTCTCTATCTATTGGCCATGAAGTGATGGGACCAAATGACATTCATCTTCGTTTTTTCAATGTTGAGTTTCAAGCCAGCTTTTTCCCTCTCCTCTTTCACTTTCTTCAAGAGGCTCTTTAGTTCTTCTTCACTTTGTGCTGTAATGGTGTTGTCATCAGCATATCTGAGGTTATTGATATTTTTCCTTGAAATCTTGTTTCTAGCTTGTGTTTCATCCAGCCATGCATTTCACATGATGTACTCTGCATATAAGTTAAATAAGCAGGGTGACAATATACAGTCCTGGTGTACTCCTTTCCTGATTTGGAACCAGTCTGTGTTCCATGCCTAGTTCTAACTGTTTCTTCTTGACCTGCATACAGATTTCTCAGGAGGCAGGTCAAGTGGTCAGGCATTTCCATCTCTTGAAGAGTTTTCCACAGTTTGTTGTAATCTACATAGTCAAATGCTTTGCATAATCAATAAAGTGAATGTAGATGTCTTTCTGGAATTCTCTTGCTTTTTCAATGATCCAGCGGATGTTGGCAATTTGACCTCACTTTCTCTTCATTTTCTACATGTAGCTTGAACATCTGGGAATTTATGGTTCATGTACTTTTGAAGTGTGGCTTGGAGAATTTTGAGCACTACTTTACTAGTATGTGAGATGAGTGCAATTGTGAGGTAGTTTGAACATTCTTTGGCATTGCCTTTCTTTGGAATTTGAATGAAAACTGACCTTTTCCAGTCCTGTGGCCACTGCTGAGTTATCCAAATTTGCTGGCATATTGAGTGCATCACTTTAACAGCATCATCTTTTAGGATTTGAAATAGCTCAACTAGAATTCCATCACCTCCACTAGTTGTGTTCATTGTGATACTTTCTAAGGTCTACTTGACTTCACATTCCAGGATGTCTGGCCGTAGGTGAGCGATCACAGCATTGTGGTTATCTGGATCATGAAGATCTTTTTTGTACAGTTCTATATATTCTTGTCACCTCTTCTTAATATCCCTGCTTCTGTTAGGTCCATTCCTGTCCTTTGTTGTGCCCTTATTTGCTTGAAAAGTTCCCTTTGTGTATCTGATTTTCTTGAAGAGATCTCTGGTCTTTCCCATTCTGTTGTTTTCCTTTATTTAACTCAGTTGTGGTAAAATTTAAATCCAGACTTTGTGTTCCTTCCCACTATGCTGAATTGAGGAAAGAAGATCAGAGAGAAGTGTGATTCATTATCGCACTTTGGGTTGAGGAGGGGCCAGGCACTGTGTGTGCGTTGTTTCTCATCCTCGTGGCAGTCCTCAGGCTGATGAACCCTTCTGCTGTTAGAGAGCAGAACAACTGCCTGTCTTGCACAGGCCCTACAATAAATAGGAGTCAGAATTCTAATTCAGGCTGAGTTAGCAAGTGTTTCAAAAGACAATGCTTTTTCAGACATAAACCTAAAAAAAATTACAATTATATATGATTCTCCTCTGGACCACTTATTTACTCTTAAATTTAAAATCTTGACTTTTTATACATAGAGTACAATATTAGGCACTGATGTTAATGTAATAAAAAGGACTTTGAGGACTCTTGGGCAACAGATAAGCAAACAAGATATTTCAGTGTGGCAGGAGCAGGTGAAAGGAACAGCTAATATTCATAGCTCTGTTACAGCATTTCCCACAGTCTAATGTTTATTTCAGGTGCTGTATGCAATTCTCTCCCTAGTACTCTTTGATCTCCTTTAGGGCCACAGTGTATACTTTTTTCTTTGCCAATAATAAATGTGGTATTCTATACAAAGTAACTGCTCTATAAATATTAGTGAAGTGAATTCAATTCAGAGCAAGCTGTAGTTTTAAAAGGCTCTGCGGGTATGTCTGTTACCCATGGCTGCATATAGCAAGGAATTTTGCAACACAAAATAGAAATGAGGAATGATACTTCTTGTTTGCCTAAAACTGGGCATGTTGTGAGTAGCCTTTTTGGAGGACAGGTTCACAGAGCAGATGGTAAGAGAATATTGAAACTTTGATTCAGATGCAGCTACTTTATCTCTTGCAGAAATCTTCCCCAGCCATGCCCTTACACACATATAACATATTGGCGTCTGTGCCTCCCCCGTATGCATTCACCACGCAGATTGCATCACTGTGTGTGTCTGTCTTCATCTGTGCACTGGTACTGCCAATGATGGGGTGTCTCAGAGGGTAGTAACTACTGCTAGAGTTACTGGCAGAAGTGTTTGCAGGATACTGGGGATACACTTATTTGGAACCTAGCATGTGGCCTGTTAAGGAATTGCTCCTGTGTTCTTGACTTCAGGGTTGTGATCCTGAAGAGCAAGCCTGAGGTTTTCCTTATATGTCAAGTGACTAAAAGAAGAAATAAAAAGAAACATGAATCTTGAGAAAGAATGATGACTTTGTTAGAAGGATGCAGCTTGTGATAAAAGGTCACCGAAGTGTAATGAAATGCAGAAAGTGGGAGAAATACAACACAAATATAATAAACAGAAGCTTTAGAAAGGAACAGTTCCTGATTAGAGTGTAATCTTATGTAATAACTGTACATTGAGGCAACCCAGAAGAGTCACGGATGACAAAAAGTGAGGAGCCAAAAGAGAAGCAGCAATGGGAGAGTCAGGAAAGTCCTGTGTGTACGAGCAGGGGAGAATAAGGAAGACACAATAGCAAGACCTTCAATTCAGCTATGGTTTCCATGTAAAGCTTTTATCATATTTTTTTATCTTATTCACCTAGGTAGGTAAATCAGTGGTTATTAATATGTACTCTCAGTATGAAAGCTTAGTATCCTGTGCACAGAAGAAATATATGATAGAGTTACTAGTCTCTTGAGTGGGGATCAATAAAAATGAATCAACACAAAAACAACTATTAAATTTTTCATTGAGGGATTCATTATTATTAATAACTGATTCTAAATATTAAATTTAATATTTTAATATTAAAACTGATTATATCTGTTTATAAATACCAATTTAAGTCAGTGAGCCTGGGTGTGATCCCTGGGTCAGGAGGATCCCCTGGAGAAGGAAATGGCAACCCACTCCAGTACTTTTGCCTGGAAAATTCTGTGGGTTACAGTCCGTGGGGTTGCAAATAGTTGGACATGACTGAGAGACTTCACTTTCACTGTAAGTCACTGAAGATTCTTAAAAATGTCAAATGTCAGGTGAAAAATTATGAAGTTATCTGGACCCGCCTTGAAATTTGTCACATTAAATATTTACTTACATGATAGTAGTAAATTTATGAGAGGAAATGGCAGTTATGTTTAACATAGAAGGTCTTTTGTTTTAAATGTGTAGTTTCAATGAGAGTAATATCAAACTCCATGTAATTTCTGCACTGGATCTACCAGCATTACATTAACAACTGTATTATAACATAATCCACCAACTTTTATTAGTCACTACAGAAAACACTTATTAATAATACTTAACATAGTACTTCTTAAGACCTGCAAGAGACTTGCTATTAGGTCACCTTATATAAATATGACTTCATGTAGATCCTCATTTACTTTAATTCCATAAGGTAAGCACTGTCATTGTCTCCATTGTTTAGATGAAGAAGTAGGCATTAGAGTGTTCATGCGGCTTGCCCGGAGTCTCATTACTACTGAGTGAGGGAGACAAGGTTTAGTCCAGACTTTGTACTTTTTGACAGGGCTTCCCTGTTTGGCTCAGCAGTAAAGAATCCACTTGCCAATGCAGGAGATACAGTTCAATCCCTGGGTCAAGACGATCCCCTGGAGAAGGAAATGGCAACCCATTTCAGTATTCTTGTCTGGCAAATCCTGTAGCCAGAGTGGCCTGGAAGGCTACAGTGCATAACTTCACAAAAGAATTGGCCATGATTTAATGACTAAGCAATAACAACAACTGTGCTTTTAGCCACTTACCTATATATTGTTTCTAAAGAAAAGATTATTTAGCATTAAAAAGTGAAATCAGCTGTCAACTGACGATTTGTATTATCTTTAGAACACACTGTCAATTTTAGAATAAAGTATAAGTCTATTTTAATTACAATTCAGATAAAGCATAAAGCTATAAACAACACAAATGCAGATATGCATGCTAAACACATTTAGTATGTAACTTTACTTTTTGTATTACATGAGTATTTAAATTTTAAATCTGAATTTAAATTAGGAAAGTCTTGGCATTTAGTGCACTAAGTATTAGCTTACATGATTGGCTTCTAGGTGCTTGTTCGTGATGATGATTAAATGTTTTTCAATGAAGTTTCCCTATCAATCCATACCCTGAATGGATGGACATTCACAAAAAGAATGTGAAACATACCTCTTATAATATACTGCTTTTTTGAGAGATCCTGTTTGCTAACATTTTGAAGTCTGATTCTTGTGTTTGTATGTGTGTGTGTATGTATGTATATGTGTGTGTGTGTGTGTGTGTGTGCGCTCAATAATTTTTTTTACCATGATGATTATTTTTATTAGAAAAATGTTGAAACATCAGGAAAGCCCAAGGCCTCAAGTATTTTTTACATCTGCATGTCACTAATTTTAAATGTTGTGTAAAAAGAGGCAGCAGGGATGTTCATTTATGTTAAATATTACCCTCTTAAAATGTAGGATCACTCCTTTCTTTTGTTTACAGTGGTCCCTCAGTCCATGGGTACTGGTTCCATGACCCCCTCTCACCAATCTATGATGCTCAAGTCCCTTTTACAGAATAGCATTTACGTATAACCTATGACACATCCTCCCGTATATTTTAAATCATCTCTCAAATACTTATATTAATAATACTAATATATTGTAAATGCTAGGTAATTAGTTGCAAGCATGATAAGATTAAATGTTGCTTTTTAGAAATTTCTGGAATTATCTTGTCAAAATATTTTTAATCCAGAGTAGGTTGAATCCACAGATACAAAACCTGGGGATAGGGAGGGCCAATTGTGTATAGGATGGCTTTTACAGTAAATCTAGACCAGTAGCTTCATGAAGTTAGTGTGTGTGTTTATAGAACAGTAAATTGGGAAGAGGCTCAAGAGAGGGAAGCTGGACCAAAAAGGATTTATTAGATTTTACACTTTTCTCAGAACTAGTTCTGTGCGTAGCTTCACATGACTAATGTAAGATATTATTGGTCAGTCTTTGCAGTGAAAGAACTTATAAAGTTCCAAAATTATTTGCATTAGACTTTTTTTCCAGGAAGAACAAGTGATGAAGACAGTTAATTAACAACAAAACATGCCCACAAATCTCTTATCCTTATGCCTGTATATTGCAAATTACCTGTGTATTAAAGGGTCTTAACTATAAGAAACAGAGAAATCACAGCCTGAATAGTGTGCCAAAGCACAAACTCCTTGGTACTATCAAGAAGGTGATTTCTTTTTTTTTAAATTTTTTAATATAAATGTATTTATTTTAATTGGAGGCTAATTACTTTATAATATTATAGTGATTTTGCCATACATTGACATGAATCCGCCGTGGGTAGAAGGTGATTTCTAACATATTTTACTGACTAGACAGAAGCTGTACACCTCTGGCAGATTCTTGGCCTTATAGGAAATATGGGAAATGAAATTGAGAAGGTCTAAAGTAATGGAAGTGATAGGATATGATATTTGTGTATTCTACATGTATCTGCCTCTCTATGCAGAAGAATTTGTACAGTGAATAGTCTGTAGTTTCCCACTGTGGTCCTGTTGCTATGACTTTGCTCAGTTTTGCCTTTGCTCTATGAGTAGGAACTACGTGGATATTCCTATGCGATAAACTGGGAAGACTGCACCCCTTGGTTTCAGATAGAGCTGGATTTGATTACTAGTTCAACCATTGGGTCTAGGCAGGATAACAGAATCTGTGTCAAATAGTCTGGTGTTGGTGTTAGTCACTCAGTCGTGTCCGACTCTGTGCAAACCCATGGACTGTAGCCTGCCAGGCTCCTCTGTCCTTGGAATTCTCTAGGCAAGAATACTGGAGTGGGTTGCTATTTCCTTCTCCAGAGGATCTTATCGACCCAGGGATTGATTCACCCAGGCAGGTGAATTCTTTACCAACTGAGCCGCCAGGAAGCCTAAGTATGAAATACCATTAAGTCATTAAAATGATATTTATGTACATTTAATAATATGGAGCATTGTATATGATTTATCATTGAGTATAATAAGCATATTATAAAATAACATGGTTCTGTTTTTGTATGGATGTATTTGTATATACAGAAAAAGAAGAAATGAAATTTAATAATAGTAGTTGTTATCTCAGGGAGGTGATATTATAGGTTATTTTTCCTTTGTCATTTTTATGTTTCAGTACTTCCTGGTATTTTTAAGTGATTTTGTGCAATTAATTTTGTTTTATTATTTTTAAAAGCAAATTGTTAATTTTACTTTGAAAATGAGCCTTCCAGTTCTCAGTTTTTATTCTTATGTGTAGAATTTTAATATAATTATTTTGTATATAATTGTTATTCTATGTTACACAATAGGTATCAGTTAATTGAATGAAAACATAAATACATTTGAAACCCTAGGAACTTTGTATATTAATTCCTGGCTTGTTGATGAATAGAAAGATGTTTTCTTTAATTTAAATATGGTAAGTTTCACATAGACAAAAGAGCAAAATCAATTAAATTCTTCTAAGGCATGATTATTTCTGAATTAGTTTTGATAGTAGTAACAAAAAAAAAAAAAAAAGGTGAGCTTTAATCTTTAAGATGGATATTCCCCAGTGATCTTTGTTTTAAGGCACTAGACCTTACTAGGCAGTAGTGGATAGAATCAAAGGGAAAGCATAGATAAAATGAGGCAGTCCTGGATGTATGCTGTAGAGTCATCAGAACATTGAAAATGTGTTGTGATTGCTTTCAATTTGTTTTCATTTTTATTTTGGTTGTCAGTATGTGATTATTTAGTTAATATTTAACCAACAGCTGTTTTATTTTATCATTAAATGTGACCTAATTGTGAAAGCTAACTGCCAGCTAAATTTACAGTGTGGTGGGTCAGAAAAATAAACCAACACCTTGAAGTTGACAAATGTGAGAATAGGAAGTGATGTCAAATAAATGCTTCTGTGAAATTAACAGTGACAAAAGTAGAGACAGTTTGTAATAACAAACTTTGATTATGTTGTATCCAGTATAACATATCGTTATATTTTTTTATTTTATATCACTGAGTGAGGAAAGGGAAATACAAGTTAACATAAGTACAGTTATCTTAATGATGGACCTGAGGCTGAGGTCCATCACTGGCTTGATGGACTTGAGTTTGAGCAAACTCCAGAAGTTGTTGATGGACAGGGAAGCCTGGTGTGCTGCATTCCATGGGGTTGCAAAAAGTCGGACATGACTGAGCCACTGAACTGAGGCTCAAAGAACTTAATATCTTATGTAAATATCTGATTTTCAAATTAATTGCCCTTTTCCTAAGTGCTTCATGATTTTCAAGCTAGAGGGCTGTATAATTACTTCATGTAAGTACTTAATACATTGTAAGTCATTTTGAAAAAAACAGTGATAAAGGAAATATGAGCTAATAAAATTTAGTAGATTTCTGACATTAATAGTTTGTATCCAATAAATAGTTATTTATTTTCAAATGCACCCTCCTTCTATTAAGCATCTTTGCATTTTTTCATGATGTATTGTTTATCTTACAAGGATAAGTCATTTTTGTTCATTAATATCTATAACTATCATAAGAATAACAATAATAATTATATGTTGTCAATATAATGCATTATTGATTAATCTCATTAATATATCATAATTATTGGTAGTACTATCTATGTATAATTTAAATTAATGTGTATCTAAACTATTAATCAAGTCTGAGGGAATCTAGACGTCTAATTGTTAAGAATTATGAAATATTAACATGTAAATCCTAGGCTTTTGAAAGATATCGAGAAATACTGAGGAACTAACTAACTAAGAAACACTCTTGTTGATATCAAAGAAACCTTTTCTGACAAACACATGACCATCTAAATGTAGAAATAAAATCCCAGTGATAAAATCACTGCTCTGTTGAGAAGGATAGAAACGTCTTGTAATATCTTTAAAAGATAGGATAGCTCAAGCATATGGCAGCTATGGCAGAAAACAGCTGTGACAAGAAAAAATAAAATTTTACACAAGAAGAAGAACAATAGTGACAATGTTATAATGGCAGAGGGAAGTGTAGACGCTTGTGGAGAAGATATCCCCTTGATAGCAAGGAATAGAAATCATGGGTAGGTGGAAAATTGCAAGTTTTTTTTTTTAAACCAATGTCCCCTCATACAAATACTAAAGGACCTCTC
The DNA here is from genome assembly GCF_963930625.1 of Muntiacus reevesi. NCBI lineage: Eukaryota > Metazoa > Chordata > Mammalia > Artiodactyla > Cervidae > Muntiacus > Muntiacus reevesi. The sequence goes on from NC_089257.1 coordinate 80,136,654, forward strand.
AATATTAACACATTAAACTTGTGTAAAATACATATTCATGGTTAGTAAAAAAAAAATATTATTTATTTTCCACCTTGAGTCCTAGATAGTCTCAATAGCCAGTCACATTTGTAACCTACTGTGTCTAGAAAATGTTTACCTAATGTATAGTGGCTATTTAGAGCCCTCCACTTGAATATTTCCTACTCTCACAAGCAGTCTGTTCAATATTTTATTACTGCCTCTGTAAAGAAGAGTTTACTGAAGAATATGAAATGCTAACAAAGATGTGTTCAACTAAAGATAAGTAATGAGATGGAACATCAATATAGTTATATGTTTTACGGAACCTGTTGACTGTATCTGGAGTGTTTAGTAAGACTAGCATTTGTTGTAGACTTTGAGAGAGAAGGAATGTCAGTCAAGAGCAAAATGAAGAGCAGAAAATTGCCATGAATAGATGTAGTATGTGAGACATAAAGGTACTTAGCATGAGGATAGTACTAAGAGGTGTGTGTGTCTGTGTTATGGTGGAGTCTGAGGTTTTTAATGGCTGGGTTTTATAGGAGTATAAAGACTGAATTGACAAATACAGTTGGAACTGTAATATAAGCACAGATTTGGATGACAGACTAAGGGCTTCAGACTATTCTTAAGCAGTTAGTTAGGAGTATAAAATATTTTTACAGAAGAGTGATAAGAAAGAGGTAACTTTTATTAGGGGATGCTTTTTCAAAGCTAGTAAGTATTTAATGTTTTTCAACTGGTAAACATATGTTATTTCTTTTTCATCTATTGTGTTTAAGTACAGTGGTTTTAAACATGATACAATGATATTCATTCAATTTTATTCAAATAGCAACAAAATTTAAATTGTCTTCAATTTACATGAATAAACAGGTATGTTTTAAATGAGCTAACAGTTTGCAGTAACTTCAGTTAAGATGCTTTGGTTCCCTTGAAAAATGTCTACTAGTTAAATATATCCAACTGTGAAAAGAATGTGATAAAAGCATCTTAATATGTATTAAAGTTTATTGGTTTTAAAAAATAATTGGCTTTAGATAAAAAGCTATTAGAATTAGTTAAAATGTCTACTTTAGAATAAAAGTTTTATTTGTGTGCAATTACTTTTTGTTAGAATGTATTTGTGATGAAAACAACAATTTGTTTTTGATGACAATAATGCTTCTTTTTAGGAAAAATGAAATTGATTACATTTATAAATTTAATAGATCAGTATTGCATTAAAATCAATATCCTGGATGAGAAGAATATTCAAATATGTGTTTCCTTTTATCTGGAAACATGCAAAATATAACAATACCACTGAGTTGTCTAGTATTGCATAGATTTTTTTTTTTAATTTGTTTAGTGATTTTTGCCTGTGCTGGGTCTTCGTTGCTGCACAGGCTTTTCTCTAGTTTTCGCAAATGGGGGATGCTCTCTAGTTGTGGTGTGCAAGCTTCTGGTTGCCATGTCTTCTCTCTTTGCAGGCCACGGGCTCTAGGGCATGTTGGCTGCAATAGTGTGGCGTGTGGGCTCAGTATTGCATCTTCTGGACTTTAGAACACAGGCTCAGTAGTGTGGTGCTTGGGGGCTTAGGTAGTCCTTGGCATGTGAGACCTTCCTGGATCAGGTATCAAACCTGTGTCTCCTTTGACAGGCGAATTCCATACCACTAAGCCACAAGGAAAGCCTGCATAGATTTTTTTTTTTAATATATATATTTTATTAGTTGGAGGCTAATTACTTCACAACCATGGCTGATTCATGTCAATGTATGACAAAACCCACTGAAATGTTGTGAAAGCCCTGCATAGATTTTTAAAGTGTTTTACTTCACTTGATCCCCAGAGTAATCCTTCAAAGTAGGAAAACTGCGTGGTGAAATGTAGTGCTATTTTAATGATTTGCCTAAGTTTTAGATCTAGAATTTAGATCTAGAATTAAGATCTAGTTGTGTTTTTTATCTTCATACCTTTATACTGGAATTAGACTATTATTACACGTTTTTTTTTCACACAGAATTATTTCATCTTTTATTTTTAAAGTCAAATATTTCAAAAACTCAGTCAAGTGAATGCATAAGAATAGTTTGTCAGATATTTCCCATTGTCATAATGCTTGCATCAGTGCAGTTCAGTTGCTCAGTCATGTTTGACTCTGCGATCCCATGGTCTGCAGCACGCCAGGCTTCCCTGTCCATCACCAACTCCTGGAACTTACTCAAACTCATGTCCATCGAGTCAGGGATGCCATCCAACCATCTCATCCTCTGTCATCCCTTTCTCCTCCTGCCTTCAAACTTTTGGAGTATCAGGGTCATTTCTAGTGATTCAGTTCTTCACATCAGGTGGCCAAAGTATTGTATTCTCAGTTTCAGCATCAGTCCTTACAATGAATATTCAGGACTGATTTCCTTTATGATAGACTGATTGGATCTCCTTGCAGTTCAAGGTATACTCAAGAGTCTTCACCAACACCACAGTTCAAAAGCATCAATTCTTCAGCGCTCAGCTTTCTTAATAATCCAACTCTCATATACGTGATTACTGAGAAAAACCATAGGTTTGACTAGATGGATCTTTATTGGCAAAGTAATATATTTGCTTTTTAATATGCTGTCTAGGTTGATCATATCTTTTCTTCCAAGGAGCAAGCATCGTTTAATTTCATGGCTGCAGTCACCATCTGCAGTGATTTTGGAGCCCCCAAAAATAAAGTCACTCATTTCCATTGTTTCCCCATCTATTTGCCATGAAGTGATTGGACTGGATGCCATGATCTTAAGCTTTCTGAATGCTGAATTTTAAGCCAACTTTTTCACTCTTCTCTTTCACTTTCATCAAGAGACTTTTTAGTTCTTTGCTTTCTGCCATAAGGGTGATGTCATCTGCATATCTGGGGTTATTGATATTTCTCCCAGCAATCTTGATTTCAGCTTGTGCCTCATCCAGCCTGGCATTTTGCATATATAATCTGCATATAAGTTAAATAGTTAGGGTGACAATATGCAGCCTTGATGTACTGTTTTCCCGATTTGAAACCTGTTTGTTGTTCCATATCCAGTTCTACCTGTTGCTTCTTGATCTGCATAAAGATTTATCAGGAGACAGGTTAGGTGGTCTGGTAGTCCCATCTCTTTCAAAATTTTCCACACTTTGTTGTGATCCACACAGTCAAAGGCTTTGGCATAGTCAATAAAGGAGAAGTAGATTTTTTTTCTGGAATTCTTGCTTTTTTGATGATCCAGCAGTTGTTGGCAATTTCATCTCTAGTTCCTGTGCCTTTTCTAAATCCTGCTTGAATATCTGCAGATTCACGGTTCACATACTGTTGAAGCCTGGCTTGGACAATTTTGAGCATTACCTTGCTAGCAATCCTGGGGTAGTTTGAACATTCTTTGGCATTGCCTTTCTTTGCGATTGGAATGAAAACTGACCTTTCTCAATCCTGTGACCACTGCTTAGTTTTTCAAATTTGCTGGCATATTGAGTGCATCACTTTAACAACATCATCTTTTAGGATTTGAAATAGCTCAGTTGGAATCCCAGTGCTTGCATAGGCTGTGCATTTGTTGTTGTTCAGTCACTAAGTCATGTCCAACTCTGCAGCTCCATGGACTGCAGCAATCCAGGCTTCCCTGTCCTTCACTGTCTGGCAGAGTTTGTGCAGATTTATGTCCTCTCAGTTGCTGATGCTGTCTAACAACCTCATCCGTTGCTACCGTCTTTTCCTCTTGCCTTCACTCTTTCCCAGCATCAGGGTCTTTTCTGATGAGTCATCTCTTTGCATCAAGTGGCCAAAGTAATGGATCTTCACCTTCAGTGTCAGACCTACATTTATTATTAATACACAGCAGACTTTAGTTTCCTTTCTGATATACTTAGCAGAAAATAATTTTAAGATTGTTTCAAAAGCACTCCAGTTCTCAAGCTAGAAATCTAATTAGGAGGAAATGCCCTGTGGGTGCGTTGTTATAAAGCTGCACTTACATCTGCTGTGTGTGACACGCAGGGCTGTGCTTTGTTAGGTGTCGGTTACAGTTGTGCATCCTCAGCTGTGTCCGCCCCGTTGTGACCCCATGGATTGTAGACCGCTAGGCTCCCATGTCCATGGGCTTTTTCAGACAAGAATGCTGGGCATTTCCTCCTCCAGGGAATCTTCCTCACCAAGGGATCAATCTCAGGTCTTCTGCATCTCCTGCATTGGCAGGTGGATTCTTGTCCCCTTGTGCCACCTGGGAAGCCCCAGATATCACTGTATCCTATGCTTATCTGCAACTAGCTTGTCTGCATTTGTATATATATATATATATATATATGTGTGTGTGTGTGTGTGTGTGTGTGTGTGTATATCTCCTTCAAACAACCTGTATTAACTTCAGTTTTATTATAATCCACATAATTGATTCAGAGATGTGTATAGAGGAAACTATTGGTTTATTCTTTCATTGATAGTTCCTTTCTGAATCCAATACTCCTAGCACATACAATCTAACAATTTTTTAGTCTTAGGAAGGCATAAAATGTGTCAAAGTTATTGACAAGGAGACAATGCAGAAACAAAGTGTAATTTATTAGAGGATATAAATTTTCCATCAAAAAAGATAAAAGGAGCAAAACAAAAATGACTGTAAAATGATTATGATATCACTAATTTAATATATGAAGATAATCTATAGAATGTATCTCATGTAACTATACACTATTAAATGGATTTAATTTTAGCCAAGATTATATGGCAGTTTTTTCCTAAGGTATTTTGTGGTTTTGAAATCAAATTAATAATAGTGTATGATAAACAATAAGATTTTATAATGTCCATGTATCTACACAGGCAGTACATTTCTTAATATTTGCAGTTGTTAAAAATCTCTTTATACTGAGTGAATCAGTATTAGACTGCTAAACCAAAACCTTTAATTGCATCTATTTTTGAAAATTTATCAGTTTCAGTGATGTTAATAATTATTAAAAGGGCTATTTATTATTGTGAAGAACAGTGTTTTCTTAATTTTAGTACAGCAAATTGCCTTACTTTTAGATAGTAATACCTACATAAGAAAAACAAATATATGCTTTAATTTGGATGATATCTTCCTCTTAGAATTGAAACCTCTATAAACTGAAGATAAATGATCAGTCTTCCTATTAATAACAGTTAGAAAAGAAAGGAGACAAGATTTTTAAAGTCTATATAATGTTAAACTAAAAGGCAGCATTTTTAGGGAACTACACTTATTAGATATTTGTGAGTTTAAAAATCTTCTTCTCTGACGTAGTAATAAATCTGATGTATTTGGTTTCTTTAGACATTTTCTGTACCTTATTTACTGTTTTGTGGGGGAGGGAAATAATGGATTCTTTCTCCAAGTAAATAATTAAGTAGCATCTATTCAGCTAAACAGATTTATCATTCATGGCTTTAATAATATCGAGATACATTTTTTTTACCATAAATAAATATTTACTGGCTTGTTATTGATGAATGCTTAAACCTGTAAACTGGAAGGAACCAGTTGAATTTCCATCATGAATATGTCATTACCTCTAAAGAAGTGGGTATTAACCTTGGAGAGTGACACATTTGACAGAGTAGGCTGTGTAAGAGTATAATCAGAGCTGTATATGTTGGGTGTCTGTTATATTTCCTTGGGGTAACTAGAGCCAGTTTCCACTTATTAGTTTCCACAGGGGACAGCTGGGTGAAAAGGGGAAAAATCAGCTGTGCTATAACATTTCTTAGCCTGACTTTGTGGCAAAATAATTGCTAGTAACTGCAGCTGTACTTCTTGGAAGATAGAAAACTATAGTCCTGGATTGTTTAAAGGTTATGTCTGATCCATGAATTCTAAGTACAACAGTGGGTCACTCTCCCTTAGTCTTTTATGAACTAAACATTTTCCCTGTCAACTACATTTTTCTAATTCATAATCATAACAGGCTTAAATTGCCCATCAGTCTTTAATAGAAAGTGTTTCTCAGGGACTAAAAGGTTTCCACAAGAGATACTAATGGTTTCACACTAGTCACCAACTTGATTTTTTCTGCTTCTCAGCTGTCTTTAGTTTCACAGTCCAGAGACCATCTGTCTAGACAGGTGTTATCTCACTGGTATCTAAAAGTAGAAACTGAACATCATGATTTAAAAACTGCAACTCTAGTGATAACAGTTCTGGTCTGAGCTGTGCACTGTTACAAATGTCTTCCTTAGAACAAATGGATGACAAAATGACTTATTTTGCATGGACCAGCTGTGAACTTAAGTAGTATATAGGAACTGTGGGTTCTCCTTAACATTGCATAGAAATATCAAGAAATTTAATAAATATATAATGTCAGAAAGTGTTTGAAGCAATAAAGACATTTATGAGGTAGCTTTAGTCTTTAGAAAATAGTCACTGCCTGCAATACAGGAAAAAATAGGGCATCATCAGTCTTAAAGCTATCACTAGGAAAGTAAATTCTGCTAAAAAATATTTTAAGACCTACTCATTGATGGATCTTGACTATACACCATGCCATGACTTTCAGTATAGAAGCTATAGTTCATTTATTCAAAATTCAAACAGCCCATATACTAATTGCTATATGAGTATTTTTATTATTTTATTATTAGCACTGAAGAACTAACTTTTATGAACATAAATGACTTAAACATACTGATACAAAAGGATATTTAATTGGATTATGGAATAATATTCTCCTTCTACACTAGGGACTTAACACACACACACATAAACACATGCATACATGCATGCGTGCACATATCCCTTATAGAGGAACTCACTGTCGTAGAGATGCAGGTGGTACAGTAGTTCTATACTTGTAACCCAATATCTTATTCAACGCCCAGATCCTCTATTCTTAGCTGTACCCCATTGGGAATGTTATTTAACACATTGATACCCCAGTATTAGTGTTTTCCTTTGTAAAATAGAAATAATAATAGTTCCCAAATTATAAAGTTGCTATGAAGATACATTACATGATACATACAATTATCTTATAATATAAGATAATATATAAGACATATAATATGTGGATAATGAACTTTAGTGGTTACCAGTTCAGTTCAGTCGCTCAGTCGTGTTAGACTCTTTGTGACCCCATGAATCGCAGCACGCCAGGCCTTCCTGTCCATCACCAGTTCCCAGAGCTTACTCAAACTCATATCCATCTAGTCGGTGATGCCATCCAGCCATCTCATCCTCTGTCATCCCCTTCTCCTCCTGTCCCCAATCCCTCCCAGCATCAGGGTCTTTTCCAATGAGTCAACTCTTCACATGAGGTGGCCAAAGTATTGGAGTTTCAGCTTCAGCATCAGTCCTTTCAATGAACACCCAGGACTGATCTCCTTCAGGATGGACTGGTTGGATCTCCTCGTAGTCCAAGGGACTCTCAAGAAACTTCTCCAACATCACAGTTCGAAAGCATCAGGTTTTTGGCACTCAGCTTTCTTCGCAGTCCAACTCTCACATCCATACATGACCACTGGAAAAACCATAGCCTTAACCAGATAAACCTTTGTTGGCAAAGTAATGTCTCTGCTTTTTAATATGCTATCTAGGTTGGTCATAACTTTCCTTCTAAGGAGTAAGTGTCTTTTAATTTCATGGCTGCAATCACCATCTGCTGTGATTTTGGAGCCCCCAAAAGTGAAGTCAGCCACTGTTTCCACTGTTTCCCCATCTATTTGCCATGAAGTGATGGAACCAGATGCCATGATCTTGGTGGTTATAGTTGCCTTTATTTTGGGGGAGTTCTAAAAGTCAGTTGATGCATTTTGTCACATGTCACTTGAACTCAAAACATTTTTTTCTGTAGGAAAAATAGGTACCAACTTTGGACAGGTTAAGTTTAAGTTGGATTCTTTTATTTTATAGTTAAATTTCATTTGTTTTGCTATCTTGGTAAATTAAATTCTAATTTCAATTTTCTTTTTTTTTTTTTAACAAAATAGTTTTGGGTTAGAGCTATCAAATTAAATTGAATATTTGGGAAGAAAAGTTTATAAATTAGTGACAGAGACAAAGTAGTTTTTCTGATCCATGTATGACCTTCAGGCAGTATTTTTAAAGAGAGGAAACCGACTGTCTTCATGACTAAAAATTTTTTGTGTATCATTTAAAGGGTTTTTCTTTCAGGTTTTCTCTTTGTTTCCATGCCAGCCCTGTTTCCAAGGAAAACTATTAGAAATAGTATAAAGTGCATCTTTGAGTAGGGAGGGTGTTCAGGAAAGAAACAAATGGATCACATAGTGTTCCTGACTTCTTGATGTATGCACTAAAATATATATTATATTAATTTTGAAAAGGAAATAAAAATTTATATGAAGCATTTCTGTATTGCTGCTAAAGAATGCTTGTTTATTGCTATTGCTGAATAGGAATAGATGGTGTAATGTATGTGTGTAATAGTAGCACTCCTATGCTGTACTATTGCATGTCATTCAGTCCTTACATTCTGTTCCTCAGCTCAGAATATTTTGACTATTTTAATCCTTCAAAATATTTCTTATACCATCACCTTCATCTTTATTCAGAATATCTTATGTAGTCATTAACAAAATTTCTTTCATCAAGTTTAGAATAACTTTCTTATCATGGGCCAGCCAAAAAAAACAAAAACACAAAACAAAAACAAAAACGGAATTTGCACTTAATACTAATTTCTTCATCTAGCAATTCGAATTGTCCTGCCCCCTCAAACAATTTGTATATCTCCAGGCCTTAACCACTGGATCTGTGACATAAACTTATTTGGAAAAGGGGTCTTTGTAGTTGCAATTAAGTAAAATAGAACTCAAGATGAGATCATGCAGGCTTACCTGAGCTGGCCATAAATCCCATTACATGCATCCTTATAAAAAGAATACACAGTAAAAAGTCGAAGACACAGAGGAGAAGTCAGATAAGACAGAAATTATAATCATTCAGCTCTAAGGCAAAAAGAAAAAAAAAATGCTTGCAGTTACAAGAAGAAGAATTCTGCCCTAGAATCTTTAGAAAGACTTCTGCTTTGATGGCACTTTGGTCTTCTTGTTTCTAGAACTGTGAGAAAATACAATTCTGTTGCTTTAAAGCTCCAGGTTTTTGGCAATGTATTTTGAGAACTGTAGAAAATTAATATGTGTGTTTTCATCTCTATAGGCATAGAAAGAAGTATTCTTTTTTAAATTTGTTTTTATTTTTAAACAATTTTATTGGAGTATAGTTGATTTGCCATGTTGTATTAGTTTGTGCTGTATCACAAAGTGAATCAGTTACAAATATACATATATCCGCCCTTTTTTAGATTCTACTCCTTTATAGGCCATTACCGAGTACTGAGTAGAGTTGCCTGTGCTATACAGTACGTTCTTATTAGTTATCTATTTTATATATAGTAGTGCATATATGGGGCATTCATGGTAGCTCAGGTGGTAAAGAATCTGCCTGCACTGTGGGAGACCTGGTTTGATCCCTGGGTTGGGAAGATTCCTTGGAGGAGGGCATGGAAACCCACTCCAGTATTCTTGCCTGAAGATACCCCATGGACAGAGGAGCCTGGCAAGCTGCAGTTCGTGGGGTTTAACTGTAAAGAGTCAGACACGACTAAGCAACTAAGCGTGACACAGGAGCAGGGTGGATATGTCAGAGCCAATCTCCCAGTTCATCCTTCCTGCCTATTTCCCCCATGGTAACTGTGCATTTGGTTTTTATATCTGTGACTGTTTCTGTTTTGTCAATAGGTTCAATTGTGCTATTTTTTTATTGTCCACATATAAACAGTATCATATGATGTTTGTTTTTCTCTGACTTATCTTACTCACCATTCAAAATAAGTTACACAGCAAATGTAGAAGACAGAGAAATGGAGATAGCAGTAGGATTAAAAATATTCTTAAATACATCTTACTTGGTGGTTGATTCAAACTAATTAATTATTATCAAAGTTCTTTGTAATGCATAAAGTACTTACTAATCCTGGATTTCTCAGCAGAGGCATTATTGACATTTTGGCTGCATTATTTTTGTGGTGGACCACATTCTGTCAGACCTCTCCACCAAGACCCGTCCGTCTTGGGTGGCCCCACATAGCATGGCTTAGTTTCATTGAGTTAGAAAAGACTGTGGTCCTCTGATCAAGGTGGCTAGTTTTCTGTGATTATGGTTTTAGTGTGTCTGCCCTCTGATGCCCTCTTACAACACCTATCGTCTTACTTGAGTTTCTCTTACCTTGGACATGGGGTATCTCTTCACGGCTGCTCCAGCAAAGCGCAGCCGCTGCTCCTTACCTTGGACGAGGGGTATCTTCTCATGGTCGCTCCGCCTGACTTTACTATTGTGTATTACATTTGTGTAATATACCATAGTATAAGCCTTCACAGCTACCCATGATTTCAGGGTGTCAAAGAGGCTCAGAAAGTTCTGCAACTTGAGAAACCTGTATGCAGGTCAGGAAGCAACAGTTAGAACTGGACATGGAACAACAGACTGGTTCCAAATAGGAAAAGGAGTATGTCAAGACTGTATATTGTCACCCTGCTTATTTAACTTATATGCAGAGTACATCGTGAGAAATGTTGGGCTGGAAGAAGCACAAACTGAAATTAAGATTGCTGGGAGAAATATCAATAACCTCAGATATGCAGATGACACCACCCTTATGGCAGAAAGTGAAGAGGAACAAAAAGCCTCTTGATGAAAGTGAAAGAGGAGAGTGAAAAAGTTGGCTTAAAGCTCAACATTCAGAAAACTAAGATCGTGGCATCTGGTCCCATCCCCTCATGGGAAATAGATGGGGAGACAGTGGAAACAGTGTCAGGCTTTATTTTTTTGGGCTCCAAAATCACTGCAGATGGTGACTGCAGCCATGAAATTAAAAGATGCTTACTCCTTGGAAGGAAAGTTATGGCCAACCTAGACAGCATATTTAAAAGCAGAGACATTACTTTGCCAACAAAGGTCCGTCTGGTTAAGACTATGGTTTTTCCAGTGGTCATGTGTGGATGTGAGAGTTGGACTGTAAGAAAGCTGAGCGCTGAAAAATTGATGCTTTTGAACTGTGGTGTTGGAGAAGACTCTTGAGAGTCCCTTGGACTGCAAGGAGATCCAACCAGTTCATCCTAAAGGAGATCAGTCCTGGGTGTTCATTGGAAGAATTGATGCTGAAACTGTAACTCCAATACTTTGGCCACCTCATGCAAAGTGTTGGCTCATTCGAAAAGACCCTGATGCTTGGATTGGGGGCAGGAGGAGAAGGGGATGACAGAAGATGAGATGGCTGGATGGCATCACCGACTTGATGGGCATGAGTTTGAGTAAACTCCGGGAGTTGGTGATGGACAAGGAGGCCTGGCGTGCTGCGATTCATGGGGACACAGAGTTGGACATGACTGAGTGACTGAACTGAACTGATTTTTGTGGTAGGAAGTTATCTTTTGCATCTGGAATGTATAGCAGTATCCTTAGTCCCTACCTGCTCGAGGCAATGTGTACCCTTCTAAGTGATGACAACCAAAAGTGTCCCCAGAACCTCAGGTGTAGGGTGAGGTCAGTGAAATACTGACCATAGGTTCAACACTAAGGGGTTGCTAAAAGCTGAGTAATCAAGGTAAATAATATTTAATACAATATTTTAATAGAAATTAATGCAAAAATGAATGAGGAAATACCAAACTTTAAGTGAAGATGAAAATAGTACCATTATTAAATATCTGTGGTGAGAGGGACAGAATTTCCCTCTGCTAGAAGTACTGCACAAACCTAAATTATGTTGCTGTTGTGATGATTATTTGATCTGTTTTAGCTTTCTAGCTAATTTCCTCACTTCTAGGAGGAGAGATTAAGAATTTTGACTCTGGAGGCTGACATATCTGAGTTCAAACCTTACTGAGCATATGTTTACTATGTGTCCTAAGATATATGTTAAACTCTCAGCATTCTTATCTATGCATTAGGATAATGAGTACACTTACTATATAGAATTTACATAAATACATGAAATCATTTTATCTGAGTAGGTAGCATAGTTTTTGAAAAGTGCAGACAGCAGCAGCCATAAACGTCAAAAACTAACAAATAAGAAACCTCCCTCTTCCGATAATCAAAGCTTTACTTAAATTCTAGAAGCCCCTTGTGCAAAAACCATGATGTGTCCTGGGCATATTAAGTGTGTTAAATAAGGACATACTACTGTATATTCTGTCTTCTAAATGAAAATAATAGAATTTTGAATTCAGACTCAGCTCCAAAGCATAATATCCCTACAGATAACATAACAGCATCTAATCATGCAACAGCCCTTTCCTGTTGGCTTAGTGGTAAAGAGTCCGCCTGCCAATGCAGGAGATGCAAGTTCGATCCATGGGTCAGGAAGACTCCTGGAGAAAGAAATTTCAACCCACTCACTGTTCTTACCTGGGAAATGCCATGGACAGAGGAGCCTGTTGGGCGACAGACAGTCCATGGGTTCACAGAAGAGTTGGACATGACTTAGCGAATAAAAAACAACAAATTATGCAACAACTGTTTTAAGTGGTCTCCGAACAGACCTTGTGAATTAGAAGGTTTTTAGCTCTGCTGCCATACTGCAGGTATGATGGAGACAGCGGCATCATTTGTATGCTGTTCTCTGTTTAAATGGTTGTGGTAAATAGAAGGCTAGGGCCCAGCATTCGGGTAGTAGCAGTAGTTGGAGACAACGTGAGTTGAGCTTAGAATCGAGAATGTAATACAGAACCTGCTTTGGGAAAAAAATTACACCAAAAAATAATAATAAAAAAAACCAGAAAACAAAAACTTAGAGTTAATAGGGAAACTGGTATCCTCTGTGACAAGACTCTAGTCTGAGAATTGTTCAGTGGCTCAGTTGTGTCTGATGCTTTGTGTCTGAGAATACCCTCAGAATTGCAAATTAACTTAGGCCTGCTAATTCTTTTCCACTTTTCATAATTATGAACATAAAAAAATCTGGTCTATTTGAAAATGCAAAACATTTTTCCTATTGGAGATTACATTACTACTGTCTTAGCTTTTAGTCACACATGAAAAACCTACTGAAAGAGCATCACACAGTGGGTATTATTTGAAAAATTTATGATCCTAAAAAATCTCTGTTAATCTCTTTGTAAATAGTCTGAATAAATGAAACTTTTGCCATATGAACTGCTTTGAGTATAAATTTGAAAGGCAGAGTTTAAAATTTTATTATTTACAATGGAAAAACATAGTCCAAAATCTGAAATAGATTTTAACAGTGAAGTCACATATGGAATTGTTAGGGAAAAAAAAAAAAAGGCCATCAAAGGAATGAAAGATATGTAAAATATTTAAGAATATACAATAACAGAAGTAGAAAAACTAGAGTGTGGTACACAGTTCATATGTATTCATTAGTATGACACTTTTGTTTGAACTTAACATTTTAATACTTATTGAACAAGAAGATGTGTTAATAGTTGGGTCATTAGAAATTGTGAGTGGTATTATAAAAATTATGAGTATGTTGTTTATTGCACAGTACATTAATAATAAATATATTGCACATATATAAACTTATGGAAAATATGAGATAAATATATGATTATTTTTATGTCATTCATATAGTATATTATAGATTATTTTGATGATATAGATGCAAACACATATAACACATCATTATGGAATCTCAAATGAATTAACATTAGTAAAAAATTAAAGATCATATTAATCCTTTAATAGTTTCATCTTTAAGCCATTGGTGGTAATGCCTGGAATTGTTGAAAGCATGGAATATTAGTATTACTAATGAAATTGATTATGATGCACTTTTCCCTTACAAGTGAAAACAAAGCATGCCATAGGATTTAGATTGTAACATACTCTTTCTTCTCACGAGCACTCTTAAGATATCCAATAAGAAATATTTAAGGGGAATAAATTTTTTTTAATGAAAAATTAAAAAAAAACATTTTATGCATCTTTCTTAGCATCAATAATTCAATATTTATTCTACAATATCAAAAGCCACTCGAGAAAAAGATTAAAAGCAAAACCATAAAATTAAAGTTGAGAACAAAATTTCACCTTATATAATATCTGTCCAAAATGCTATTATCAAAAAAGTGATAGCTATAAATGTTTCCCCCATTTTTATTATCCATGGCTTTCTTGGAACTCATGAAGCTATATAGATTTTTCATCATCTGTGATAGGAATACTTGAAAATGATACCCCCAGCATATTGAAAAATGATAAAAGAGAAGTATCTTTATAACCTCTTTTAATAGAACTGACAGTAATATAGAAAAATATGCAAACACACATACATACATACATAAGTGCTTCTCTATTAAATTGTACCTGTATATGAGCATATTGATAAGGCAGAATTAATATAAAAATTGCTTGGTTTATTATTCAGATATTTTTGGAGGACTTTTAACATTTTTACTGAAAAGTAATGTGAATAATACAATGTTCTTGGTTTTGTCTTTTAAAATTTGTATTCCATCTTTGTTTTAGTTCATTCTTTACATACTTAATAAATAGTTTTATTTAGTTATTTCTTTCTTTTTTTTTTTTTAGTTATTTCTCCATATCAGAAGTCTTTAAGGAAGTTAATTTTTGAGTTTCCACAGAACATATTATGTTAACTTAGAAATATTAATAATTATGATTAGTCCAAAGCTGCATTACAGAAAGAATCCAGGACAAGGTGGGTCTTGAATGAAATCAATATCATGATTTTTACTGGAGAGAAAGGAATCTGGTTGTGTTTGATAGAATTGGAGTATGCATTGTTTGGCTACTATTTATACTGCTTTTTTAAGGAGTTCAATTTCCTTCTGCTTTAAAATTATAGACATTTTTCTTCAGTTGTGGTGGTTTGTGGTAGATTACCTGAAAGGAAGGATGACTGCAACGGAGATTAAAGTGGATGAATTTTTGAATGAAAAAGGTTGTTATAAAAGTTTACCTTTCATCAAAAAGCACACTGACTCTATAAGTACTATAATGCTAAAGGCACGCTTTGAAATTTTGAATTAGTTTAGGTCTGATTTGGTTTCTAAAAATCCTGACACTAGGATAAAATATGATTCTGGCACATCAACAATATGACAAAGCCTCCTCTCTTCAGTTATTTTATCATGGAAGGTGTACAGTTGGTATGGATTACATAGTTAGCTGGAAAGATAAGAATTCTTAAGGTTGAACTTTTATGTCTGTACTGTAAGTGACAGTTCTAGAGGAGTTATTAGGTAAATACTGTTTCCTTGTATTTTTAAACTGTATATCCCGTGATAGGTATGAGTTTTTAAAAGCAAATGCTGTCTAATAGTACAAGTAAAACATATAAAATTTATAAAAATATAGATAATATATTTGTATTCAAAAAGAGAAAATAAAAAATTCAGATTTTGTGTTGAATTTGATAAGAAAATTAACTCATTAAGTATCTATGTTCCTCTTATAGCTTTCTAAATGTTTCAAAATGATTTTACATATTTTTGACAGCAGTAAAATTATCGTCAAGGTTAAGAAAGTTAATAATCAAGTACAGATACATAGAAAATGAGTAACTCTTTATCATCATTATCCATAAACTTTTATTAACCAATTAACTATAAATAATAGACATATATGTATATATACTAATAATGTATATGCACATATCAGTTGGACTTTTTATTTCAATAAATGCCCTCCCATATATATGTATATAGGATGTTTGTGCGTGTGTCTTTTTGAACACATATATTAACCCAGTGTGGTATATTTTATACTCTTGAAAACACAGGGTTATATTTTTTTTACTGAATAGTGTAAGCTTTGGTAGTTTAATATATTTTAAGCAAAACCTTTTAATTATTTGTTTTTCATGTGTATACAAATCTTTTTAGTTCACACATTATGTCCATGCGTATTTCCCTATGTGGTGCTCATCATATCCCTGTGAGTTAAGTAGTAGTATACTCATTTTAAGGAAAGGGAACGAAAAATGAAAGTACATAAAGACTTTCCAAGGTCATCTACAAAGACAAATTCAAAACTTCCAGCCACCTCTTTATACTATATATGCCATTATACCCATATATCCTATTCCATCATTCTTGTTTTTAAAATAAGCAAAATGTGTCTGAAGAACAGAGAATGATTACATATTGTTGTACATCACCTTAGAAGCAGAGGTAATAGAGCCATCAACATTTGAAATATCAGTTTACTTCCAAGCCGCTGTTGGATATTGCTTCCCTAGGCATAATGGCTTCCAGTAAAACATTCTTTGCATTGCTTATATGTAATGGAAATAAAAATGGCCATAAACAATTCCTTTTTCCTTTCAATTACAGCAAAACCCCCATAAAAATGTGAACATAATTACATCAAATAAAGAGTAGTATTTTCAAAATATTAAAAAAAACATTTTATTTTACTAATTCTTAGGATCTTTCAGAAGCTGATCTAATTAATTCAATTGAAATAATATTTACTATAATAAGTGCTAGAAATTTGGTGATTAAAATTGTAACCAGGCCCCTCTCCACTCAGAGTTAATCACCTAATGACCACAGGCAAGTATGCACACATTTGAAAACAGATCAGAAACTGCATGCATAGTAGGAATAGTATAGTGTAGCATGGGAACCCAAAGTACCCACTCTACCAGGATTTCTTAAGGAATTTGCTTTTCATAGGAAACTTGAAGAATGCAATATTTACACAAGATGATTGGAGTTGTTAAGGATAAAGGAAAAGAAAGACTAAAGTATTGAGACGGAGGGAGTAGCATGTGTGAAGAGAAGAAAATACATAATTTTGAATTGAATACAGTCTAAATAGCTTGGTTATAGACTGGGGCGTGATGAGGAGAAGTAATGAGACACCGGGTCAAATTTAGCATGTAATATCTCACTTTTCTAAAGCATGCTAAATGACATTAAGTAATAAATCCTGTTGGAACATTGAAAACATTGTTTACCTTGGAGAGCAAATAGCTGTGAGAACCTCTCAGTGCTATAGTAGATTTGCTATGTGTGTGTTACTCATTCAGTTGCATCTGACTCTTTACAACTTCATGAGCTGTAGCCTGCCAGGCTCCTTTGTCCTTGAAATTCTCCAGGCAAGAATACTGAAATGGATAGCCATTTCCTTCTCCAGATTATTGGGGTATAATCATTCAAAAATACTCTAATTTAGCGTTTCAGACTATCTTCAACAGCACAGATTTCTTAAGTTCCCTTCTTATCACTCATTAGTAATGAGTTAGTCTGAGTTTTGATAAAGGGGGAGTTAATTTTTCTCATTATTGAAGAAGTCTTGTCTTCTCCTGGCAAGGAATTCTGATCACTATAACCTTTAATCCCTAAAGGTTAAAATCTCCTGTTTTTAATGGCTTAGAAATATTTTAGAAATAGATATCAGGAATAATAAGATAGTGTGAATCCCCGGATGATCATATAACCTGGCTAAGGAATCAGTCTTTTCTTTATTTGTTGTTTAAGTCATTGAGATTTTAGTAGTTTGTAACTACAACATAATTTAGCTCACCCTGACAAACATAGGTGGTGAGCAAACAGTCTAATATGTCTAATTTTTCATAGATAGTATTAATGAAATTAAAGAAGTGTGCCTCTTTACTACCAGCTACATAATTTTCAGGACCCAGTTCAAGGAGAAAAATGAGAGCCCCCTGGTTAAAATATTAAGACTTTCAAGATGGTGGTGGTGGACTCTTAAAACAAGCATGAGATCGTAAGCATGTGGTTCTATGAAGTTGCACAGGATACACCATGAACTTTGTCCCATGTATATCAAAAGTTGAGCCTTTGTCTATAGTATGTATGAGTGAAATAATGTGCTTTGTATGTGGGGGTATTATGAATGTAGGAGTTGTTGAGCCAACAAACTTAGAAGAGAGGTGATTTCTGTCCTAATTTTTCTTTCTTTTAAAAAGAGGATATTTGAAAGGTGTTCCTGATATTTCAGGAATATCGATAGTGATATAATCTGCTAAACTTATTTTCTTTTGTGATGATTTTGATGTATTGGGATTAAGGACTACAGAGAGTTAGGGAGAGTTACTGTGGTACGTAATTGCTGAAATTTGCAGACAAGAGCTTCTTTTTATAGATATATGTGCCAGGAACTTATATATTGAATCATGGCCTCTTTTAATCCATCAGATTATAATCATTTTTTATATTTAGTTAAATTTCTTCATTCGCATTTGGAAAATGCAGGTGGAAATAAGATATGCATATATGTATATTTATTTATAATGTCAAGTTATATATATGTATATATAGTTTAAGATTAAGTAGTATAAATGCAGTAAGCTGATGAGGTTTTGAATACTATGAATCCTTTTAATGTATTCTGTAAAGTTTTGTGGATTCCTTGTGAATCCTAATTAATAAAATGGATTCTTAATGCTTACAGCACTTGGATTAGTATGACTATGGGCCTTCACTGGACAATCATGCTCAGGAAACTATTGGCAAAAATATTCAGCTCTTCAGTTCACTGAATGTGTTACTTTGTATGCCTGTATTTCTAACAAGGTAATCTGTAACTTTCTCCTATAAAAAAGTAATCAAATTTATTTTGTAATATCATAGGTTAAGATTCTACCTGAAAATTACATTCAGTAAAATATACTTTAACGAAAACTGTACCAACAGAACTTATGACTAATGTTTAACAAAGTAAAAAACATAATCACTACAGCAGGGATTTCAGCATCACACTGAATTTTACGCTATACCTTTGAGTCATTGAGATCTGTAAAATAGCTTTTATTCCAGTGTTTATTGAAAAAGTTCAACATTTTATTAATTATTAAAGATTTATTAAATATCTGTTATATACTGCATATGAAATGGAAGTATTGCAAATTTTATCAGAAAAATAATTGGGGGATCTCTGACCTCATGAAGTTTATGTTATAATCTGAAATATGGTTTTCATAGGAAATGAACTGAATTTTCCATAAACATAAGCTGCGGATTAGGGTTAGAATTCTAATTGAAAGTGTCAAGACATAGATTTATAAAAATAACAATTTAAATGAGAATTGTCTATTATAGGAAGAATTAGTCAGAAAGACTAGATTCTGAGTGCATAGGCTTTTGTTGGAACAATTATTGACTAAGATATTTATAGAGATAATACATTTACCACTTCCCTGAAAGCCTAAAATATCCATGAATTATATTAAGTTTGAGGGAGGTAGCTAACTAAATTATATTTAAGTGCCCTTCAGGGATTTAAAGCCATAGCTAATTTCAATATTGTGAAGGTAATATCAAAGCTAGAACACTGTATTGTGTTAGATTATTTTATTTTTCACACTAAATAAAATGAGCTGCAGATAACCATCACTGAAATTTTGTCTAAGATTGATTTCCAAATCTGGTATAAGAAACTTCTGCTGACTTGCATTCTCTTTTCTATTTTCCATTTTATCCCTTTATAATTTCAGGTGAATTACATTAAACTTTTAAATAATGAGTCTTACAAATACCATTTATACAAATTTTGTAAATGCCAATATTAAAGACAAATCTCACATTTGCTTCATTAGTGATATGAAAGGCTATTGTCACATTCTGGGGAAAATATATATTAACTGAACTGTAATTGAAATTATTTCTCTCATAATACACAAAGCATATAGAAACATTGTCTCATCAAACCTGAAAAACTGTACCCATTGCAAGCAACAGGTTTACCTTGTTTGTGTTCTTATTAGTGATATTCAGTCTTTCATGGGGGATATAGAGACTATCATCCTTATACATTTATCAGCGCTTAAATTATCTAAATTATCCTTGAATTTATTTTTAATACCATCCCATCTGTATTTGTAAGAGTTGCCTTTAAAGCAGAACCTGAAGTAGCATCTTCTGTGCAGGAGTTTATTTTACAGGTAATTGTGGAAAGCAATAGTGAAGACATGGGGAAAATAAAGCAGAAAAGAAGGAAAGACTAGAGTGTATGACTGCCTTGGTTACCACCATGAGCACCTGGGAATTAGTTCTGCCGGGAACACCCTGAAGAGTTTATAAAAACTGCCCTTCAGAACTGTCCGTTTGAAATCAGGAGGCTGAAACTTTTCTCTACTAGCTCCGGATGCTTTTGGTTGAAGGTTATCAGACATGTCAACTGCCCTGTAACTCCAGGTAGTCCAATGGCCTTGAAATGAAATGCTGCCAGTTGAGCATTGCCCTCTATGTCTATAGCTTAAATAATCACATAAGCCAGAGGAATGTGGTGTGAGGCACAAACAGCATCTGCTGTGTCACTTTCTTCCAAAGAAAGCTTAATATCCAATTTATTATATCAAGAATTATCTCCCTGCATATTTTTTTTAAACTAAGTATCTCCTTATAATACAAAAATCCAGGAAAACTTGATTGCATTTTTATTATAGTTGTGTCTTGATGCTCTTTGGGAAACTCCACAGTACACTGGAATCATCTCATATACATCTATTTCTTTATTGTTTATTCACTTTTGTTTCATTTGTATTACAGTTCATAATACTTGAAAGTGAAAGTCACTGAGTCGTATCCGACTCTTTGTGACCCCATGGACTATACAGCCCATGGAATTCTCCAGGCCAGAATACTGGAATGAGTAGCCTTTCCCTTCTCCAGGGGATCTTCCCAACCCAAAAGCTGAACCTAGTTCTTCCGCATTGCATGCAGATTCTTTTCCAGCTGAGCCACAAGGGAAGTCCAACAATACTGGAGTGGGTAGCCTATCCCTTCTCTAGTCTTCCCGACCCAGGAATCGAAACAGAGTCTCCTGCATTGCAGGTGGATTCTTTACCAACTGAGCTATCAGGGAAACCCTGATGCTTTTCTGAATCCAGTACTTTAAGGATTTGAGGGAAGGTTAAACACGTAGGCATGATCAATTTTTAACTCCCTGTTAAGTTCCTCTCCTTATCTGGAGGATGAAAGTTGGGGCTGAAAATTCCAAGTTCCTAATTATGGCTTAGTTTTTCAGTGACCATTGCTCATCCAGGTGCCACCTGGGAACCCACCCCACATCACCTCAGTTGGATAAAACTTGCTTCCAGTGTGCTCTATGGCTTCAAAGCCTTTGTCAGGTGCAGTGTCAATGACAAATATTAATACAAGAGTTGCTATTAGCTTTCTTATCGCTTAGGAAATTACGAGGGTTTTAAGAGCTCTGTGCCATGAGTCAGTAGCAGGCCAAACATGCATTTTTTTAAATTATTATCACACAATTATCTTATACATAGTAGTTATTGCAAACATGTTAATTGTCTAATCAGCAACCAGGACTACCCAGGTTTATTTCTAGTGAGCATTAATCTATCAAGCAATCTCTGTGTGTATACATATCTGCAAAGTTTGTCATGACAGCAATACAGTGGAGTGAATATCAAACAGACTGGGATTACATTCTGGCATTCCTTGCAATTAGTAAACTGTATAGCTTTTGGCAAAGGACTTTAATAAATTGAACTTCCATTTATTCATATGGAAGTGGACATAAAAATAACAACTTTATAATATTTTTAAAAGTACAGATTAGTTAAATATAATAGCACATATGTCAGCTTAGGCTAATGTCTTGCATAACATATACAATTTAAAATGGGTAGAATTAAAATATAAATGGGAAAAGAATAGAATGGGAAAGACTAGAGATCTCTTCAGGAAAATTAAGATATCAAGGGAACATTTCATGCAAAGATGGATACAATAAAGGACAGAAATGGTATGGACTGAACAGAAGCAGAAGATATTAAGAAGAGGTGGCAAGAATACACAGAGAACTTTACCAAAAAGATCTTTAAGACCCAGATAATCACGATGGTGTGATCACTCACCCGGAGCCAGACATCCTGGAATGTGAAGTCAAGTGACTCTTAGGAATCATCCCTATGAACAAAGCTAGTGGAGAAGATGGAATTCCAGGTGAGCTATTTCAAATACTAAAAGATGAGGCTGTGAAAGTGCTGGCTCAACATGCCAGGAAATTTGGAAAATTCATCAGTGGCCACAGGACTGGAAAAGGTCAGTTTTCATTACAATCTCAAAGAAAGGCAATGCCAAATAATGCTCAGACTACCGCACAATTACATTCATATTACACACTAGTAAAATAATGCTTAAAATTCTCTAAGCCAGTCTTCAACAATACATGAACCGTGAACTTCCAGATGTTCAAGCTGGATTTAGAAAAGGCAGAGGAACCAGAGATCTAATTGCCATATCTGCTGTATCATTGAAAAACAGGAGAGTTCCAGAGAAACATCTATTTCTGCTTTATTGACTATGCCAAAACCTTTGACTATGTGGATCACAATAAACTGTGAAAAATTCTGAAAGAGATGGGAATACCAGACCACCTGACCTGCCTCTTGAGAAACCTGTATACAGGTCAGGAAACAACAGTTAGAATTGGACATGGAACAACAGACTGGTTCCAAAGAGGAAAAGGAGTACGTCAAGGCTGTATATTGTCA
The DNA here is from genome assembly GCF_963930625.1 of Muntiacus reevesi. Lineage (NCBI taxonomy): Eukaryota > Metazoa > Chordata > Mammalia > Artiodactyla > Cervidae > Muntiacus > Muntiacus reevesi. Next base: position 80,159,111 of record NC_089257.1, read on the forward strand.
CCCTGCTTATTTAACTTATATGCAGTGTACATCATGAGAAATGCTGGGCTGGAAGAAGCACAAGCTGGAATCAAGATTGCCAGGAGAAATATCAATAACCTCGGATTTGCAGATGACACCACCCTTATGGCAGAAAGTGAAGAAAAACTAAAGAGCCTCTTGATGAAAGTGAAAGAGGAGAGTGAAGAACTTGATTTAAAGCTCAATACTCATAAAACTAAGATCATGGCATCCAGTCCCATTACTTCATGTCAAATAGATGGGGATACAGTGGCAGACTTTATTTTTTTGGGCTCCAAAATCACTGCAGATGGTGACTGCAGCCATGAAATTAAAAGACGTTTACTCCTTGGAAGAAAAGCTATGACCAATCTAGACAGCATATTAAAAAGCAGAGACATTATTTTGCCAACAAAGCTCTGTCTAGTCAAAGCTATGGTTTTTCCAGTAGTCATGTATGGATGTGAGAGTTGGGCTATAAAGAAAGCTGAGTGCCGAAGAATTGATGCTTTTGAACTGTGGTGTTGGAGAAGACTTTTGAGAATCCTTTGGACTGCAAGGAGACCCAACCAGTCCATCCTAAAGGAGATCAGTCCTGAGTGTTCATTGAAAGGTCTGATGTTGAAGCTGAAACTCCAATACTTTGGCCACTTGGTGCGAAGAACTGACTCATTTGAAAAGATCCTGATTCTGGGAAAGATTGATGGTGGGAGGAGAAGGGGATGACAGAGGATGAGATGATTGGACGGCATCAGCGACTCAATGGACTTGAGTTTGGGTAGATTCTGGGAGTTGGTGATGGACAGGGAGGCCTGGTGTGTGGTGATTCATGGGGTTGCAAAAGTCGGATACAACTGAGTGACTTAACTGAACCGAAAATATAAACTAGAAATCAGTGTTGACATCAAGGAATATACTGTTGTTAGAAAAGATAAAAATGTCAGCACATAAATACAGTCCCACAGATTAAATTGTGGGAAGCAAAATAAAGGAGATAGTGTTCAGAACAAGAAATGAGCATAGTTGTGGAAAATTAAGAGTTTTGATTGCAGTGCCTTTAAAATGGACTCAGTTATGAAATAGGTTTGATGTGAAAGATGTTGTAAAAGTTATCTATTTCGAGAACCGCCACAGTGTGCTGTATTGAATTTGTTAACCTGTTCATTCATATGGTCAAATTTCCCTCCAGAAGCATTTACTAATTTTTACCCTAGAATGACATTGGCATCATTCCCGAACCCTTTACATTTCAAAGTTGTAATAGTACAAATATTTTTACATTTTACTTCAATTCACTTTTCTCTGATTGCTAGAGAATTTGAAATTTTTTGTGTTTTCATTGATCATTTGAATTTCACCTTTTATTGCATGCATTTATATACCACTTTCCCTTCAATTAATCTGTATGCTTAACAATGTGAAGAATAAATGAACAGTTTAGGGAAAACACGACATTCTGTTTTAAATTTAATCTTTTTAAGTCTTAGTACTAGAGTGTCATCTTGGATATGTTTGCATCTCTTCTGTATTCTTAGTGGCATAATTCATACTGCTTCCTTTATTTTAAAGTGCTTGTTTTTTGATGTTGTTTTGTCAGGATTTATGCGTACAAGAAATGTGCAATGGACCAACAGAAGAAATACTGCTTCTTTCCTCATACAGTTTATATTCTAGTGAGAGAGACAGATGTTTTTAAAACACAAATAAAAATTCTAAAAAATATTGGGCAGGTTAGTGAAGTACAGTTGCATGATCCAATTTATGGTTTAAGAATATTATTTTGTTGATTTGTGGAAAAATAGTGACTTGAGAAACTGGTAGATGGCAATGCTCTTTACTAAGAAGGGAAAAACAAAATATTTAGCATGTTCGGGAAATGGATGTATCCATTTGGGTAGAAGAATCAGAAATTTGGATGATTGTTTCACATACCCAGTAAGTGTGGGGAGATTTGTTGCTCCATTTGTTTTATCAATTAGTTCTCGGGATTTTCCAAAAGTTGTATATCACATTCATCTGAGAATGTGTGGAAAGCATATAGAATACCATTTTTTTTGAAGAGTACATTTGCAAAATAGTTTACAAAACTGTAACCTCAGTTATAGCTCTCTGATTGACACATGAAATTATATTTTCCTAAAACATCTAATTATATGTTTCTTAAAACATCTAATAAATTAAAAACTGAGTTAAAATAGCAGGGCTTCCAAAACAGTTCTTGAAATTTTAAATCAATTATATTTGATCCAATTTCCCAACAATGTTGGAAGTTAAATAGTATAATTTAAATATTTCTTATGAATATTATAGATAAGATTTGGGGTTTAAAGAATAAAGAAATTTTCAATATATATCAGTAGAAATATCTTAAATTGCTTAAACTTGTCTAAAGGCTTGAAATGAATGTTTTATATTTTAACTACATTAATTTCACCTTTACCAATCCTACTGCCAACTAAATATTCTTTCTGTTACCAGTCTTGTGGACGGTGGAATTAATAGTATACATAGAGGCTGAGAAAGACTATGGCAGCAGTGGTTAGAATTGGAAAATATCTTGATCCTGGCCCTTATTTAAAAAACAGTTTCAATAAATCTAAAATACTTGAAGACTTTTACATACCATTTTTGGAAATAATCTTAGTTTCATAGCAAAATAACATGTAATAACTCCATTGATATTTATCTCCTTTAATCTCTGATAGAATACCGTGGTATAAGACTTTAAGGATTATACATAGTTAGTAAAGTGCAGTCTGCATGAGTTACAATAGTTTATTATACCTGTCTCTTTATCACAAAATTATAGTCAGAGATGCAGATGAAACAAATTTTGCTCATCTGATTTTCTCAAGATTTTGAGAAATAGAGATTCAATTTTATTATCATATATCAGAATCCCATACATTGTACATGCTTTATCAGGGCTATATATGTGTTCTCTGTGATACACACACACACACACACACACACACACAAAATTAGTTAAAAATAAAATGTTTCCAGTCAAAAACAACTTTACTTAACAGCACAACTACACAATGAAACATATTGTATTTTCAGTTAAGAGCTTGAACTCAGCTTCAAACAATCTATTGTTACCTTGTTTTATTACCCCCTGCCCACCACACCAATTACTTATGGGCTTCCCTGGTGGGGTGGCTGAGATGGTAAAGAATCTGCCTGCAGTGCAGGAGACCTGGGTTCGATCCCTGGGTTGGGAAGATCCCCTGGCAAATGGATAGCCTATTCACTCAAGTATTCTTGCCTGGAGCATCCCCATGGACAGAGGAGCCTGGTGGCCTATAGTCCATGAGATCACAGAGAGTCAGCCACAGCTGAATGACTAAGCACAGCCCAGCATGAACTAGTATAGCAGGAAAATTTGAAGTTTGTTTCTAGGTTATTTCATTTCTGATAAAAAAATAACATTAAAAGCTCCCGCTACTTAACTTACACAGAGTCTGTTCTCTGCCATTGGTGGGATTGTTAGGCTATCTAAAGCAACCTCAGCTGCCCAAGGTGATAGAGACATTTAGATGGAGAGCCTGTAAGATGGGTTTGCCCACACAACTCCCTGCAAAATCTCTCAAGCAATTGAAACTTTTTCCAAGATACACTGTGTCCTTATCCCTCTTATTACTTGTTCTGGGTCAGACATCAAATGCCAGAGGTTGTGTACAGTCAAAGCTGTATGTCTGTTTAAAATAGTCTTGATGTTAACCTTGAATCATATATTCTGTATCTCAATCGAGGCACCAGGGGTTTGTATCCTGTATTTATTCATAAACACATTAAAAAAAGCAAAAATGCAGGCACATATAACTTTTAAATATAGGGTGACTTTCTGACAAGAATTTTGTATTTGTCTGTATTTATTTTTCTTCTTGCTATAGATGTAATTTATTTTCTGGTAAGGGCCATACAGAGATTTGCTGTACCTTGCTTTAGGAAAAATTGCCACAGTTTATTAATCCCATTTATTTTCAACAAGAAGGAAGACATGTTTGCTGAGATATTGAAGATGCTCAAGTATATAAAACCATTTTCCTTGAGTATTCCATTACATGAGTTGAAAGGCTAAAAAATTTTTGTGTTAAAACTGTCACTTCTTAGAGAAGTTTAAATATATTAGAATAAAGCTTTAGATATAATATATGCAAATATATTCTTAGCTCAGTAGCAGTCTAAATATTATTTTCATTCATAAAGAAAGTCCTGGTAAACTCAAGTTTAGAATGGTTTTTAAGGTTAAATTTACTTTATTACAACAACTATGATGGCTCAGCTGGTGAAGAATCCGCCTGCAATGCGTCAGACCTGGGTTCAGTCCTTGGGTTGGGAAGATTCCTTGAAGAAGGGAAAGGTTACCCACTTCAGTATTACGGCCTGGTGAATTCCATGGACTGTGTACAGTCCATGGGGCTGCAGAGAGTCGGATACAAGTGAGCGACTTTCACTTTCTAAGCTGGGCCAAGGTGTATAGCTGTAGGGTCGTGCTTCTGGGTCTCCTAAGGCAAGTCCCACAGGCTCTCAGAGTCTGGCGGGCCAGGACCTGTCCTCAGGTAGCAGCCATAGAAGGTAGGCACAGGGGAATGTACAAGTGCCTTCCAGGGAGATCCTGGCAACTTGGATGAGGCTGGAGGGAGAGAGTGGGGAGGGGTCTGCCACCTTTCCTTGTTTAGTCACTAAGTCGTGTTCAACCTTTTTTGTGACCTCATGGACTGCAACCCCCCAGACTCCTCTGTCCATGGGATTTCCCTGGCAAGAATACTGGAGTGGGTTGCCATTTCCTTCTCCAGGGAATCTTCCCAAACCAGGAATTGAACCCAGGTCTCTTGCAATGACAGGCAGATTATTTACCATTGAGCCACCGGGGAAGCCCCTGCCACCTGATTTCCCAGTCTTGTCATTGGTCCCGAGATGTGTGCTAAGGAGCCTGACCCTCATAGCAGCTTTTAAAATATGCAGTTAGACCATATTTGCCTATTCTCTCTGCGCTGAGCTCTGGGGTAATAATAGCCAAGGTGAGTGCTCAGGTATCCATCAAGAAGTGCCTTGTTCGCTGAAGTCTTTTGTGTATTGTGGATGGAAATCCTATTCGCTTTCCACATAGCTTGCCACTATGTGTTTGGAGGCCTGTTTCTCCGGTAGGAGTTGACGTCCCCTCTTAAGTTTATGACACTGTATCAGGAGCAGTAATTATGGGGAGAGTGCATCTCAGCCTTTTCTGATTGTTTCAATGTATATATTTTCTCATTTGCTGGATGTGTAGAGCTCCTGAGTTGGTTTCCAGGTATCTTTCAGAAGGAATTACTTCCTTTGTAGCAGTATACTTGGTGCACCTATTGGAGGAGGGGGATCAGATGCCACTTATGTTGCCATCTTGGTTAACTCCCTGAAGTCTGTATACATCTTTTTTTTTTTTAACCAGTATGATCTTTACTAATATTTGTAACTTAATCGTGGCAGTGTTTTTTTTTTTTTTTTTTTTTTCCCCAGGGAAGTTTCTGTGGAGAGATTAAATCCTTTTATAGCCACAGGCTTTTATTAGACAATAATATGGACAGGTTCAATAGAAATGTTTCAGAAGAGTTGAATAATCTTAAGTGGTCTTCTGACTAATCTCATCCATGTCTTTTAGGTATTTTTAGTGTTCAGATGTGTTGTCAGATAAGACAGTAAAGTCCACTTTAAGATGTTATTGTTAACTACTTCTATTCCCAGATCTCTGCTGCCTTCTACCTCCTGTTAAAATCAGTGAGGTCCTCTGTGGAATACTTTGAGTATTTTATTATGAGTATTACTTAGAAGAAACAGGCACAGGATGGTGAAGAAAATCTGTTAAATGGTCTTTTCAGCCTTCTGAATGGGCAGAAGAAGAAGTCTGTGTGCTGTATACTGTTTGTTGTTGTGTCTGTATAGTAAACAGTCATTGCTGGATGTTTAGCTAGGTATTGGCAGCTAAGAGTTAATAAAAATAATTAGTGAATTTTCATTTTAACATTCTGTTGAATTCAGTTTTCTATTGTTTTACTGAAGATTTTTTGCATCTGTATCCATCAGGAATCTTGGGCTGATTTCTTTCCTTGCAGTGTCCTTATCTAGTACCCTTTTGGTATAAGGGTAATGCTGGCCTCACAAAATAGTTTTGGAGTGTTTCTTCCTCTTCTGTTTTTGGAAGATTTGAGAATGATTGGTATTAATGCCTCTTTAAATGTTTGGTAGACGTCATCTGTGAAATCACCATGTTCTAGGCTTTTATTTGTTGAGAAGTTTTTGACAATTGCTAAAATTTCCTTAGTCACCATTAGTTTGGTGAGATTTTCTATTTCTTCATTATTCAGTCTTGGTAGGTCATATGTTTCTAGGAACCTGTCCATTTCTTCTATTAGAAGAACATATATAGAGAAAATTTCTTGATGTTGGTCAGGGTAGTCATTTTCCTGGATATGAGCCCTGAAGCAAAGGCAGCGAAAGTGAAAATAGAAAAATAAGATTACAACAAGCTAAAAAACTGCATGCAAAGGAAGTGGATCAACAGAATGAAGATACAGTCTAAGAAATGGGAGAAAGTATTTGTACATTATACAGTTGATAAAGGATTAATATCCAAAATACATAAGGAACTCCAGCAACTCAATAACAGAAACAAACAGAGAAAAAACTCCCCAAAAACTCCATGTAAAAATGGGCAAATAACTGTATAGAAATTTTTCAAAAGAGGACACACAGATGGCCAAAGGATATATGAATAGGTGTTCAATATTATTAATCATCAGAGAAATGCAAATCAAAACCACAATGAAATATCTGCTCATAGAAGTTAGAATGACTGCCATCAAAAAGGCAAAAGAAAACAGCTGTTGGTAAAGATATGGAAAAATCAGAACCCTTGTATACTGTTGGTGATAATGTAAATTGGAATGGCCATTATGGAAAACAGTGTGGAGTTTCTTCAGAAATTAAAATTAGAACTAACTTATTATCCAGCAAACCCACTTCTGGGTATATATCCAAGGGAAACTAAATCAGTATCTTGAAAAGATATCTGCACTCTCATGTTCATTTGAGCATTATTCACAATAACCAAGACTTGGAAAAAACCTAGGTGTCTGTCAACAGATGAGTGGATAAACAATATGTTATGTGACATGTATACACACACACACACACACACATAAGTTTTCTTTCTCTCTAATATCTATCTATCTATCTATCTATCTATCTAATCTACATCTTTACTAGCTGAGCTATCAGCTAATAAAGATTCTGTCTGCAGTGTGGGAGACCTGAGTTCGAAAGATCCCCTGGAGGAGGATATGGCAACCCACTCCAGTATTCTTGCCTGGAGAATCCCCATGGACAGAGCAGCCTGGCTGGCTACAATACATGGGGTCACAAAGAGTTGGACGTGACTGAACAACTAAGAATACCATATATAAAATTGCATTCAGCCATGAGAAAGAAGGAAATCTTGCTGTTTGGAACAAGTTGCATGAACCTGGAGGACATTATGCTAAGTAAAATAAGCCAGATAGAGAAAGACAAATTCTATATGATCTTACTTATACATAGAATCTAAAACAAAACAAATAAATAAAAGGACAAACTCTTAGAGAGCAGAGAATAGTGGACAACAAAGTGAAATAGAAGGGATCTATGGGGATCTGGTGGCCAAATGAACTTATATACATTTATGTAGGGTGAATAAAGTCAGAGATCTAATGTACAGGTATGATGACTGTTAATTAATGATATTAACTAGAGATGTACTCAGAGTAGAATTCAGATGCACTCATCACAGACACAAAGTGGTAACTATGAGGAGTTGGTATGTTAATTAGCTTGACTGTAGTAGTCATTTCACTATGCATATTTATAACAAATCATCACGTTGTACAATTTAAATGAATACAATCTTTATAAATATTTTTACCATTTAGGAAATAATAGAATGAAGTTTGGGTAAAAAGGCCTGACTCTTTTTAGGGTGCCACTGTGGTGAGAGGTATGCATACACTATGAAAAGTACATATATTGTTTCCCTAATCTGATGTATTCCTGTTCTTCATTCCTGCTACTTTAACTTCAATGTCACTATAATTCAAACACACAGGTCCAGTGTAGGAATCACTCATGTGTCTCCCCCACCACATCCCCACCAGTGAAATGTTAAATTTGCTTCTTTCTTATCTGCATCCTGTCTTCTGTGGCATAGGTATTTTTCCACAAATCTTACTTGGGCTGCTTAGGATATTTGCTCTGCTTTAGTCTTATCCTTGTGTTAGCCAGGATGAGCCCACTGCTGTATCTGTGTAAAACCATTGCATAAAACGCAGTACCCTACAGGGTCTCCCTTTACTCACTCTTTGCAGCTCTTATTCCTTTGCCTCTCTCCCGCACTCTAGCTGATAACCTCTGTCCACATCAGATTCCTGGTCTTAGGCTTCAGCTCTTCTTAGCGTTCTCAACCGGAGACACTGCTCTACCCTTCTTCTATTCTTTGCTCTGTAAATTGTCCTTCAGGATTCTTCTTACATATTTTTAACAAAGCATGCCTTCACATTTAGGCTGGATGAAGTGGTTTTTTTTTTTTTTTTTCTTTTTTTTGCCCTGTTGGAATCGCCCATCACTGTATCATGTTGAGACAAATATGTAATGTAGAGTAAGATTTATTAATAATAATTTCACTGCAGTTTATTCAGCTTACATTTTAAAAACTAAAATCATATACAGCTCCCACTATTCATAGAATTTCCCTGGTGGCTCAGATGGTGAAGAATCCACCTGCAATGCAGGAGACCTGGATTGGAAACATACTCTGGAGAAGGGGATGACTATCCACTACAATATTCTTGCCTAGAGATTTCTGTGGACACAGGAGCCTGGTGGGCTACTGTTTATAGCGTCACAAAGAGTCGGACATGACTCAGTGGCAAACACACACTGTGCATGAAAGTGAAAGAGAAAGTGTTAACTACTGAGTCTTCTCGGACTCTTTGTGACACCGTGGGCTGTAGCCCACCAAGCTCCTCTGTACAGAGTACTCCAGACAAGCATACTGGAGTGGGTTACCATGCCCTTCTCCAGGGGATCTTCACTACCCAGAAATGGAATCTGAGTCTCCTGCTGATTCTTTACCAGCTGAGCCACAGGGAAGCTCACGCTCTGCCTGCTGCTGCTGCTGCTGCTAAGTCGCTTCAGTCGTGTCCAACTCTTTGCGACCCCATAGACGGCAGCCCACCAGGCTCCCCCATCTCTGGGATTCTCCAGGCAAGAGTACTGGAGTGGGTTGCCATTGCCTTCTCCCATGCTCTGCCTAGAAAGTGCTAATTTTTTCCTAAGGTTGAATCAGTTGTTAATTATTTAGTAAATAAGTGTGATGAAATTAAAATGGTTGATAATCACTTGACAAATAATCAACCTCACCTTGCTAATATTAAAAAAAATAAAATATATATACATTTAAAATAACTGAGATGTAATTTTAGATATTATTTGCAATTAAGACATATTGTAATAACAACATTTTATATGTTGATGACCATGTTAAAATGGACATTTTCATGTTTCACTAGTATAAGTCCAAGTTTAAAAAGTTAGCTAGATGTAATTTAGTAGTATGGATCAGGAGCCTATACTTCATCATGCCCTTTAACTCAGTGATTCTACTTCTAGAGGTTCATTATAAGTATTTTATATTGAGTTGTATATAGTTATTGTGTGTCAAGATGGCTCTAGAGTTTTATGAAAAAGAAGAATATAGCAACTACATATGAAACTACTATACTGTGAGATAATACACAATGCAATGATATTTAGAAAGAATTTCTAATGACATGAATCATGATTATGACATCTGCTAGGTAAGAAATATAGTATTCAAAAACTTATAATTGAAACTATGTGAAAACATGAAAAAAAAGAATAGAGGTAAATAGAACAAACTGTAAAATTGCCTGTTTCCTGATGGTTGTATAGTGCACTTGTATTATCTCCTTTTCTACATATTCTAAAATTTCTATTATGAACATGTATTCCTGTTACAAATAGAACATAATAATGTAAGCCTGTCAATGTTCTGCTAATTGTAACTACAAATTCTTACCTATCATTTCATGCATTCATTTACCAAATCTTGATTTCATTGACTAGATTAAATAATATAGACAAGGTACATCATCTCTCCATTCTGCTGAAAGGAACAGAAGCAAGCAGGGAAATACATACCTTAATACAGTCCAGAAAACATGTAAATAAATAACTGATAATTGCAATATGTGCTACACATGGAATAAGTAGGCCATCAGTTCAGATCTCAGTTCAGTCATGTGCGACTCTTAGTGACCCCATGAACTGCAGCACGCCAGGCTTCCCTGTCCATCACCTCATCCTGGAGCTTGCTCAAACTGATGTCCATCGAGTCAGTGATGCCATCCGACCATCTCATCCTCTGTCGTCCCCTTCTCCTTCTGCCTTCAGGGTCTTTTCCAAAGAGTCAGTTCTTTACATCAGGTGGCCTAAGTATTAGAGTTTCAGTTTCACCATCAATCCTTCCAATGAATATCCAGGACTGATTTCCTTTAGGATGGACTGATTGGATCTCTTTGCAGTCCAAGGGACTCTCAAGAGTCTTCTCCAACACCACAGTTCAAAAGCATCAATTCTTCTGCGCTCAGCTTTCGTTATAGTCCAACACTCACATCCATATATGACTACTGGAAAAACCATGGCTTAGACTAGATGGACCTCTGTTGGCACAGTAATGTCTCTGCTTTTTTATATACAGTCTAGGTTGTAGACCATAGTAGTAGGTCAGTGTAGTAGTAGGTAAAAGTAGGTCAGAATGGCATGATAGAATGTAACTCAAAGGGAAGTATGATAGATGACAATTGATAATTAAAGTAGATGAACCGTGTAAAAGGCTGGAAAAGGGTATCCCAGATAGGTGAAATGGCGGGTGCAAGCAGTTCTAGTAGAATAAGCATGGTATGCTCCTGATATGGAAGGAAAAGACTGGGTGACTAAGGAAGTATGGAAAGTTAGGAAGAAGAAGATCATCCGTGTGGGTTTTGGTAAGGGGTTTGGATTCTTTATGTAATGGAAAGCCCGTTAAGGGCTACCTGGCCTAATTATTTATTTGATACTATAAGTTTTTTCACATTACTGATCAATAATGGTAAATGCATTTATTGTCTACTCTAAACTTCTTTCAACTTGGTTCTTGGCATTTCACTTCCCCAGTATTCTAAACTCCTATATTGTTCTGGTTATGCTTCTAAAGTGGCCATTCTTCTTCTACCTCTTCTTTTTAAAGTGCCATTTTTCTCCTTCTCTAAGCTGTTCCACTTGAAAATCAAACGTGTTTCAATAGTTTCCCTATCAAAACACTCCTCAACCGCCTCTGTCCTTGGAGGTAAAGGCACTTCAGTTCAGTTCAGTTCAGTCGCTCAGTCAGTTCTGACTCTTTGCAACCCCATGGACTGTAGTACACCAGGCCTCCCTGTCCATCACCAGCTCCTGGAGTTTACTTAAACTCACATCCATCTAGTCGGTGATGCCATCCAACCATCTCATCCTCTGTCGTCCCCTTCTCCTCCTGCCTTCAATCTTTCCCAGAATCAGGGTCTTTTCAGATGAATCAGTTCTTTGAATAAGGTGGCAAAAGTATTGGTGTTTCAGCTTCAGCATCAGTCCTTCCAATGAATATTCAGGACTGGTCTCCTTTAGGATGGACTGGTTGGATCTCCTTGCAGTCTAAGGTTCTCTCAAGAGTCTTCTCCAACACCACAATTTAAAAGCATCAATTGTTCGGGGCTCAGCTTTCTTTATAATCCAACTCTCACATCCATACATGACTGCTGGAAAAACCATAGCATAAAAAGTTTTGTCTCTCCTTTTTAATATGCTGTCTAGGTTGGTCATAACTTTTCTTCCAAGGAGCAAGTGTCTTTTAATTTCATGGCTGCAGTCATGATCTGCAGTGATTTTGGAGCCCTCAAAATAAAGTATGTCACTGTTTCCATTGTTTCCCCATCTATTTGCCATGAAATGATAGGACCAGATGCCATGATCTTTGTTTCCTGAATGTTGAGTTTTAAGTCAACATTTTCACTCTCCTCTTTTCTTTCATCAAGAGTTTCTTTAGTTCTTCTTTGCTTTCTACCATAAGGGTGGTGTCGTCTGTGTATCTGAGGTTATTGATATTTCACCTGCAATCTTCATTCCAGCTTGAGCTTCATCCAGCCCAGGGTTTCTCATGATGTACTCTGCATATAAGTTAAATAAGCAGGGTGACAATATACAGCCTTGATGTACTACTTTCCCTATGTGGAACAAGTCTGTTGTTCCATGTCCAGTTCTAACTGTTGCTTCCTTACCTGCATACAGATTACTCCTGAGGCAGGTCAGGTGGTCTGGTATTCCCATCTCTTTCAGAATTTTCCACAGTTTGTTGTGATCCACACAGTCAAAGGCTTTGGCATTGTCAATAAAGCAGAAAGAGATGTTTTACTGGAACTCTCTTGCTTTTTTGATGATCCAGCAGATGTTGGCAAGCTGATCTCTGTTTCCTCTGCATTTTCTAAATCCAGCTTGAACATCTGGAAGCTCACGGTTCAAATACTGTTGAAGCTTGGCTTGGAGAGTTTTGAGCATTACTTTACTAGCGTGTGAGATGAGTGCAATTGTGCGGTAGTTGGATCATTCTTTTCATTGCCTTTCTTTGGGATTGGAATGCAAACTGACCTTTTCCAGTCCTGCGGCCACTGCTAAGTTTTCCAAATTTCCTGGCATATTGAGTCAGTACTTTCACAGCATCATCTTTTAGGATTTGAAAAAGCTCAACTGGTATTCCATTAACTCCACTAGCTTTGTTCATAGTGCTTCCTAAGTCCCATTTGACTTTGCATTCCAGGATGTCTGGCTCTAGGTGAAAGGTCATACTGTCATGATTATCTGGGTCATGAAGATCTTTATTGTATAGTTCTTCTATGTATTCTTGCCGGCTCTTCTTAATTTCTTCTGCTTCTGTTAGGGTCATACAATTTCTGTCCTTTATTGTGCCCATCTTTGCATGAAATGTTCCCTTGGCATTTCTTGTTTTCTTAAAGAGATCTCTAGTCTTTCCCATTCTATTGTTTTCTTCCATTTCTTTGCATTGATCACTGAGGAAGGCTTTCTTCTCTCTCCCATCTGTTCTTTGGAACTCTGCATTTAAATAGGAATATCTTTCCTTTTCTCCTTTGCCTTTCGCTTCTCTTCTATTTACAACTATTTTTAAGGCCTCCTCAGATAGCCATTTTGCCTTTTTGTATTTCTTTTTCTAGGATGGTCTTGATCTCTCCCTCCTGTACAGTGTCACAAACCTCTGTCCATAGTTCTTCAGACACTCTGTCTATCAGATCTAATCCATTGAATCTATTTCTCACTTTCACTGTATAATCGTAAGGGATTTGATATAGGTCCTACCTGAATGGTCTAGTGGTTTTCCCTACTTTCTTCAATTTAAGTCTGAATTTTGCAATAAGGAGTTCATGATCTGAACCACAGTCAGCTCCCAGCCTTGCTTTTGCCTACTGTATAGAGCCTCTCCATCTTTGGCTGCAAAGAATATAATCAACCTGATTTCGGTGTTGACAAAATGGTGATGTCCATGTGTAGAGTCTTCTCTTGTGTTGTTGGGAGAGAATGTTTGCTATGACCAGTGCATTTTCTTGGCAGAACTCTATTAGCCTTTGCCCTGCTTCATTCTGTACTTCAAGGCTAAATTTGCCTGTTATTCCAGGTATTTTTTGACTTACTACTTTTGCATTCCAGTCCCGTATAATAAAAAGAACATCTCTTTTGGGTGTTAGTTCTAGAAGGTCTTTTAGGTCTTCATAGAACTGTTCAACTTCAGCTTCTTCAGCTGTTTGGGGCATAGACTTGGATTACTGTGATATTGAATGGTTTACCTTGGAAATGAAGAGTTCATTCTGTCATTTTTGAGTTGCGTCCAAATACTGCATTCGGACTCTTTTGTTGACTATGATGGCTACTCCATTTCTTCTAAGGGATTCTTGCCCACAGTAGTAGATTTAATGGTCATCTGAGTTAAATTCACCCATTCCAGTCCATTTTAGTTCACTGATTCTTAAAATGTTGATGTTCACTCTTGCCATCTCCTGTTTGACCACTTTCAATTTGCCTTGATTCATGGACATAACATCCAGGTTCTTATGCAGTATTATTCTTTACAGCATCGGACTTTACTTCCATCACCAGTCATATTCAGAACTTGGTGTTGTTTTCGCTTTCGCTCCATCTCTTCATGCTTTCTAGAGTTATAACTCCACTGACCTCCAGTAGCACACTGTGCACCTACCAACCTGGGTAGTTCATCTTTCAGTGTCCTTTTTGCCTTTTCATACTATTCATGGAGTTTTCAAGCCAATACTGAAGAGGTTTGCCATTCCCTGCTCCAGTGGACCACATTTTGTCAGAAGTCTCCACCATGACCCGTCTGTCTTGGGTGGCCCTATCCAGCATGGCTCATAGTTTCATTGAGTTAGAGAAGGCTGTGGTCCTGTGATTAGATTGGTTAGTTTTCTGCGATTGTGGTTTTCATCCTGTCTGTCCTCTGATAGAGAAGGTTAAGAGGCTTATGGAAGTACCTGATGGGAGAGACTGACTGAGGGGGAAACTGGGTCTTGTTCTGATGGGTGGAGCCATGCTCATTAAATCTTTAATCCAATTTTCTGTTGAAGGGTGGGGCTGTGTTTTCTCCCTGTTATTTACCTGGGGCCAAACTATGGTGGAGGTAATGAAGGTAATGGCGACCTCCTTCAGAAGGTCCTATGCAGGCACTGCTGCACTCTGTGCCCACAGCTGCTGAGCAGGCCGCTGCCGCCCCACGCCTGCACCAGAGACTCCTGGACACTCATGGGCAAGCCTGGGTCAGTCTCCGGGGGTCACTGCTCCTCTCTCCTGGGTCCTGGTGTGCCCAAGGTGCTGTCCGTGCCCTCCCAGAGTCTGTTTCCCTCTCATGTGTAAGTTCTGGTGGCTCTGTGCTGGGTTGTTGGTGACCTCCTCCAGGAGGGCCTATGCCATCCCCAGGTCTGCTGCACCTAGAGCCTGCCCCTGAGGCAGGGCACTGCTGGCCTGGACCTCCACAGGAGACTCCCAGACTCAGTTCTGGCTCAGTCTCTGGGGGATCTCTGGGTCCTGGTGCACACAAGGTTTGTTTTAGCCCTCTGAGCGTCTCTGGCAGGTATGGGGCTTGATGCTAAATGTGATTTTGCCCCTTCTACCATCTTGCTGGGGCTTCTCCTTTGCCCTTGGATGTGGGTATCTCCTCACAGCCACTCCAGCGCCCGCAGTATTTTACACTCTTCCTTTTCCGTATTATTAGGTGTCATTTCCTCACTTGGTAAATTCTGGAAGGAAGTTAACGGTCATGAGTGACAGCAGAAAAAGACAAAATCTGGTTGCCAGGCCACTGGATATGGCATTAGTCAAGTCCCAGTGGGTGCCAGCTGGTTTAGCAGCTGACGCTGCCAGGTCACATAGGGAGCCACCCTTCATCAATGCCAGAAGATGCAGTCTCAGTTCACCAGGAATCACATGTCTGTCATTTCCAGTGAAGACCAGTGAGGGATCCTAAACTAAGATGGATGGCAAAATGAGGCTCCTGATGGCCTGGAGCCAGCAAGTTATGGGGGCCGGCGTGCTTGACTGTTCCAGGAGCAGTGGCTTCCAGCCCCAAGAAGTCGGTGGCTTTTTCACAAGCAGCTCTCTGGGCCCGCATGGATTCCCCAGCAGATTCATCTTCACAGAGGCACTAATCCTCCAGGTTTTATTTCTAGCATAGATGAATCAGCAGAAACAAAGCAGTGTATTTCCTTGCCTCAGACATCTCTACATGGATGCTGCCTTAATTGTTCCTACACAATATATCTGAAATCTGTGTTTTGTCCCTTGAGTTGGCATTTTTGTTAAAACAAACAATTCTGTTAATGCAATCACTTAAATTCAGAACCACAAGTTCACATTTAACATGTCCTTGTATCTCTTCCTCTGTCATCTTATTTCCTCCATTTTGTCATCCCCCCAAATCATGTGTAAACCCTCTGCCTCACATGTATACACAATGATTCTTTTACCAAGAGCATCACAGTTCTGTGTCTGAAGTATGTCTTTTATGTATCTCTTCTATTTCCAACTTTATCTTCTTTATTTGCTGAAACTGCACCTTATCAGCCATCACATAATAGATAAGTAGCAAGAGGAAATAACAGTATATAATATTGGGTTGGCCAAATAATTCATTCAGGTTTTTCCGTACTATCTAACATAAAACCCAAGTGAACATTTTGGCTAACACAGTAGAACTGTGATTGTCATAGACTGGACAGATGTACAGAATAATGAAGACATAATAGGACTTTAGATTTAAATGGATCATAGATACCTGAATTTAATTCCACTGTTAATGGCTTTTGGCAGACACCAAGATCATCTAACATATAAAATGTTATATTCCCTCAGTGTTTTATTATGAGTAAAGTAGACCCCATAAGGAAAACATAGCATTTTATTTGTAATGAAATGTTAGATGTTAAAAATATTTAAAATTTTGATTGGGTATCAAGCAAGCAATATGTCTAGTTATGAGGACATCAGATAACATACACTCATGCTGATGTTTGTTTGCACAATTATGTAGTATAATTATTATATAAATGCCTTCTTTATGTTGCCATAAATTGACTTGACATTTCAGTTTACATATTTGGATTTGTGGAAATGACCCTCAGAAAGGCTGTGTATATATTTTGTGTTTCAACATTCTACATATCAAATACTTCAGATATATTAATCATTAAACCTCTCAGTTAAGGATTTTGAAACAAATTTAAGTGATGTAAACCAGGCTAGTTTTAAAGAAAGTGACTTCTAAAAAGCAGGAGCAAGCTATATCTCTAGCGATATAAAAAAGTCTTCACATTTCCATTAGAACTATTTAGCCTATCAAGTTTGCCCTGGCCCACTGACAGTCATTTATCTCTCTATCGCTTTCTCTTTCGTTGCTACTCATTATATGAGGTCGTTTCCATTCCACTAAAGTAAAGTATAGAATCATTTTAATTAAGCCAGAATAAAAGAACATACCTACACAGGGCCAACAGAAATCTTATAAAAGTTAATTAAGTTGATTTCCATTTTTTTATCTAATCTATTTTTGTATGAACTAAAGACATATTTTTAAGTGTAGGGAGATACACTGCACTGACACTTAGTTCCCACCTGTTATTTCCAGAAATAGTTTCACCTAAGACACCCTCACCCACTGCTTACTAGCTTGAAGCACTACAGGGTCTGTCAGGTCTAAAACACTAATTTTATCTGTGTTCACTTTTCTTTTCCCCAGAAATAGATGATTTATATGTAAGTTGTCTAGTCATGGAGATTAGGAGAGCAGAGGAGAAGGAAGTTTTCTTTTTTTCTCCTCTTCTTTAACGCTGAACTCTCAGATTATGGACATTTTCTTGTCTTTGGGAAATAAATGACAATGATCTTTATATACCATCTTCTGTCTGTAATATAAAACCAGTAGTTAGATCTTTCCTTGATTTGAGAAACATTTTTCATAAAATATTATAATTAAAATTATTTCACATTTGTGCTAGCAAAAGTTTTGAACCGTTGCTTTTGAAGCATTATTTATGTAAGGTAGTTTAATTTTATACTGAATATTATGTAAGTGCATCCTTTCTCTTTTTATTATCTCAATATATCTCCCAGAAACATTTTAATCAATACATATACACATACCACAATTCAACATGATCGGTGTTAGATGGTTCTATTTATTATTAGCATTTCTTTCCTTTAACAGCTTTAGCTTTTTTTTTCTTTTCTCATTGGATACTGTCTTCTAGGTATAAATCTTTCTCAGCCTATAAGGAAGATGGATGAAATGTTCAGCAGAGAACTAAAAGTTCCTATTTGGCAGCTTTGATGAACAAGCACTTGGCAGTTATGTTAAATGGAAATGAGTGATTTTTTAAAAATTGTATATATAAAGCTAGGTACATTTCAAAAATTTCCTTCAATCACTTACAGCTTTTAAACTAATCCTGTTTATCTTCACACCATGTTGAGATACATTATAGGATGTTTTTGACATTTAAAGCAATAATTGCCTCAGCTATTGAATACTTGCTTGTAATTAATTTTATACATTAGAAGTAGAACTTTTGTGTAATAAGATTTCCAACCTTGTTAAAGGAGTTCCTTCACTTTTAGAATGTCTTAATTTTGATTAAAATAATTAGCTCTTCTAACCCACAAAAATTTAGAAAGTCAGTTGTAAAATGTAAAAGAAGGCATTCATTTGCTGAATAGATAGGGATTTAATTAGCTTGAAGATATTGAAACTAAAAAATTGGTCCTTACTGAGTATGTAGAGTTACTTTTCAGTTAAATATTTTATTTCCAGAAGATCCTATTTTTCTCTTCTGAGCTAGAATAGATATTGTAGGAAAGAAGGAAGCAAATTAAATTGCAGCTACTTTGTTTAAAGAACAGGCGTGGCTTTTGCAGAGAAACTTGCAAGTGCCAGATGATAATAGTTCTACAGAGGAGGAAAAAAGCACAAGAAGCCTTATATTCGATACATTTAGTATTAAAAGGTTATGTGAAATGTGGGATGCTCTAAATACAAAATACTAATTGAAAGAAAATAACACTGAATTTGTGTATTGTACTAAAAATTAATTAATCATATCTTATTATTAGAAACCTGGGCAGCTAATTTGACATCAATTAAAGAGCATTTGAAACACATTCCCAGGGTAAAATTGAGTTATTCTGAGACTCCTCCAGTTACATAGTGCTTTAATATTTCTATTATAATATGTGTTTAATGTTTCATAGCTTTCATTTTTAAATTACTTATTGACTGTTTCTTTAGTGAAAAGTAGCTGGGAGAAATTGATGTTTGGTGTAAAATGATAAAACTTCCTGTCTGGCAACTTTAACGTACAATCACTTCGCGGGAATGTTAAATGGGAATGAGAGATTTTTTTAAAAGCTTGTATGAACAAAAGCAAGTATATTTTGAAATTAATACTAGCTTTCCATCATTTATAGCTAAAACTGATGTATCCTTCTTTTAGATCTCAAAATGTAGTTGGCAGTTTTTATTCTGTTTTGTTTATTGTGGAAATCAAAAATTTTAGGTCAAATATAAATGTTTTACTGATTGGGCTCTCAGAATCTCCATACATGTTCAATTTATGCTAAATTTAATTTTGTATTTCTATTTAATAATTTTAGAAGCTACTTTATGTTCAAGTGGAATGACCTAGACAAATAAAATATTGTGATTTTGAAATTACATTAATGATTTACATGAACTCAGTAAAAATATATAGAGCAGTTAATTAAAAAAATTAGAAATATACAATTTAAGATCAAAAACATTGTTTTTAATAAAATATTTTGGAAGCTTTCAAAGATAATTTTTTTAAAGGCAGACAAAAACAAATATAAAAAAGAGAGCTATATAGTCTTTAAAACATTCTATATAGAAAAATAATAGATACTAGTTTACTTCTCTTATACAGCTAAAAATCTAATTGTTAAAAATAATATAGAAACTCATTAAGCATTGAAAGAAAATGGCAAAGCAACAGATTAACAGAGCCAGAGATGACGACCAAACTAGAAAGGTAGTATTATATATTTCAGTAGCTTCAGTATACTTCAGTAGAGACCAAAAGACTTCTTTTCTTTCTCCCTTCTTCCTTCTCTCCCTCCCTTCTTTCCTTCCCTTTTTCCTGCTTCCATTTATGCATTTGTTCATTAAAATATATGAAACATTTCTGTATGTAAAGAGGAAAGCTATGGCTCATTTTAAAGTTTAAAATGTGTCAACATTTTGTGAAATACTAATTTTACCTTTTTCAGTGACCTTAAACCTAACATTTTTGAGATTTAGAAAAAGATCCTTTTAATAAGTAGGAAAATTGTTTCCAGATGCTGTCCAGTCATTTCCATTCACAACATATTACCTTTATTTCTCATAGAACATACATTTTTTACTGCCATGCATTGAAAACAACTCTTCTAGAGTCCATGGACAAATTGAGGATCAGAGAAAGCAATTCAAATACATATTCTGCAGTTTTGTTTGCTTCATTTTGAAGTTTTATAAAAGGCAGGACCTTAGATAGACCTGATTACAATGACCATATGATATTTTCTTATTCTTATTTTTCAAAAAAAATAAAGCAGGATATCTCATGAAGTATTGGAGTTACAATAGCACTTTTTAAGCAGCCTTAGTAATCATTTCTAAAGCTTTAAATGTTATAATCAAAAGTCAGCATCCTTGTAGAATTGTAACTGAATAAGCCACCACGTTTTCTTATACTTTTAATTTTAGAATGTTTCAAGGATTGGAATTTATTTATTCTTTTGTTCAACATTGTACTATTTTGTCACCTATAATCCAGGCAAAATTAGAAATTTATAATCATCCCGGAAAATAGCATAGGTGTAAGGGACTATTTAGGGCTTTTGTGGTAGCTCAGCTGGTAAAGAATACACATGAAGGCCATGCAGGAGACCCTGGTTCAATTCCTGGGTTAGCAAGATCCACTGGAGAAGGAAATAGGTTACCCACTCCACTGTTCATGGGATTCCCTTGTGTCTCAGAAGATAAAGAGTCTGCTTGCAATGCAGGAGTCCTGGATTTGACCCTGGGTTGGGAAGATTCCCTGGAGGAGGATGTGGCAACCCACTCCAGTTTTCTTGCCAGTAGAATCTCCATGGACAACGGAGCATGGAGGGCTACAGGCCATGGCCTAACAAAGAGTCAGACACGACTGAGTGACTAAGCACACAGCACACACAAGGGTGTCCTTCACTATCTCCTGGAGTTTTCTCAGAGTCATGTCCATCAAGTCGGTGATGCCACTGAACCATCCCATCCTCTGTCACCCTGTTCTCCTGCTGCCCTCAATCTTTCCCAGCATCGGGGTCTTTTCCAGTGAGTCAGCTCTTCACATCAGGTGGCCAAAATATTGGAGCTTCCATTTTAGAATGAAGGATGTTCTAAGTGCCTTATTTAAAAGGAAGAGTATTCATCTGAAGGAGAGGTATTGGAATAATATAGCATCTCATGTCCATGTCACATATAGAAACTTAAAGGAATTTAATGTTTTTGAAACAGGAGAACTTAGAAGGATAAATACTCACCTTCTTTTAACCCAAAGAACTATGAAAGTAGAATTATAGTTTGTCTGTGAAACTTGAATAACTGAGGTCAGTAGAAAGAGATTAGAGGGACATATTTTAATCTATGCTCGACAGGTGCATGCAGCATAGACCACTCTTGGTCTCTGTGTCCCACTTATTCTCAAGATGTTGTATGTTTGGAATTTGTAAAATTTATTAGATGTAGAATTAATAATGTCTAGCAGAAGGAAGTATGTATCTAAAGTTCAAATAAAGGCAAGATTTGAAATAGACATTTGGAGATTATTGGATAAGTGCATCTCTAGAGAGCATGCAGTTATAGAAAAGAGTGAATTCTAGACAAGACTGAAAAAAACATGCCAAAAGCTAAAGGCTGAACAATGGAGACAGGAGAGAGAGACAGGGAGAAAGATAATATGAATTGAGACTGCATAGTAGCAAGAAATCTATGGAAATGTTCATTTTGGGATATTTAATCTTGGAAGATATAGAAAATTCATTAATAAATATTTTAATGATAGTTTCTATAAAAGATATAGTTTATAGAATACTTACCATCCCCCAAGATACTGTAAGTCACTATGTTTTACTTCGTATTATTACTGCAAGGTTAATGAATATAAATAAGTGTTAGTTGTAATTTAATATTTTCCTTTTGATTCATAAGCTTATTATTTCACTCAAAGGGAAATTTGTGATAGTGATGATAGCATCTTTGTAGAGTAGTTGAATTAATGTAGAGATTAAAATGAAGCATGGATTTTATAAGGTTATATAGATAAATTGGTGATCAAGTGAAATATTTCACTTTATATTTCACTTCATTATATCTGACTAAATTGAAATTTGGAGCATATTGATGTTTTTCTTTTTTCCTCTGTTTTCAAGAGCAGATCTTGAATTGCAAGTATTGACAACTGAATTCTGTGCCACTAATTTTTATTTTGTTGACAGCAGCCAACAGATGATTCATTCAGATCTGTGGATTACTAAAAAAAAAAGTAAATAAACAGAAATATTGAAGAAGTAGGAGTGTAAGAAAGAATGGAGCTTTATTAATAAAAATTTTTATCTGTCTGACTTAGAATAATCCTCCCACCTTATGATCCTGCAGTAGATCTTTCTAATGTTTTTGCGGCTGCCATTGGACAGACTGTTAGAACAGTACACAGCAAAGCAGAAGGAATATGCTATGTCTTCTTGTGTTTGCAAAATATTAAATGAAAGGGCTAAAACCAAGAAAAGCATTCCATTTGGAAATGACATGATACATAGGCAGAGCAACACAAAATACGTACACTGACCCATCTACAAGATAAGTGGTGTACGTTTTACAAGTTTTCCATTGTTTCTTCTGATATAAGCTCGCTTGATCATACATTTCCCAGAGCCTGGTAGAAAACTGATAACAATGGTTTTAATTGTTATTATAAATAGTTGTGATCATTATAGCTAAGAAATTAAGATTACATTCTTAGAATGAAATTTGGATAATTTTATCTTTCTCTGCTATGAAATCATGTGACTAGTAACTAAAAAGGAAACATTTAAAATTGTGAATCTCAGCTATTATTGTTTTAGGGGGAGGATATTTTGATAACACATTATGTCTCAAATAAAAACAAATAGGAACCTTGTAAATTATAATCTGAACTTTGTAATATGTCATTGATATCGTTGGATAAATTTCTTGATTATATTGGTTAACAAAAAATGTTCTAATACAATGAATTCTAAGATTGTAATATCTAACTTCATGAGCATTTCTTTTTCATTATCCATTTCATGAAACAGATTAATCATTCTGTAGAATTTGTCCATTCTGTATGTGTGAAAATATTTCCTTTTACTCATGATCTTAGATTTATCTTTTTGAAAATTAAATTCATTGTCAGCGTCCTCTAGGCAATTTGTTACTGTGAATCATATCTAGATGTAAGTAGTTAAGACTATTTTATTTTTCTCTACTTATCTTCCCAAATTAGGTTGTGAACTTCTTTTGAACAGATAAAGAACATGCCTACTCAAACACAACCATAACGTCTTTTCACAAATGATGAGGATTATTTTGATAAACAGGAGAGATGGGGCTTTATAGACCATAGGACTAGTGCCTGCTTCTCAGCTTATTAACTGTGTGACCTTGAGCAATTTACTTGATTTATTTCGGTCTCAAATTCTTCAACCTCGATGAAAGACAGTACTGCATTGCCTAGGTTAACAAGTGTGATAAAGATCAAATGCAATCACTCATGAAAATTCTTAAAACAAATATAAGTACACTGATTTATTTCTCAGTGGTGTTCATTTAAGCAGCCATCTCCTCTTTTATTCTCATGCAAAGTATCTGAGCAGTTTGGTGTCATAGAATGGGTTTATATTATATGTAAATTTAGTGAATACATGTTTTTGTAGAAATCTTAACTCATTAGCACCCTAAAATAATTAATTAAGCTAATAAATCCTAGCTTCAATTAATCCTAATTAATATTGAAATGATACATTTATGTAAGTTGCAAAGTATCTCCAGGATGTTTGCACAGTATTTTCTTATTCAAGATAAGAATGGATAACTAGCTAAGAAATTCATGAGAGGCAAAGATGAATTATATTGAAAATATATAAAGTAGGAATATGCAGCAGTATAATTAAATTATCCATATATAAAATGTTACAAAGATAAATGAAAATAAATTATGTGTTATAGATTTTGGGGCTTTGTTCATGTTTTTATTTAAAGTGTACTGAGGACAAAAATTATATAATCCTTAGAAGTTGTGCCTGCAACTTGAATCTATTACACAAGAAGCAAAGTACCATATGTGTAGTGAGTCAAATAGAAAAGTAATTAGTTAAAAGAAAATAGAGGTTATAATTACAGTGTCATTTATAGAAATTTAGAAAGTAAAGTGCTAAACACGAGCACTATTAAACTAACACCCATTGCTTGCCAGTGAACATTTTCAAGGAAAAATGATAAAAAATAATGCTTCCTGATGTTAGTTATTCTCAATTAAATGCTCATATGTATTTACAATGAAAGAACGTTAATTGGAAGCAATGCATTTTTCCTTCTTAAAAGTTGTGTGGATAAAAGTTGTGGATAAAATTTTTAAAATAGAATGTTGAAATTTATACAAATACATTTTTGACAAGGTGATGCTGTTCTTGCCTTCTGACTCTGAGACCTTAATATATTATTCAGTAGTTTAGTAGAGTATGACGCAACTAAAATCACAGTGTGAGGTCTCCTTTTCTCTCAAGTTAATATGATGCTTAATGTGACACATAATTAGCAGACTGTTTATTACGGAAAGGGAGATTGATTTTAAAAGCATAGGAGGTTGAATAACCCTTCTGATACATCTACAATTCTTATTTGCTAATTTTAACGCAGTAATTAAAATATAAATGAAGTTTATTTGGTGGTGTTATAAATGAAAAAGAACATTTTTAGAATATTAAAATTGGGATAGGATTTCAGATGCAAACATTCATCTGTTTTCACTTTGGAATTTGTTTCTGTAGTTATACGCCAAATTAGTTGTTTTTCTAAAAGAAGTAAGTTTGCTTTCAGAAGCAGTGAGACTCTTTTATATCAGTGGACAGATTACATCTAGTAGAAAAAACTATGCACAATTATTGTTTTTAACATTCTCAACTTTCTTCCTCTCAGGCCCCTTTTGCCCTCAATTAAAAAAAAAAAAAAAGTAATTATAGGGAGTATTTTTAGAACTTTCAAGCTAAATTTAGAAAGGGCAGAGAAACCAGAAGTCAAATTGCCAACCTCCATTGGATCATAGAAAAAGCAAGAGAATTCCAGAAAAACAACTACTTCTGCTTCATTCACTACTCTAAAGCCTTTGACTGTGTGGATCACAACAAATTGTGGAAAATTCTTAAAGAGATGGGAATACCAAACCTCCTTACCTGCCTCCTGTGAGACATGTATGCAGATCAGGAAGCAACAGTTAGAACTGGATGTGGAACAATAGACTGGTTCAAAATTGGGAAAGGAGTATGTCAAGACTGTATATTGTCACCCTGCTTATTTAACTTATACACAGAGTACATCATGCAAAATGCTGGGCTGGATGAAGCACAAGCTGGAATCAAGATTGCCAGAAGAAATCTCATTAACCTCAGATATACAGATAAAACCAATCTTATGGCAGAAAGAAAAGAGAAATTAAAGATGATGAAGGTGAAATAGGGAGAAAAAAAAAAACTGACTTAAAACTCAACATTAAAAAAATTAAGATCATGGCATCCAGTCTCATCACTTCACAGCAAATAGATGGGGAGACAATGGAAACAGTGACAGACTTTATTTTCTTGGGCTCCAACATCACTGCAGATGGTGACTGCAGCCATGCAATTAAAAGATGCTTGCTCCTTGAAAGAAAAGCTGTGACAAACCTAGACAGTGTACTAAAAAGCAGAGACTTTACATTGCCTACAAAGGTCTGTGTAGTCAAAGCTATGGTTTTTCCAGTAGTCACATATGGATGTGAATTGGCCCATAAAGAAGGCTGAGTGCCAAAGATTTGATGCTTTTGAACTGTGGTGTTAGAGAAGACTCTTAAGAGTCCCTTGGCCTGCAAATATATCGAACCCATCATTCCTAAAGGAAATCAATCCTGAATACTCATTGGAAGAATTGATGCTGAAGCTCCAATACTTTGGCCACCTGATGTGAAGAGCCTATTCATTATAAAAGACCCTGATGCTGGGAAAGATTGAAGGCAGGAGAAGGGGTGACAGAGGATAAGATGGTTGGATAGCACGACTGACTCAATGAACGTGAGTTTGAGCAAGCTCTGGGAGATAGTGAAGGACTTGGAAGCCTGGCATGCTGCAGTCTATGGGGTCTCAATGAGTCAGATGCAACTGAGTGACTGAACAACAGTAACATGGTTACTCTTGGCTTTTGGTCTGTTCACAATTTAATTAAAAAGAGTAACAGCAGAGAGACTCTGACCAATTAGTTTCTCAGTAATATTAGAGTTCTTCTCAGGATATTTACCTGTAGGCTAAACGTTTTACCATTTGAGAAGCTATGATGTATATTCTAGCTACTTGTGAGGCCAGTGAATGCATTGACTTCAGCCTCATATGATCCAAAGCTTACACTGCAGCCTCTAGTTAAAGGCTCTGTGTCTAAGTAGCAGTGTCAGAGAACACCCACTTAGGTGGAGATGGGAGGAATTAGAGGGGGAAAAGGGTCTCGAAAATATAAAGAGAGTTTCCTCAGCAGAATCACCGTTTTATAGCTGACCACATCTCTTGGGTGAAGAATAGAGAATTGTTAATTAAATTATTAATTTTTAAAGGTACTGCATATATTAAAGCTTGTACTTATGAAGACTCACATATCACAACTGCCATGGAATACTGAGGGAATATTTTAAATTTAGAAAAAGAGAATCAATAAAACTGATTCCAACAGCTTAACAACCATTAACAAAGCGAATTATTCTGTGTGAAATTGTGACCCCTGATTTCATTATTTTGGATATAATTACAAGTATATTCTTACCATTTTTAAAATCCCAAACTGGTTGTATCTGTAGTTAAATTTCCCCTAAGTGACCTCACAATTCTAGAAGTGTCCATAAAGTATAAACCTTGTTTTGTTAAGGAAATTTTCAATCATGAAAAAATGATGCAAATGAACGTATATATAAAACACAACTAGACTCACAGAAATAAAAAACAGATTGAGGGTCACTGAAGGGGAAAGTAGGAGGAGAGTAAATTAGGAGTTTGGGATTGACACGCACACTACAGTAGACTGAGCTTCTGAGCAGGCTGAACTAACTGCTAGAGTTTGTTTTAAACACAAAAGATGCAAAATAAAGCAAAATTTTCTAGTTTCAAAATTAGCATAGCAGAGAATATTGACATAAAATCATTTAGAAACTGAATGACGTGTATTAAAACAGAGGTTTCTACAGGGAGTTGAAAGTACATAAGGGCATGATAATCAGCTATACATGGAGAAGTTAGGAAAAGCTTCACTGTTCTCCTAATTAGTGATCTCACTCTCTCAATCAAATTGTTAAAATATATCCAGATCAAGATTAGACAAATGATTGATTTAACTTAAACAAACAAACAAAAAACTGTAGGCATAAATGTCAGCATCATGCAACTACCTGCCTTCCTGAGCTCTCCACTGAAATGTCTTATTTGGTATCAAATTTAGCATATTCATAACTGAACTCTTTATGTCCCATCCTTAGCCTGTTCCTCTCTAGCCTTCTAAAATTAGTGAATGATCTTCATGTAGGTCTAGCCAAGAACCTAAGTATCTTTTCAAGTGTGCTTTATCTCTATCAAATGTTATGGCTCTGGATTTCTGCAGCCCTCTTTCTCATGGCTTTCACTGAGGATTTCCCTAGCCTCCTTTCTAACAGTGGTCATCTTGTTTTGCTTATCTGTTTTTTAGTTTTGTTATTATCATTTATTTTACTTCTTTTCCCCTTACTTTTAAAACATTGCCCTGAGATGTCCTCTTCGTTAACTGGCATACATTCTGATTTTCTTTTAATATTTGGCTATTAATTTCTGTGTATTAACAAACACTTTAAATTCCAAAATAAAGTAAACTTGCTGCTGCTGTTAAGTCGCTTCAGTCGTGTCCGACTCTGTGCGACCCCATAGAAGGCAGCCCACCAGGCTCCACCATTCCTGGGATTCTCCAGGCAAGAACACTGGAGTGGGTTTCCCTTTCCTTCTCCAATGCATTAAAGTGAAAAGTGAAAGTAAATTTGCCAGTCGTGTTGGACTCTTTGTGACCCCATGGACTGCAGCCTACCAGGCTCCTCTGTCTATGGGATTTTCCAGGCAAGAGTACTGGAGTGGGTTGCCATTGCCTTCTCTGAAAATAAACTTAGGTACTTCGGAAAAAAAATTATGTATTTAAGCAGTTATACTCTTATACATACCACTGGGGAATAGGTAAAAAAAAATATAGCCCTTAACTTTAATGTTAAGAAGTAATTTCCTAACAAAGTAATTTTATTAACATGATAAGTTAAATTTTAAAAGTCCACATGATAAAACATTCCACTGTAGAACAATTTGAATTCTATTTCTCGTGAAGATTTATGTGAAAAAATCAATGCTTTTGAAAAAAAAAAAAATCAATACTTTTGGAAGACCACCATACATAAAAAGAACTGAAGTACATATAGTGCTTCTGGGTTATAATTTTCAGCATACTGATTATTGAAATTTTTAAAACTAAATATTACTTTACAAAATTGGTTTGATTACTGTAATTTTACTTTGGTATTTATAGAGGCAGTATTACTAGAATTTATGAATTCTGTCACGTAATGTTACTGTGTATCTGCTCATTGAAATGGAAAAGTTATTTACCTCTTAGGCCCCAGTTTTCTCATATAGCTCAGAAATAACAATTTTTGGAAGACTAGATTGGATGATTCTTTTGATTATCTCTTTAGGTAGTATATTGAGTTAATTTTTAACAAATGCATATTTACTGGATAGCTAGTAACCACATTAGATATTTTGCTAATATATATGCATAATATATACTTTTAAATAGATTCCTCATCTATTATATATTTTATCAGATTCAAAAGGGACATGCAGCACATAGTATTTAAGATTTGATGCAATGTTTATAGTATAATAATCTAAAACTCATGAGATGCAGTTTCAGAAAGCCAGTTTTTAAAGTGAAGATTTCATTAATTTTCTAACTTTTATGGCATAAGGCATAATAATAAATTCATTTTGAAAGTTCAATATGTAAAGGGAAAAAATATTGAAAGGGGAAACTGAGGGAAAGCACCAGCTTTACCTCAATAATTTGTTTTGTTGCTAGTTATTGGTGGTATTTAATAGTTCAATGAAATTTGGTCTGTGAAGTAATTGGATCAAGAAAGAAACTTCATTAATTGTTAGAATGTCTCTTTTTCCTTAAAATTGCTTTGTGTAATAATATTTATTACCCTTCCATTTCATGTTAGGTTCTGTTTTAAACTCAGAGAGCAGAGGTGAATAAAACTGGAATAATTCTCCCTTCATGAAATTTAAACTTTAATGAGAGGATGGATACACACAATTAAATGTAGTATTAAAATTATGATACAGGAATATCTCTTGATTTTTCTGATGTTGAAATTAACATATTTCCTTCTAATCTTTCATAAATGATGTTGAATTAATTGGACTAGTTTAGGTAATAAAAATTATATAAGCCAGTAATTTCACTTTCTCAGGCCAGTGTTAGATAATTGACAATTTGGGAAATACCTTAAATAGTTCATTGCTTATATCCTAATGAAAACATGTGGGAAAACACATATCATAGTACCTCCTTTCCATCGTCTAGACAGGTCTGTGGATTATATCGTACGTCTGCCATGTTTGTACCAGTCTCCAATTTTGACACTAAGCCTCATCTAGACATGGCACTAGGAGCGCCTAATATGACAAATATTTTACTTTTTGCTGTTCTGAACTGCTAATGATCACTTATTGCAACTATTTTTCTTTAAGACCCAAAGAAGAGTGTATTCAATCAGTCTCACATGCCAAAAGTGCAGACTTGCCATCTAGTGATGACAGAAGGTAACTATAGAACATAAAAAACTAGGTATTTATGAAGTAGTTACTCTGAAGCACTGGCAAAGATACAGATATGAATTAGATATTTAATTTGAGCTAAGGTGCTCAAAATACAGTGAGGGAGACAAGGCACATAAACAACTAGTTTTAAGAACAGCAAGACATACAAACAAACAAAAAAGAACAGCAAATTTCAAAAAGTCAGTGAGTTACGTAGCATGTTCTGAACATGCACACGGTAAAAAGTGAACTCTGATAATTAGATCTAGGAAGGTGGGTTGTAAGTGTTGGAATTTGAACTGTTTTCCTACAAGACTAGTAGAGTTTTAACGGTCAGGAAACTGGGGGCAGGTTTATTATTTTATCACATTTATACAGTAAAAAGTGTTATGAATTAAAGGAGAAATCAATAGCTGACACATTGGATATAGAGATGGTGAATTAGGGAAAAGCACTTTTAGAGGAGACACCCCACCATGTTCCTCTTATCTCATTGTGGTATAGAATAGTTTACATCTACCGTGAACTTGGGGTTCCCTGGTAACTCAGCTGATAAAGAATCTGTCTGTAAGTCAGGTGACCCCGGTTTAATTCCTGGGTTGGGAAGATTCCCTAGAGAAGGGATAGGCTACCCACTCCTGTGTTCCTTGAGCTTCACTGGTAGCTCAGTCAGTGAAGAATCCACCTGCAATGTGTGATCCCTGGGTTGGGAAGATCCCCTGGAGGAGGGCATGGTAAGTCACTCTAGTATTCTTGCCTGGAGAATTCTGGGTTGGGAAGATTCCCTGGAGGAGGGCATGGCAACCCACTCTAGTGTTCTTGCCTGGAGAATTCCATGGACAGAGGATCCTGGTGGGGTCACAAAGTCAGACATGACTGAGCGACTAAGCACAGCACAGCACCATGAATTCACTGAATATTTGTTTGAATGTTAATTAACTATTGAAACAATAATTAGACCAATTATAGAATGGTCTTGGAAACCATACATAGGGATATTTAAAATATGATCCTTTAATTTATGAGAAATGGGGCACATTTTTAAATATTTTGAGGAAATGGACAGATACTACTAAATGGATACTGAACACTTAAATGACTATTTCTTTTTCAGTAATACAGTCTCCACTTTTTTACAGAGCAGTACATTTAAAGAATAACATTTGACTACCTTCCATCCAAGAAAAATCAGATGACACAGTTCTGGTCACAGATAAAGACTGAAGTCACTGGATGGTGCTCACAGGAGACCTTATAAAGGGTGCCTTCAGGGGTCGTTTATTCTCTTGACCTTTCCCAGTATGTTTGGTTCTCCAGCACCCCAGTTTTGAAAATGGAGAGTCATGTAACTTTTTATGAATGGTAGAGCAGAACACTATAAATATTAGACTAGCTTCCTGGTGACATCTTGGAACTGTCATAAGAATCCTGGACTGATATATTCCAAAATTCTTATTTATGTGTGGAAAGCAAAACTAATTTGCTTAATCCATTGTTCTCAGTTTTCTTTAATTTGGAATTAAATAATTATCAAATAGTATAGACACCAAATGAAATGACCTAATTTAGAAAATTAACACCAAAAGTGCAAAGAATGGATTGAAATTTGGAGATGTTTGCAAGAAGATTTGGAGATTTGTAAGAAGAGATTGGATAAAATTATGTTACTCAGGTTTAATGACACCTTTCCCACTGTTTAAGCTGACATTTTCCTTGTCACTCTGCAACAAGTAATCCTTGTAAAATGTCACTATTATGCCTTTCTCTAGCCTCCATTCAGAAGTAATCCTTTTTCTGTGCTTATTTTGCTAATAATACTCTTTCTTTCCCAAAGTTAAACTCCCTTATTTGGTGAATAGAGCCTAAATTTTTTCTAGAAAACATATGTATACTGGGAGGTGTGCCATACATGGTCTAAACCGGTAATAGCTATCCTGTTTGTTTTGAATGATACACATTTTCTTTGATTTGTGTGTAGCTGGGTCGCGCAGTCGAACATGACTGAAGCGACTTAGCAGCAGCAGCAGCAGCAGCAAGATTGCCTATTATTACACAGAGAGAGTCTTCTTAAGGATTCCAATAAATGTTTTGTTCCATTGAGAAAAGAAGAGAGTCTTTGTAGAAAATTAACTTTATCACCCTCTTGGTTCTGCTTTTCAATGTACTGCTGATGTTTGAAGCTACGGCCACCATCTTGGGGCTATGAGGCAATAAACCTAAGCATGAAATGTCAGCATGTCACTGAAGGAAAAATTCCAGGTTGTTCTTGGTGAATCATTCCTGAAACCATCTATCTCTAGACTTCATGTCTTGTTGTTAAAAGATGTCTCCTGTTTGCTAAAATTATTGACCAATACAGAAAGCGAATATTGATTAGGTTTTACTGTGCAATGTTTGTTTTAATGCATTATCTAATTTTCACAAATACTCTGTAACATAAAAAGAAAGGGACTGAAAACATCAAACCACATGTCTGAAGTTGCACAGCTCAAAGGTAGATATTAGGTAACTTAGGTAACTCCAGCTTTTTCCATTTTATTGAAAATACCTATGGATAGTATTGAGCCTGGCTCGTAAAATAAATGGTTTGCATTTTTATTTTACCTTGAGACCTTAGAAACAAATGATCAGCGAATCTCATTAGTGGAGACAGGTAATTCACTTAATCATAATTCTGTAGTAAACATCCATGGTGATCATTTGTCAGTTTAAATAGTAGATAAGTCTTAGTCTTTGTTAAAAACACTATAGTTGGTCAGGTGGTAGACTTTTTTACGTTTCCTAATTTGATATGTGACATTCTAATTTTAGCTTCTCTCCTCACACCAGAAATTGTCTTTCTGAAGAAATTATGTAAATAGGAACATGAAAATAGAATTTGTTGTTTTTGACACATCATTTTATTGACCTCACATATTATTCAACAGTGTATATCACTGTAGCTCTTAGGTAATTTGCAAAGGTAAAATTCATAAATAACTAACAAAAATTCATATTGAAAACTTTCCTGATTTTTGATTAGTTTCCACTGTTTTAATTTTCCTGGAATGTGACTTTTCAAAACAAAAAACAATTTAGATTGTTTTCTGAAATGCAAGTCATTTGATCTATTTGTAACAGAACAAAATGATTTTCAAGGTCATACTTAAAAAATCTGCTGGTTTTTGATTGAATTGAGTCTTCAGAAAGGCTTTATCCTTCACTGGAATAACATTTTAGAGCATTTATGGCAGTTTTCTCCATTATTTTAATAATTAATCTTTAATAATTTTCAAATCATCTATTTCTCAATTAAAATTTAATAAAGTGAATTATCTGTGTATTTAGAATCTCCATTTTAAAAGATTTAGGAATATCATGGTTTGCTCATATATTCCCTAATATACTTCTTTATATAGAATTTCCTTATATGTTTCTCATTTCATTAGTAAACTAAAAATTATTTTCTTAGTGTTATAAAGATTGTCATATTTAGAAAGTAATTGAAATTTCAGTTTCTAGTACT
This sequence comes from Muntiacus reevesi, assembly GCF_963930625.1. Lineage (NCBI taxonomy): Eukaryota > Metazoa > Chordata > Mammalia > Artiodactyla > Cervidae > Muntiacus > Muntiacus reevesi. The sequence continues at coordinate 80,192,469 of NC_089257.1, forward strand.
TTGCTTAGGAATTACTAGACATGACACACACTAAACACTGGTGTTTTATTTATTTCTTGATTTGAATACATTTAACCTCTGCTTTTGGTTTCCTGCAGAGATATTCTTGAGTGTATAACATCATTTTGTCTAAGTAAATAATTCACTGTTAGTAAGTCTCTTGGTTAGTGGTGATAAGAGTGCAAATATGTGGAATTAGTTATAAATTGGGCTTTAACTTCTTTCAAGTTTATTGTGATTTTATGTAATATATTAACCTGAATTTAAAAATTAAATACTTCTCCAAATAATATGAATAATGTAAAATTTTATTTAGAGAAGAGTTCTGACAGAAAAGCAGTAGTTAGAAGTATTTGTGAGAGTAAAGGAGAAAAATTTAAAAATTTATGTAATAACTGAGTCAAATGAATGCAAACTAAATTAAAAATTAAAAATCAAATGTGGTATTTGTGAATATTCAGCTGTTTGGAACTTTGTTATTAGAACTGCTTTGTTTATAAATGCTGATATATTATACTATAATTTTGGTCTGCAGAGTAACAAATTTGTTTATAGAATGCTTAAATTCTCAGCAGTGGCCACAGGATTGGAAAAGGTCAGTTTTCATTCCAATCCCAAAGAAAGGCAATGCCAAATGATGCTCACATTACCGCACAATTGCACTTATCTTACACGTTAATAAAGTGATGCTTAAAATTCTCCAACCAGGCTTCGGCAATACGTGAACCATGAACTTCCAGATATTCAAGCTGGTTTTCAGAAAGGCAGAGGAACCAGAGGTCAAACTGCCAACATCCGCTGGATCATCGGAAAATCAAGAGAGTTCCGGAAAAACATCTCTTTCTGTTTTATTGACTGTGCCAAAGCCTCTGACTGTGTTGATCACAATAAACTGTGGAAAATTCTGAAAGAGATGGGAATGCCAGACCACCTGACCTGCCTCCTGAGAAATCTGTATGCAGATCAGGAAGCAACAGTTAGAACTGGACGTGGAACAACAGACTGGTTCCAAATAGGAAAAGGAGAACGTCAAGGCTGTATATTGTCACCCTGCTTATTTAACTTATATGCAGAGTACAGCAAGAGAAACACTGGGCTGGATGAAGCACAAGCTGGAATCAGGATTGCCGGGAGAAATATCAATAACCTCAGATATGCAGATGACACCACCCTTATGGCAGAAAGTGAAGAAGAGTTAAAGAGCCTCTTGTTGAGAGTGAAAGAGGAGAGTGAAAAAGTTGGCTTGAAGCTCAACATTCAAATAACTAAGATCATGGAATCCGGTCCTATCACTTCATGGCAAATAGATGGGTAAACAGTAGAAACAGTGTCAGACTTTATTTTTCTGGGCTCCAAAATCACTGCAGATGGTGACTGAAGCCATGAAATTAAAAGACACTTACTCCTTGGAAGGAAAGTTATACCAACCTAGATAACATATTAAAAAACAGAGACATTGCTTTGTCAACAAAGGTCCATCTGGTCAAGGCTATGGTTTTACCAGTGGTCATGTATGGATGTGAGAGTTGGACTCTAAAGACAGCTGAACACCGAAGAATTGATGCTTTTCAATTGTGGTGTTCGAGAAGACTCTTAAGAGTCCCTTGGACTGCAAGGAAATCCAACCAGTTTTAAAGTCTCCATCCTAAAGGAGATCAGTCCTGGGTGTTCATTGGAAGGACTGATGTTGAAGCTGAAACTGCAATATTGTGGCCACCTGTTGTGAAGAGTTGACTCATTTTAAAAGACCCTAATGCTGGGAAAGATTGAGGGCAGGAGGAGAAGGGGAAGACAGAGGATGAGATGGTTGGATGCCATCACTGACTCAATGGACATGGGTTTGGGTGGACTCCGGGAGTTGGTGATGGACAGGGAGGCCTGGCGTGCTGTAGTTATGGGGTTGCAAAGAGTTGGACATGATTGAGTGACTGAACTAAATTGAACTGAATGCTTAAATTCATTGAAAAATTAACTTGAGAAATAAAAATTCTAGTGTAATTATTAAAATGTACAAAATGCTGATAAACTGTAAGAAATACTTTCCCTATTAATTTAGTGAATAAAAATATAAAATAATAAATACAAAACAAATAATCATTTGCTTCAAACATTAGTTATTGATTAAGCACCACAAGTTAGATATGACTGACATTATACCTGTTGTAGGTTTGTGTGTATGAAAAATGCATATAATATATGCTAGCATACATGTTTTGTGTATGTTTGTAGAAATATACAAATTTATACAAAAATAGAAATAGCTGTCCTTTTTTAATTAGATGTGTTGTGTGTGTATGTGCTTGCTTGTTTATACATGTGTATTTTTGTCTATCTGGAGAGACCTTAAAGTTTCTCTTCTATTAATGTCAAGTAAACAATTTTACCTTGTCTAATTAAAGTTTATAAAAGCATTTTTATTTTTTTATAAGTTGAAATTGTTGTTGTTCAGTCTCTAAGTTGTGTCTGACTCTTTTTGACCTGATGGTTGCAGCACGCTCGGCTCCCCCGACCTTTACTATCTTCCAGAGTTTGCTCAAACTCGTGTCCATCAAGTTGATGATGCCATCCCACCATCTCATCTTCTGTCACCTCCTTCTCCTCTTGCCCTCAGTCTTTCCCAGCATCAGGATCTTTTCTAGTGTGTTAGCTCTTCACATAAGGTGGCCAGAGTAGTGGTGCTTAGGCTTCAGCATCAGTCCTTCCAATGAATATTCAGGGTTGATTTCCTTTATGATTGACTGGTTTGATTTCCCTCCTGTCCAAAGGAATCTCATGGGTCTTCTCCAGCACCACAATTTGAAAGCATCGATTCTTTGGCAGTCAGCCTTCTTTCTAGATAGTCTAACTCTCACGTTGTACATGACTACTCGAAAAACCACAGCTTTGACTATATGGACCTTTGTCAGCAAAGTGATATCTCTGCCTTTTAATATGCTGTCTAGGTTTGTCATACTTTTAAAACAAGAATCTTTTAATTTCATGGTTGTAGTCACAATCTGCAGTGATTTTGGAGCCCAAGAAAATAGTATCTGTCACTTTCTACTTTTTCCCCTCCTAGTTGCCTTGGAGTAATGTGACTTGATGCTATGATCTTAGTTTTCTGAAAGCTGAGTTTTAAACCAGCTTTTTTACTCTCGTCTTTCACCCTCACCAAGAGGCTCTTTATTTCCTCTTTGCTTTCTGCCACTAGAGTGGTATTATCTGCATATCTGAGATTGTTGATATTTCTCCCTGCAGTCTTGATTCTAGCTTGTGTTTCATCCCGCCCAGTGTTTCTCATGATGTACTCTCCATATAAGTTAAATAGACAGAGTGACAGTATGCAGCCTTTATGTACTCCTTTCCCAGTTTTGAACCAGTCTGTTATTCCATGTCCAGTTCCAATGGTTGTTTCTTGATTTGCATATAGGCTTCTTAAGAGACAGGTAAGATGATCTGCTATTCCCATCTCTTGAAGAATTTTCTGGAATTTGTTGTGATCCACACCGTCAAAGACGTTAGCATAGTTAATGACGCAGAAGTAGATGATTTTCTGAAATTCCCTTGCCTTCTGTGTAATCAAAAATTCTTGGCAATTTGATCTCTGGTTCTTCTGCCTTTTCTAAACCCAGCTTGTACATCTGGAGATTCTTAATTCATGTACTGCTGAAGCCTAAGCTTGAAGGATTTTGATCATTACCTTGCTAGCATGTAAAATGCTCTCCAACATAAAAATGCTTAAAATGATTTTGTTTTTATTAGTGTTTAATGAATAGGTGTTTGTTTGGCATGAAATTTATTACAGAATGCAAATTAGCATTTATCTACAAATCAGTAGTTAATGGGGTTGTAAATCTGATAGTTGTTGTGATTGTTACACATTTTGTTAAATCATTAATAAGAATTCATGAAACAGAGTTGAAAGTTAAGCTTTTTTGTTGATAGAGGCTATTATTCTGAAAACAATAAAGGACTCATTCGTTAAATTCTCTTAAGTAAGCAATATTTCAGAGAAAAATTAGTGGATTATAATTATTAGGTAGAAGCAAGTTATCTTATTATTATAGGTGATAAAGTCCAGTCTTTCATGCATTTTGGGAGCATTCTAATTTTCATAGATACACTAGGTTATTAATAAGTTTTTTTTTTTTTTTACATGTCTATAAATACACTGTTGTGTTCCCAGAGAGGAGAGGAAAGGGAGGACACTGTTTTAAAACAAGCATTAATTGTGGCTAAAATCAAGATATGTTTGAGTATCTGAGAAAAATCAGGGTCAGTTAAAAGTAAATTCTCTCACATAATGGGATGTCAAGAGAGAAGAGTGACTTTAAAATTTCATGATTTGATGGCTCAGTGACATTACAGAACCCAGGGCCTTTTCAGTTTTCCCTTTGAATCAGTGTTTACCTTCCTCATTGCTGGATTCATTCTCAGGCTCATATAACAGATCACAGCCAAAAATGATACCTCTTTCACGGTCAGGCAACTTTCGCCAAGGACTTCCTAATACCAGCCTTCCTTTCATATTGTCAGATTTGGGTGTTTGTCCCTCCCTGAAATTATCACTGGAAGCAGAAGCAGGATTTCTAAGACTGGCCTAGGTTCATCATCTGGTGTGAGATGGTGGCATTTTGATATTTTAAAACTTTTATTCATTCAATCAATATAAAATACTGATGCATGGACCATAATTTTCTAGTCCCCTAATATAAACATATTGTAAAAATGGGAACTTTTATCTCAAGACTCCAAACCTAGTGAAGGTTTTCAGGTACTGAGTCCAAAGTGTACCCAGTGTACCCTAGAGGAAGATGTGGTTGAACTGAATGACATAGTAAAACGTACGAAGCAGTCTTAGACTTTGATTTTATATCTTACACTGATTTTGAAAAATATCTAAATTTACATTGTAATGGCACAGTATAAAGTGGCCTAAGCTTACAAAATTAATAAAGCTTTTATATTTGTCCAATTTACAGTGGTCATGATTTAGTGTTTTCTTTTGTATTTTTGCCCATTATATTGTAGTCAGGGTGATCTGGAAATGCCTAGATCTGTTTGAAGAATATCTTTCATCGAGTTACATCATGGCTTTAATTCCATAAATTTTCATTGAAAAATTCTGTATGAAACAGCCTTAAAACTAATTTTTAAATGTTGCATAAATGTTATTGAAAACACTGTCCACCACAGCTTTGTAAAACCCAAGTGAAAACTTTCCTTTAGAGTTAATCACTTTAAAGTTTTTGTATCTCTGAAGCATCAGTATGTTTTCCTTTTGTATTAACTGAGAAGCATGTGACAGGTTTGTGAATATTTTTGTTTTGATTGTCAGAAGGTTCACAGCCAAATTTAAGGAGAAATGTTAAATATTGGAAAGAAAATTAAAGGTTGAGAAATAATTATTTTTTATTTCAGTCTTAGCTTTCTACTACTTATATTCTCTGTGATTCAGTCATTTCAAAATTATTTTATTAAATTTGATAACATTTCTACAAGCTAACTCACAAGTTATTATTAAAAGGCAAGAGACAGATCAACACACAGGTAAACAGCTATATTTTGTATTAGGTAAATTATGTAGGTAAGTTTATTAGTCCTAGAATGTTGTATAAAAAAGTAGGAGTTATACAGATGTTTGCTACTGTTATAAGTAGCTCATTTGGACAGCACTTACAATTATCTAGCCTGTTACCATTTCTGTTTTAACTATAAATACAGCCACAAAATGTATCTAACTTTATGTAAGCTAAACTTTAGTTGCTATGATACTTGAGAATTAATTACTTCTGAAATTGGGAACAAAAATCTCATATAAGGTAAAACGAAAATAAGAATTTCTGTTGCTCTCTTTATAGTGGTTCATTCTCGAATAAACTCAGTTATGGATAGCATTTTATGACACCGTGGTTGGAAGAACTTATGCGTTTATTCACTTTATAATTAACACCAGGTAAACAAACACCTTAAATATTTAGATCCAGTATATCTTCATTATGATTCTGACCCTATTCAGCTGTATGCCAAATCCATTTCTCTTATAATGGATTATAATCCATCATAATCTACTTTGATATAATGAAATGAGGCTTGAATATTAAAAAGTATATTGTAATATCTACAACATAGAGTTTAAAAATAGATCTGATGCAAGAGATAATTTTTATAAATTCTTATCAAGTATTTATTTGTTACAGAAAACTACTACTATAAGTCATGGCTAGATAGTCTGACTAAATGATAACCACTTTTGATAAGAAAATGAAACAGAAATGATGTATATACTTATAGTTAGCCTCAAGAGTAATCTCTGAATATGTTTATGCTGATACTTAGAAAAGAACTAGTGTCCCTGGAATTTCTGCACTGTTTAATATTTGTGGCTTGGAGAGACATAGAGAAGTATAAATATAGGGACATGTAAAATAAAATAGAATATACTTATTTTATATGTATATCTATTTCCATATATAATATGTAGTTTTGTTGAGATAACTCATTTCAAAATACAAGGAAGAAACTAAAGAGGAACAAGAACAAGAGTGTGTTGGTGTAATATAAACTATATATCATTGTTAAGGAACATAAAGACCTTTGCAAGTATTTCATCTACTGAGAGAAGGAAAAGAAGACTTTGGGTACTACTCTGGCAATGCCCTGATTGGAGTGATGACCCAAGAAAAGACAGTAATAAGGAGTAAAAAGAAAGAAGGAGAAAGAGAAGAAGACAGAAAAAAGAGAGAAAAAGGAGGATATATTTTGTGTACAGTTGAATTAATTCAAACATAGGTAGATTGAATTTTCATAATTTTAACAGTGCAAAATAATATCTCCATATATTTGGATTAAGTTATACAGAATCTTCATCTGGAAGATAATGTACAAAACTAGGTTAATATAATGTGCAAAGACAAGAGCATAATTGGTATTGGTTCAAGTATACAAATAATTGAAGAAACATTCTGTAAATATTTAGATTAGGTAATTGGATAATTTGTCAAGAAAGATAAGTTGCATAAAATGTAATGAAATTAATAGTAATGGGGAGTTTTTGTATTTGGAATAAGGATTTTCCAAGTAATAACTGCTAATACTTACAGCACTTATTATATGCCAAACATTGTCCTGTTTTAGAATATGGATTAAGTATCTCAACAATCATCTGAAGTAGTTCTAATAGCATTCCTATTTGCATGTAAAGAAAATAAGTCTCAGAGAGCTTAAGTGTATTTCCTAAGGTCACACATAGAGAGAATTTATTTTAAAAGGTGGAGTTTGGTCCCTCACCTAAAGGTGGGTTGGCTCTGGATTTTTGTTATTTAACACTATGAAGATACATTTGTTGTTGTTCAGTCACTAAGTTATGTCTGACTCTTTTGCAACATGCCAGGCTTCCCCATCCTTCACTCTCTTCTGGAATTTGCTCAAACTCATGTCCCTTGCATCAGTGATGCTCTCCAACCATCTCATCATCTCTTGCACCTTGCTCCTTCTGCTGTCAGTCTTTCCCAGCATGAGGGTCTAAGGTATAAAAGATTAAAAAGACAAGAAATACAGCAGCTTGATAGACTGAAGAGTGGAATTATTATGGTTGTGGTTTAGGGGTGAGTATATTCTTGTTTTTTGTTGTAGTTTGGGAAAATATTCCAAAAGTAAAGTTGAATATTTGAATGACAAAAGAAGCTAGATAATGACTGTGAGCTTCTGGAGAATAGGGAGCATGCTTCGTTCTTGGTATCTCCACATCTTAATAGTGTGGTGAACAGTAGGAGCTCAGTAACTGGTTACTGAATGAAGACAGTTTAAGAAAGGCTGAAGAAAATATGATTTGGAAACACCAAGAAATCTGGTAAATGGCTTTAAGGGTATATATTTACATTAAAACTTTTGTGAAAATAATATTCTCATATTGAGAGTAATTGTAATGTAAATCATTAGAGAATATAACCTTGGGAAAATGCAGAGTATTGCAGCAGTGTTAAAAAGGAAACATTGAGAAAGGGACTTGAGAGATGATTGATATGTTCAATGTCTAAAACCTGTAGATGGGCAGATGACATTTAGAAGAAATTCTGATTAAGGAAAAGAAAAGTAAACCTAAACCTAAATGTAAACAATGTAATACAGACAAAAATTAAATACACTAACAGATAGCAATAAATCAAAAAGTAATTAAGGTTGGATACAATAATTCCTACTTTTTGAAATTTTCCCATTCGCAATGCATTTCTTGTGATAACAGCACTGGTCTGGTTTTTGAATTTGTGAGTTGTAGTAAACCCAGAAGCAGGCTAGCACAGTATGACAGGTTGGTCTACTGATCTTGTAATCTACAGGGTGTGACCTTGGGCAAATCACTTTAGGTATCAAGGGCTTGGATTCTTGCTGTTTTAAATAAGTAAATTGTATTAGGTTATCTGTAATGTGGGTTGTAGTCCTGAGATTTATTACAGTGTTTAGGAAGTAACAGATTCCCAGTTGGACAGGCATACTCTAGATCATTACCATGTAAAGCATATAACTAAAGAGAATACAATGAATATCTTTTTTTTTTTTTTTTTTTTTTTTGAGAAAGGAGAGATACAGAGGGAAAAATAATGTTTAAAGAAGTGTATAATTCTAGGTTGCAAAATAGAAAAGAAACAGTTTTTGTTTTTTGTTGCAAATGATTTATAAGCCATTAAATAAGGCTGAGGAGATGCACATTCAATTTTACTTTCTTCCTTAATTTAAAGGAGACTGCAGACTTCCAGCAGCTGCCACATTAACGTTTTGCAGGCACATGAATAGGCTGGAGCTGTTTTTAAAATCCTTTTTTCTGAGTGCTGATTAGTCAGTGATCATGAAATCACGGTGTTAGTACCAGCAGAGGAAAAAGAATGGCATGTCAATTTATAGCTTTAGAAATGCATTTCTAAATTAAATGGGAAAATATGCTAATACAATATTAATGCTTCCACTTTAAAGATAGAGAAGTCAATACCTACAGAAGTTATGGTTTTCATTATCATCATTAATATGACTGCATCACATACAAAGTATATATTAGGCTTTTTTCCATGTAACTTGCAGTCCAGTGTATTATGTATCAAGCTTAATTGTAGTGGCTTTATTAGAGGAATTGTAGCTTATATTTCATGAGCTTTGTACTTCATATTTGCATTCTTAACTTTATCTAAAATTTTATTTTATAGATATAATATGCCACAAATGATTAATATAATACTAATAAATAAGCAGCAAAATATTCTAGGTCATGTGTAGCATTTATTAATACATAGCGAGTGGTGTCAAAATTTGTTTATGTACACAAGGCTACTAAAAAGTTTTAGTTATCTAATTTAGCTTTGTAGATTGCATATATTAGTTCCTTAAATCCTTTCTGTCTCTTGCAGTCTTTATCTGACCGTTAGTTCCTCCTCCTTCACTGATTAATCAGCTAATTCTCTGTTGCCCTATGTCCCTTATTCCAGTTCCGTATTAAGGACCTTTCCTCATTAAAACTAACCTGCTCTGAGTTCCTATTCATTTTAATTTTATAATGAGTGAATTCTTCACTGTGTTGAAATAGATAGGACATACAAGTCTCCTTAAACGCTTAGAACAAAGTTATCCAGATTACTCAAAGGCTTTTAGACATGGTTTCTAGGAATACACAGGTTTTTTAAAGCTATACATGTGGTTCTGTTGGATTTCTTTTTGCTTATGGTTTCTTGAGAAATCTGTATGCAGGTCAAGAAGCAACAGTTAGAACTGGACATGGAACAACAGGCTGGTTCCAAATCTGGAAAGGAGTATGTCAAGACTGTATATTGTCACCCTGTTTATTCAACTTATATGCAGAGTACATCAAGAAAAATGCTGGACTGAGTGAAGCACAAGCTGTAATCAAAATCGCTGGGAGACATATCAATAACCTCAGATATGCAGATGACACCATACTTACGGCAGAAAGCAAAGAACTAAAGAGTCTCTTGGTGAA